>NC_082594.1:81166617-81493492 GCF_030936135.1 Gavia stellata
TAGTAGGTAATAGAAATAGATTTTGAGATCAGTGTGCCAGATTTTATGGTACAGGCTTGGACTATAATTGTTCTGTGGGGGGTGTGTGTGTGTGTAATGGATGCCCTATTCCACCCCAAATGAAACAAAGCATTAGACAAATTTAAGTTTCCAGTGTAGCTGTTAGGCTGCATTGCCTGTGGTATGCTGCCTGGCTTTTAGGTTTAGTTTCCTGTATGCATGAACAAACAGTGCAATCTTGAGTAGAGATCCAGAGTCCTGCAGAAGGTTTATCGGTGAGATACCTGCTATTAATATACCTCCTGGAGCTGTTAGCAGTCGTTCTTTGCTCATAAGGATCAGAGATGTGTTGCGTGAAATACTGTCGAGGTTGGTGGGTGCCATTGGTTTCGCTGTCAGGAAAGGTTGTTCACTTTAGTTTCGACCGTCATTAAGCACAGATTTTTTCTACCTGGAAAAGCTGGAGTTCAGTAAGCTTGGGTGTGAATAAACAGGGCCCTCGATCTTCCACGTGAATGCTTTTTGTGTAGCAATATGGGTGAGTAGTTTATTCCACTAGGTGAAGTAAGTGAGGTGAATAAGGTGAGTAAGCAATTTCATTATGAGATGCTCTCAGTTGTGTCTAAATGCTATGTTACAAAGTCGGCTCGTGCTTTGAGCTGGTCGGGAGCCAGGTGGCTGTGGTTAATTCATCACTGAACCTGAGCTAACAAGCCCTGTGTAGGCTAGGTCATATTAGATGGAGCTCCGTGCCACACTGAAGTAGCTGGAAGCTGTACGCGTGGGTGCCAGGGCAGAGCTGCTTTAGGTCTGCTGGAAACATCCTGTGTAGACAAACTCTAAAAGTGTTTATGTGGAGTAATTAATTTACTATATGAATTTACAGTACCTTTACTGTAATGTTACTTTCTTTACAGAGATCACTTAACGTTCTTTTTTTTGCAAGTTGTAGGCGCTAGTTATTTTTCATAGGGTTGTTATTTATAAAGCATACATAAAATATGTATTATCATAGGATGTATCACCAGTGTTAGTTAAATGTATTTTTAACTTTCTTACCTGTTGATTTGCAGTAGTATAGCATTTTGTATGTAATAAAGTTATCTTAAGCAAAGATCTTTGAAATAAAGCCATGACTTCAGGAAGATTTCTAATATAATCCAATCACAATAGCTACCTGGAAAGATAAGTTGAATCTTCAAAGTAGACAACTGAATTACTCTTTTCAAATACTTGATAGAAATAGAAAAGTGCTTTTAAGTTTTTCTTCCCAGTCTTCCAAAATCCTGCTTTAGATTTATGGTCCTATCTCCCAGCTTTATTACTGCAATTCCTCTTCTGACCTCCTCTTCTAGTTGTTGTGAAATACCAGTCCTAAAATGTTGTTTGCCTATTTATATGATGCCTCTCCAAAGCAAGAGGGGGTATGGTTCAGTGGTACTGGTTTGGGATTTGGGAGATTGGGGTTCAGTTCTCTGCTCTGCCATGTGGGTTTTTGTGTACTGTTATTTTTAAACTCCTTGTATTTGGTGTTCAGGTGGGTACTAATTATGGTATTTCTTAACTTTATGGTGGTATTCTGATTATAAATGATTAATGTGATTGTATGAATATAAATAAAATGAGTAATGTAAAGATTCAATTCTCCTCTTCTTGGCTTTGTTTGCTGACATTCATGCTTTTCCTTTGTAAAGCACTTCCTAAAATCAGTGATACTTCAACACTTTCAGTTACAGCCTTCCAAAGGCAGAAGATCTCAGTTCCTGAATCTTGTATTACTTTGCCTAGATGTTTGAAATAATGTTTTGCTGATGACACCAGGAAGAAATGTAGTAGTGAGCAAGCTTGATTTGAGGATGTGGTCTCTCTCTCTCCTTCCTTTCCCCTCTCCTTTCTACCTTGCTATCAAAGGCAGTAGGTATAATGTTTTTTAAGGAGCATTAAAAATTGTTTGGGTTTATTGATCTTCATATTACAATTATGCTTGCCAAGCACAGTACGATAAATGTAGATGTTTCTAATTTTCTGCAGGTGGACTTTGTCATGTGTTAAGCTGTGTCTTTTAGCTATGGAGCTTGAGTTAAAAGTTTTCTTTGTATTAGGTTGATGAGGTGAGTAATAGGTGTCTGCCACAGTATGGAACGGTTGGCAGCTTAGCCTGTAGCAGTTTTGTATGGGGAAAGCAGTAGCCATAAGGTCATTAGAATACTTTGGAAATTAATAAGATCCGTGTGACTATTGACTGTATTTCTAAATGAGTGTCAAGTACCCCTACATTTTCTCCTCCGAGACACTGCATCGTGAAGCATGGTCAGCATGTGCTGCTCCTGTGCCAGCCCCCAGGATGGGAGGCTGTGTCCCGCTCCTGTGTGCTAGAATGAGCTCGAGGAGCGCATGCTATGAGGCAGCGTGGTGACGCTGGCATGGTGTTTGCAGAGGCACCACTGGAGCTGTCCATCCTCATGTAGGAACCATCTGCCCTCAGCTCTGGAGGGCTGGGGTGGCTCCCAGTGCTGTGAGAAGGCATTTGGGTGCTTCCACGAGAGAAAGATGGAGACGGTACTAAGAAAGGAGTATCTTTGTCATTGTTGGGGTATCTGTGTATTTTGTACAGTCAAAATTTACGCTTAGAAAAGGTTGTGATGAACAGCAATGTGAAGGGGACAGAGTAATTTGTGCCGTTAATATGTGTGTGTGTGTGTGTGTATGGGGAAGCACATGTCTGATCTGGAAGGTGTGTTTGAGAATGCTTTTGTAGTTCTCTTGTTTTGGAAATTGGAGATCAAAGCAGTGTAGGTTCAAAACAATGGAAGAACATTCTGGGCTTAATTGTACGAAATACATGAGGATGAGCTGTTTACTGAGGACAAGGTGAGTTCGTTTTCATGGCTACTTTTGAAGGAAGCAAGAAATAAAAATTAATCTTGGATCTTTGAAGACAATGATTGTTTTTTTTCTTCTCAACATTAAAGTTTGATGGATGTTAAAAGTTGCCAGAAGAACTTGTTCATGCTTACAGTATCTTAGAATATCTTTTAATACCTGTTAAATTGAATCATGTGTTATACAAGCTGCTATTGAAAATGGCATTTGTGTAATTTGTTTTCCTTTTAAAAGCAATTAGAGTCCATATACAAGAGCTCTTGAAACCTATTTGTTTACTTTCATACTGTTCTTGGATCACATAAAATGTTACATTGTGAAATCGTTTTGGCCCAGTTGTCAATAAATTATGTGTTATCCTTTTAAGTATTCTGGATCTATACTATGGCAACAACGATGCCATCCTGTCCTTTGCTTCTGTCAGCATTCATTTTCTAGGAAGCAGTAAACGCTGAATAGTGCCCCTTTTATGTATTTGCTGGAATTTTGAGAAGTACAGATTATTCAGTCAGTAGAAATGTGCTTGCGTCCATGGGTGTCCGCCCTTAGCATTGCTGTAGTGCCACCTCAGAAAGCAGCGTGGTCTAGA
The DNA here is from genome assembly GCF_030936135.1 of Gavia stellata. Taxonomy (NCBI): domain Eukaryota; kingdom Metazoa; phylum Chordata; class Aves; order Gaviiformes; family Gaviidae; genus Gavia; species Gavia stellata. The sequence goes on from NC_082594.1 coordinate 81,170,090, forward strand.
GATGTCTTGGATAGTTGATATGCTGCCTTGCATGTTGCTCTCTTTTTTTAGAGAGTTTGGGGTTTGTTTTGGGGGTTTTTTGGGGGTGGGTGGGACCGTTGTTCTTCCCCAAATCAGCATTGCACTTGAGACTTGACTGGTGTCTTAAATTAGTGTATTTATTACTGCTTCTTTGTTGAGAGGAGTTAGGGAAAAATTAATCATCTCCATAAAACTAACTTTTGCAGGAATTAGAAGCATTAACTCATTGTGAGTAAGATGCATTGCTCAATATATGGCCAGAGGGAAGGAGGGGGTCTAGACGAGTCATATCTGTAAAACTTAGGCTTCCATTAAATGTAGCACAGCAATAGGGTTTAACTGGGCCTGCAGTGAGGCTCCTTGCACCAGAAGGCTGTTCTGAAAAGAGATTGAAGATGATAAGATAGGCTGAAAAGCAGTGTGGCTGAAGAGTGATTAAAAATACTTTGTTAATTGGGGGGGAATAGATTTAATGCAATATGATAACAATTTATTTAACTAGTGGTATCTTCATTGCACTCTAATTAGAATTTGAGGGCAAAACTGTCAAGGAAGCTAACTTCTCGAGGATGTTAAAAATTTAGTATCAGACTTTCACCTACGATGATGAGTAGGGAAGGGATGGACCTTTGCTCTTCTGACAACTTCCATCTTCAGTAATTCCTTGTTCTTGTGCTGTGGCAGTATGAAATCAGAAAATCCAAATCCTGTGAATAAGAATCCCGTGGATTTAACGCTGGGAAGGATGGAGAGTGGCGATGTATGTAAACATCTGAGTTCACTTATGGGCAAGTAAGACCTGCAAAAGGAAGCTAGAGGAAGGGTGACGGCAGAAGACAGGCTTTCCTGGCAGCAGCGGCGGTCTAGGAAATGGTGAGATGTCTTCTTCAAATTAGTTGTTCAGTTGTGGCATACATACAAGATGGGGGAGGAAAGAGGGAGTATTCCTGTTTCTTTTTCCACAGCTGTCTTACGAGAGGCTGTCTTCTTGCTTAACAGGTAATAGTAAAAGGTTTTTAGAAAATGATACAACATGAAAATGTGTGAAGCAGAGTAAGTGCGTAAGAGTTATTACCACATTTTTCTGGGAATTTCCTGTCATGCTTGTACACTTTCCTGCCTTCGTGTGCACCATCATTTCCCTTTCAGTTCACTCGGGTTTCCTAATAGCCTTTGAGGAGCTGGTGGTAAGTTTTTGAAGTCCTGGTCTCGTAAACAGAGTTTAGTCACAACGTTTTCAGCACACGTTAGGCATCTGCTGTCTGGAATAGTAATCGTGGTTCAGTCTGCTTCATGCCCTCCTTTTACTGGATCTCCTGAAGCATTGCTCATCAAACCAACTAAGCAAGCAGGCTTACAACACTTCTGAAAACTGTGGATTTTTTCTCTTTCAAGTTACTCAGAGATTCAATCAGTAGATTCATTGGAAATAGCTGGTATCGTTGTGAAAAGTTTGCCACCTGTCTCAAATTTAACACAAAGGGCTGTGAAATAGAGGGAACAGTTACTCTGACAAGGCTTCATATCATTCCTGTGGGCACGTAATTTTCTCTGTTTTCAAGGAAAGGAAACATTATGTCCCTTCTGCTAGCACTGAGAAGAGCTTAGATTTCTAATATGTCGGACCTAAACCCCCACTTCTCTTCTGAATGCATCCGTCCAACCTGCTTGTTACTCAGTACCAGACAGGCCTCTTGGATATAAAAATGTTTTTCTCCTTCTTCCTCCACTTCTTCTCCTCCTGCAGTTCATTTAATCTGCATTTCTGGTGTCTTTGTGGCTTTTCTGTTGTTTCATGTATGTGCTTTCTGCATTAAAGATAGACTTGGTCTTATCTGAGAAAAAGAAGAGAAGCTGGGCAGAGATTTTAATTGCAATTACTATGAAAAAATAGTTTTTAGTGAGCATATTGTTGAGCATATGTCTCAAAACACAGTAGTTGTCTCTCTTTGCACACCTTTCTTTTAATGGTTGTTTGGTCAATCAATCATTACATGTGTTTTAGCAGTTCATTTCCTTCATTAATATCTAATTATTTCCTGATTAGCTTCCAGTGTGTGTAGTTTTTTTAACCACTCTTAACAGATAAATGGATTAATTAGGTGGTTTCCAAACATGTTACCCATGTCAAGTTCCTGTGTTGTTAGGTCTTAACCTTTTACAAGCAACGATGGAAGTGTTTGTACTGGGGATTACTGTTCCTGGGGGTAACAGTACCATTGCTTAGCAGTGGATATTCAGAGGTGCTTTTGAGGTTTTGGTTTTTCATTTACTGTATACTTGACTTTCTCAGAAAAGAATCAGACTTTTAAAATAGGCTTTGTTCTTCCCCCAAACTTTAGAAGGCTCTTTAAGGTATGGATCCTGGTCCCTAAATGTATTCTTCCTAACCAAGATACTTTTGTGATGCATGTGTAAGTTTGGGGTTTTTTTTATGGTTATTAAAGTTGCATAGCCAAATGTAGACACATTTCAAAATGCCAGAATTAAGGTCTGCGTTGTCATTGTGAAATTGTCCTTATTTATGTGGCTGCATTCTGCTTTTGTTTGGGTGGGGTTTTTTTGGTGGTGCTCCCCCCGCCCCCTGCCCCCCCCCCCCCCCCCCCCCCCCCCCCCCCCCCCCCCCCCCCCGCAAAGGTTTGAGGCTTATTCTACCCTTAGGGCACTGCAAGTTGGATTAAGAGCTTTTTACAAATAGTAGGAGATCTTGCTCACCTCCCACCTCCTCTACATTGCCTTTTTTGCTCATCTGATAGCAAAATAAACTGATTCCATTCAGTAACCATGGGAAGAAAACAAAATTACTACTTTCCCCCTTCCCCATTATGTTTTTTGCAGTTCTAGTGAGTTGAAGCATACCTACTACTAGCTTTCTGGATGATCAGATGAGTGTCAGAAGTAGTAGTGCAATGAAATGATGGGATTGTGCAGTTTAGGGCAGCAGAGGGGGATGCATTTGAAGACAACAGGGATCTCTCCAGTTTGATGGTACCAAGCTGTTAATCCAGTTTTCACACAAAACTGTAGGTGGAGTTTATGGTGTCGTTGGAGGTGGGTAACTATGTTGAGTGGAGTGCACAAGGGAGAACAGAGCCATGTTCTGTTCTGGGTTTTCAGAGTCTCAGAGCGGAGGGATGTAGAAGGCAGCACCTGATACATTGAGAAGTCCCGTCTTTCCCCATCCTGCTGTTTCGGCTGTAGTCTGTTCACACTACTCCTAGCCATTCCCATCTGCTTCAGCTCTGCTGTTAGTCCTTCTCCCTGTGCTTCTCCTCCTTCTCTGTCTGTGCCTCCTGGCACCACTTCTTGCTTTCTGATTGCCACCTCCTCTTCTTCCAGCACCTGGTTCCTGTTCTCCTCATCCTTCTGTATTACGGTGTGCCTGCTTCCTTCTTTTCCTCCATGGTGTTCAGGTGCTAACAGGGATTGCGTTGAGACTGGAAGAAGAAACTGGCTTCCTAGTCTCCATTCCCGGAATACAAGGAGCAGGGTTGTGCTGGAAATGTTTTTTTGGAGCCGCTCCGTGCAGCTGGAGCAAGCCTCGCGGTGTCCTGGCACACTGGGGTTGAGTGAGTGTGTAGCCAGGAGAGATCCTGAGAAGCTGGCGGATGTTTGGTGGAAATTAAATCCGCAAAGAATGGGGCTTCCGTACTTCACAGAGTTACGTTGAGCATGTGCAACAGTATTCCCCCTCTTCCACTCCCCTGTGCCTTGACCAAACTTGAATGTTTTTCCATGGGGATAGTAGGAGACCTAAAAAATTCAGGTCCTGGTGTTAGTGCTGAGATTATCTGGGAGACTGCTGTAGGAATTCTAGCACAGGGGTGGGGAGGGACAGTATTTTTTCTTCTGCTTTATTGTTTCAAATGGCTGAACTGTTTTAATTGAAACTTCTCACAAGAGATGAGAATGAGGCACACCCTCAGGAGTGATTTCAGTCTAGCAGAATTAGAAGCAATCAAAAAAATTGCCTAATGAGGCAATGCCTAACGAAGCATACCAGACTTCCTAATGAGTGGGTGGCACTGCATTATAGTAATGTGTGGATGATACAACTTTATACTAGAGCAGTATTTGGGTACCTGCTTCTTTTTGTTTGTTGATAAACAGTTCAGATACTTATTCTGCAATGTACATCTTTTTCAATATAAACAAACACTGCTCTTACCACTGTGGAAAATATGCTCTAGGTCAACCACGAGATGTTGGGCTAGATGCAAGAATTACCAGCTAAAGTTTTGTGGCCTGTATTATGCAGGAGGTCAATTAGATGATGACAGTGGTTCCTTCTGACCTTAAAATATGGACCTGGACAGCTGGGGTCACTCTGTGCTGCCATGGTGGAAGTTAGAGGCTTCCTGCGGCTCCGACTTCCTCGAAGGCTCAGGGCTGGGAGGGAGGGAGCTGAAGCTGGCTTTCTGCGGCTCTTAAGTTCTCCTTCCTAGTACTGGAGCTGCTCTTGGATGGGGGGAATTGAACGCTGTGGACTGAAAATATCTGCGTTTACTAACTGCAAAGGAATGCATAAATACAGAAAAATACGCAAGTACAGAAGATTACCCCCAAAATATGTTACTGTGCAGTGCAAGGGGCCTTTGGGTGAGCAATATCCAAAGGGAAACTTTGGAAGACACACCTCCAACTTCTAGAGAGACTTGTCATTTACAAATGCTAATAATAATGCAAACCACAGAATTCAGTTTCCTGAGTTGCTGCAAATGGAAGCGTGTTTTTAACACTCCTTCTTTTCTAACACAAATGTAGGAAGCTGGCAAAGTAGCTAATTTCAGTGATCTAGAAAAGTTTAAAGTGAAATAATCTAAGGAAACGGAAGCCTCTATTTTTAACCTTCTCGGTCATGGGAGATGGGGAGGAAGAAGAATAATCCATCTACTGTTGAAGTCTCTTTAGTATGTTACTATAAATTTAATCTAATTTCCACTGCTGTTTTAGTGAAGAGGTACTTGTTACTGCAGATGTTCAGTTATGTTCAAATTAAGAACAGTGTTGGTTTGATGGCATGGTGTGTCTTCTGTAATTGTGCTTTATCAATCCTGTTGATTGTTTTTTACTTTCCCATTTTTTTGGTATATCTGAATTTTTATACTGTAAAAAAAATTAAATACATTACCTGTGCTGTCTTACTCTTTGATTCAGTTCCTTATACTGAAAATGAATTTTTCTAATAGTTCTAAATATTTTTTATATTGAGTTTGAGCAGGTTGTCTTAAGATCTATTTTTTTTTCTTATTGCACTATTAATATTCATAAAAAGTACATTATCTGGCTGGATTTATCTGGATTTTTCACAAAATATTTTTTTATTCCTGTATTTTAGCAAAAGCGTGACAATGAAATTGTGAGTAATTCCTCATATTACTTACTTGGAAGTATTTTATTGGTCTAGCTCAAAGCTTAAATATAATATATTGCACAGCTACTGACAATCATAGAAGTAATAGCATCAAATTTCATAACTTCAACCTCCTAAAAAATTTCAGATTAACATAAATCTGTAAAACTGTCTTTTTCTTTACGATATATTACTAATATTGATTGGGGAATACACTGTGTTAGTTTGCATTAAGGAGGACTGTAGGAGGCAAGTATATTTGGGGAATGGTAATAATACTGGGATAATTAAATACTGGGAAAAGAGGGGCTAAATTTTCCTAAAGGCTTGAAAATTACTGGCTGACAAAGGTGTCAACCTGGAGTGTGGAAGCAGTTGTAAGAGTTTAAGTACATATTTTAGAGAATCTTCTCCCCAACACCTGTATTAACATTATATATGTGTACCTTACATGAATTTGTATTCGTGACTGGCATGTTGAGAATCAAAAGCTTAGAAATTATATAAACTATCATGTCATAAAGTGTAAACAATTTGGCAGCTATCTCTGTAATTTTAAAGTAAAGGCAAAGAGTGAGCTGTGGAGAAGAAAATGTATCAAGGCTGCAAGTCATTGCAGAACCATTGCTTTTTTCCTTAGGTAGTTACTGGACTTTAAAGAAATTATTTTACTTAGCAGGGGGGTTGTTCTTCCAGTGGTATAAAAGAAGCAAAAATTTTTAGGGAGATACAGTTATGTTTGTTAGATCTCCTGATATATTTGGAAAATAAAAGACACATTTTAAGCTCGGTTTTCTTTAATGGGTTTATTTTTAGACCACTTTTTATACCTTAAAGGTAACCATTAACTGTTTTTGTAATACCAGTTAAAAGATGGAGCTTTTAAATAAGTAGGTAGATTGAGGATATCTGTATGTGTATGCAAATGTATACAATATTCACTAATGACTTGTCCATCGCCAGTTCTAGGCATCTGAAACATGTGCCTATATATGCTTGACTAAGGGTCTCTAACTCCTGGAAGAGCGGAAAAACCTTAAATAACGAGGTGACTGCCATAGGTCACCACTTGCAAGAAATGGAGTCTGAAACCAAAGCATCAAAGATCTGTCAATGTATTTCCACTTCAGTTGCGTAGAGCTAAGTCGAGCTTAGTGACTCTTCAGGCAAGTGATTGAAACAGTGCCCTTGGATCGTGTGTGTCACATTAGTTGCACTCTTTCAGTCCCACATAAAGTATTGCTTTATTAACGTAGTTCAGAAACTTAAGAAGAGAAGCATTCTGGAAAGCCTGTCTTACAGATCTGTGGCATAGTTTGGGCAGGGGTCTGCTGGAGCACAGTGTAATGCCCTCTCTGGTTACATGTTTTCCTCTGTGCCCCTGGGCACCCACTTCACTGAGGGGGGCTTGGGGCCAGGGCTGTGGCCTTTTACAAGGAAGAACTTCTGTGCTGTACAGGCAAAGTCGGTGCATCACAGAGCAGTAGCAAGTTAGAAGACATTACGTAGAAATGGTACAAGGGTCCATAAAACTTCCAGGAATGCGATAATTGAACATGTTTGAGAAATGCCATATGTGGTACTTTTAGGAAAAATACAGGACAAGTATAACACTGTTTTCAAGCGGGCTGGAAGAGAAGCAGGAACAAAGCTGTTCTGAAAGGTTAAATGAGAAACTCTTGTCTTGAATTTCTAATATTAGCTGGCAGTGTAGATTTTTCTGGGTGTGAGGCATTTGTTTACTGTTTTACCTCACAATTTGTTTTTAATAGGATGTATGTGAAGTCATAGTATGCATATTCTTTTGGCACTTATCTACACATCACTTTGTTCTGAGGCTTGAAAAGAATGGTCTCTTGAATATATATTTTTCCAGCCATTGTTTTATACTCAGTCCAGTTGCATTTACTTTTTCCTCCCATTGTTTGTCACTTTCTGCTTCATTTGTCTAGAAATGGTTTCTTGTAACTTTTAACATGTGTTTTCTCTTTCATTAATATAATTGAGTAATACTTATTGCTAGAAATAGTTTAATGAAATTAATTTCAGTAAAATTTAATTGAATATACTCCAAATATAGTAAGTTTTTGGAGGATTGGGGCTTAAAGTATTTTAAAACATCCAATTACTTACATTTTCACTGATAGTAGTGCTGAGCTTGTTTGTGCACATAGACATGACAAATGTCTGTTTCTAATCTCATTGAACATAAATTTACCTCTAGGGGAACACTAGTAGTTAAGTATAGTTTGGCTATAGCCTATTCTAAAACATCATTTCTCCCAGACTACAGAAGTATAAAATACCTTTAGCATCATGTTCGTTGGTATATTTTCTAGCATGATGGGCCTTCTCAGTGTATGAGAATGGTTTTGCGTCGGTTAATAAGCAGTTGTAGACCACATCGAGATGCAATTGCATATATACCTTAAGATTCTGGTGTTAACCTCTGTGCGTCTTCAGCTGCTTGCCTTCCAGTCGGCCCAATGATTACCAGTTAACTTAAGATTCTCAGTTTTGCTGACTGAGACTTGTCTAAAGTGTTCACAAAAGTGTTTTACAGTGCTTTCTTTATTGAAGAATGGTTAAGGTAAGCCTCTGTCATTTGACACTTTAATGGTATTTGGGCAAATCAATACATGGGGTGTGTGTGTGTATATATATATATATACACACATATATATATATATTTATTTATTTCTGATCTGGCTAGTTGGTAAAGAATAATGATAAATTTAAGCGGCGGGAGGCCTTCAGTAGTGCAGAGCTAACCATTACAAATGTACAGAAACTTGAATTACCAATGGCTGTTAGAACGTTTTAGAAAAATCTCTGCCATAATGTTTGGGATAATCACATAGACTGCAAAATTTTGTAGAAAAGTTAAGTCTGACCTTGCTAGACTAAAGGGTAAGAGCAAATGCTAGCATAATCTTTCTGGACATAGGACATATGAGGTTAGCAAGAGAATATAGTAGATGGGAAGACAGTTTTGAAGAACATTTGCTTCTGTACTACCCTAGAGGTAGCCAAGAAACCTTATTAAACTAGACATTGAAAGAGGCAATGTAGTAATGAGGATGTGCTAATCTTTTTTGATATAAAATTGAAGTGATCCTGCAAGAGTCTGCAGGAAGTATTTCGTTGCACGATAGTGTCTTGCAGCATTTAAGACCATTTTAGTTACTTGTTATTGAGATGTAAAGCTTCTTTTGATGCCTCCTTTTCTTCTAACATGTGGAACTTCATGGACTTGAATTTGGAGTGTTATGTCCCATTTTTGTTCCTCCTTGTCTGCTGGGGACCTCCCTTTTCCTGTCTGCTTCATTTTCTTCCTGCTTTGAACTCCTCTGTTATTCTTGTTCATGTGCAAAGGGCTTATTACTAAGAACTTGCTGGTAAGGTCTCGCAGATGCACCTTTTCACCATTCCTCAGATGACTCTCATTAGGAAAGTACAGGTGTTTCCTCCTCATCTGGTACTTGCATACAGAAGTTGTGACCAGCAGTCAGAAGAGAACAATTTTGTGTGTGTATGCGTATGCTTACACACAAGCACATATACAGTCCTCTGTGTAAGGGTGTAGCAACTCATCACCTCTCCCAGTGACTCTCCTACGATGGTTTAGTTAGCTGGTGGCATGATTGTGGCCAAGTAAGCTAGTCAGAAGTTTGAGTTCTCCAACCAGAATAGCCATTGCAAAACTAGGGATACAATTGCCAAGCTGTTTGTTAGACTGAACTGAACCTAGAAATAGACTTTAATATGTACTGAGGACATAGAAATCTGAGAGCTGTGTGACTTGCTCTTCTCCAGCAGAAGGTTGCAGAGTTGTGGTTTGCAGGATGGAAGAAATAGATAATCTGCAGGGCTGGCCTGTACTAAGTAGGACCTAAGTGACCAATAGCATGTAGTTGGAAAACTGTTATTCATAGAAATTGGTGAAACTAGTGAACTAGTTTCAGTGAAACTAGAAAACTAGAACACTGCTTTACTTGCCTGCTCTAAAGCCATGCTGTGTCTGGGCAGGTGTAGTGTCATGTTAGGCTTCTTACACAGGTGGAAGAATTCAGCTTACTTCTCAGATTCTGAAGTTCCCCATCAAATTTTTCTTGTCTGTCAATTTAGGCTTTTGATTTTTATCTGTTGGGTTTTTTTTTTTGAAATCTCTCCCAGTATTCAAGTCCTTAAGAAGATCTTGTAAATATTTAGAGATTTTGAGTAACAAAGGCAGCTTTATTAGGATTGACAAAAGAAAAGTCGTAAATATCTTGTGTGTTACTGTTTCTAGCTAAGAACATATTCAGTAGGAGGGTCCAATTTGACATCAGTTTAGTGGAATTGTAGTCTCCTAATTTCCCCCCCTTAACTGTTTTATCTGCCACATGTTCCTGCTGTCCTCCTCTTATGGCTTATTCCCAGCTGCCGTATGTAATTTTGTCTGTTTTCTGGTCTAGATGATGTCAAGTAACCTGCTGCCCAGACTGCCTTCCTTCAGCCAGCCCCTCCAGCAATTGCCTCTGCCCTGCTGCTAATCTTATGTTCTGGCTGGTGGCTTTGTACAGTTGCCCGTAACTTTGGGCTATCTGTGCGTACACAAACAAAACATGTTCTAAAGTGCTCATGGACATTCTTACTTAACCCCTCTGCCCCCATTTTTTTTATTGTTTATCCTCTGTAAAAAAATAATAAATAGTAGAAACAAAAGCAGATTTCTTAAAAGCACTGACTTTTAACCCAGCTATGATTTTTGAAGGAGGAATTTCAGTCATCTTGATGAAATGTGGGTATATTTTCAGCAAGAATTTCCCATAATATTTGTGTCCTGAATTTGGATATGGATCATAGCTGCTGTTAAGAAACGGATAGCTGCTTGGAAGACTTGGCTGCTTCTGTGAAACTGTTTCAGCAGTTCCTGAGCAGCCAGACAAGTTATGCGAGAGCTGCAATTAGACATACCATTTTATTTTATGTTTCAACATACTAAGCCAGTATTTCTTAGCTGTTTTTGTTTTTGGGAGTATGATAAAGGATACAAACAGAAGTATATTATTTCTCTGTTGTTGCTTGTTAGTAAATGTTTATTGTTTCTATAATAGTGAAAGGAGGATAGAGTGTCCTTGGGTACGTTTCTTGGAGATGTTTGTAGGCAATATAGACTTCTGTTACTTTGTCTAAGTCAACAAACCATATAGGTTCTCTCTTACTCATACGTGTAGCTTCACATACATTTTGCATCACAAAATCTAATTGTTGAGGGTTTTCATGGTCACCTGCCCTATTAACACTACATGTAGCAGCAAATACGTTACATATGATGAACAGTTTTCGTCTAATACCTGTATAATACCATGCCCATCAGAAAAGTGTTAGTGAGATTTAAAAAAATGTAAAGGGGCTGCCTACCATGAAAAAGTGAATTGTTTTTGGTTTGGAGTCAATTGCTTCAGTGTAGTGCACAACACAGGATGTTATGATCTGAAACGCTGTAGGACACAAAATCACTCCATTCAGATTTGGGGTGCCAAAATAAAGTGCTCATTCATTCTGGTCAACGCACTGAGCTTTTATAATGTTAATTCCACTTTTCCTGAATGTTTTTCTTCAACACAAGGTCACAAGAGAGGTAGATAGCTGATACCACTTACTTTTCTTGACCCATGTAAGCTCAGGTGGCTGTAAAGCAAGGGCAGTTATGGACTGAGGAGTAGGAGAGCTGATGAAGTTAAAGTCTGTGCTGCTGTGTTGCACAGATATTAGAGCTGCTTTTTAACCAGCTCCTGAAGCACTGTAGTTTACAGAGTGGGATAAAAAGGAATTGCCACCAGCTGCTTTGCCACGCTGTAAACAGTGTCAAACCATGGCTCAGGAGGTGGTGATCGACAAATAACTCAAATATTTGTGGGAGTAACATGCTTGTCAGCTGTCTCAGCATAAGTTGCCCAGGTTTGTAATACCATGTGTTAAAGGCAGTTAATGCTTGTTTCCATTTAAAAAAAAAAAATTTAAAAAATCATCTAATAATGAACACTTTTCTCCACACATAAAGACGTTGATTCATTACTATAGCTGGCTAGTGTCATCCTCTGCCTTCTGTTTTGCACATTGATGTATGCTGTGTTGGCTTTTGCTACTGTAAAATTAATTAAATCAAATACACTGATTTGACATTATTAGCACTCTTTCATGTGCTTATTTGCAGCTGTTTAAAAAAAAAAAAAAGAAAATCAGTGCAAAATATAATGTGGTCTTAAAAAGACTGAATTCCAAGTGACCTTTAGAAGAGGGGGGTGCTGTTATTTCCTTGCCGTAGGGTAGCATTTTATTTCTAAGGGAAATGTATCCCAGTGATGACTTTGAATGGAAGTTACCTTCTTTAAGTCTTTGTCCTGAGCACAGAATATCATTTGTGCAAGTTTCTGTCCAGCAATCTGTATTGTGGATTTATTTTAATGAGGGATTGAGTAGATGTTCAGTAAGTTACTTTATTCAGAACTCGACGTTTAATGATGCAGTAAAATAAAAATGTATCATTAGGATTAAGAAAAAAGTTATAAGGGATTTTTATCTTAAAAAGATACATATAGTTTGGTGAACTTTGTTGTACTTTTGACTAAGCAGTCAGTATGTAATTTGCCAAACCTTATTTCAAAATCCAGCTCGTTTTTATGACTTGGCTACTTGAGGAGAGCTGAGTCCATGACAGAGAACAGACAGTGAGGAAAACCATGGTGTACTGCAGAGGGCTGTAACAGGGGGATCTGGAGTTCATGGCAGCATTACCTGCAAACAGCCTGTGCCTGGCTGGTGTGTGCTGCCATGAGGTGAGGTTGCATGGGTCTAGCTGGTGCGTGGTTGTTTCTGAACCTTGTAGGAAGCTCCTTGCTTCAGCAGATGGGCAGCGTGTGCGGGACATGTCCCTGCCCTGCTTGGTGGGGCGGGAGGCAGTGGCCGCTGAGGAGGGGGGTGCTCTCTTGAGGGCACTGGAGGAGCTGGGTGGGTTAGGGCTGCTGGGAAGTCATGGCACAGCTGGGTGTCTCACAGAGAAGGTCCTGCAGGCCCGGAGTGCACTGCTACCCAGGCCCAAGCTATGGTGGTGGAGGATCATAGAATCATAGAATGGTTTGGGTTGGAAGGGACTTTAAAGATCACCTAATTCCAACCCCCCTGCCATGGGCAGGGACACCTTCCAGTAGACCAGGTTGCTCAAAGCCCTGCCCAACCTGGCCTTGAACGCTTCCAGGGATGGGGCATCCACATCTTCTCTGAGCAACATGTTCCAGTGCCTCACCACCCTTGCAGTGAAGAATTTCTTCCTAATACCTGATCTAAATCTACCCTCTTTCAGCTTAAAGCCATTACCCCTTGTCCTATCACTACATGCCCTTGTAAAAAGTCCTTCTCCAGCTTTCTTGTAGGCCCCCTTCAGGTACTGGAAAGCTGCTATAAGGTTTCCCCAGAGCCTTCTCTTCTCCAGGCTGAACAACCCCAACTCTTTCAGCCTGTCCTTATAGGAGATGTGCTCCAGCCCTCTGATCATCTTTGTGGCCCTCCTCTGGACTTTCTCCAACAGGTCCATGTCCTTCTTATATTGAGGGCCCCAGAGCTGGATGCAGTACTCCAGGTGGGGTCTCACGAGAGCAGAGTAGAGGGGGAGAATCACCTCCTTTGACCCTGATCACACTTCTTTTGATGCAGCCCAGGGTACGGTTGGCTTTTTGGGCTGCACTTGGGCACTATTGCCAGCTCATGTTGAGCTTCTCGTCAACCAACACCTCCAAGCCCTTTTCTTCAGGGCGGCTCTCAATCCATTCTCCGCCCAGCCTGTATTTGCACTTGGGATTGTCCTGACCCATGTGCAGGACCTTGCACTTGGCCTTGTTGAACTTCATGAGGTTCGCACGAGCCCACCTCTCAAGCCTGTCAAGGTGCCTCTAGATGGCTTCCCTTCCCTCCTGCGTGTTGACTGCGCCACACAGCTTGATGTCATTAGCACACTTGCTGAGGGTGCACTCAATCCCACTGTCCATGTCGCCGACAAAGATGTTAAACAGTACCGGGCCCAGTGCCGACCTCTGAGAAATGCCATTTGTCGCTGGTCTGCACTTGGACATTGAGCCATTGACTGCAACTCTTGGAGTGTGACCATCCAACCAATTCCTTATCCACCGAGTGGTCCACCCATCACATCCATGTCTCTCCAATTTGGAGAGAAGGACATTGTGCAGGACAGCATCAAATGCTTTGCACAAGTCCAGGTAGATGATGTCAGTTGCTCTTCCCGTATCTGCCAATGCTGTAACTCCGTTGTAGAAGAACACCAGATTTGTCAGGCACCATGTGCCCTTAGTGAAGCCATATTGGCTGTCACCAGCCACCTCCTCGTTTTCCTATGCAAAGGCATAGTTTCCAGGAGGATCTGCTCCATGATCTTGCCGGGCACAGAGGTGAGACTGACTGTCCATGAAGTGCCTCCAGGACTACAGCGTGACTTTTAAAAACAAAATAACAGCAACCCTCCCATCCTCCCCCTCAGTGTAAACAGCTCTTCTTGTCCCTGTCTGCTCAATTTCTTGGGTATTTTTGCTGTGCGGTTGGGGGAATAAGATCCATAACACAAGGCAAGAAGATTCATTGGATTTTATAACAATGGCTGTAATATAAATTCATATTTGAAAGGAGGTAAGAAAAAAACGTCTGGCTGAAAGCTTTTAAGTTTGCACATGATTTCTCATTTTGCCTTCTCTCTTTCTTGGCTTGCAACACTTCAGTAGTATACTCGGTGTAATACTTTACTTTGGATAAACTATTGCTAGGTTTATCAGAATGTGTAATTATTTTCTGGTTATACTGTTACTCCTTTTTAAATTGCCTGTTATTTTTCATATCCGTAATGTGAATTAATACAGTTTCCTAGCCTGTAATTCACATTTGTCAGACAAAATCATCTATCCCGTTAGATGGCTATTCAGACTGAGATGAGATTTTAAGTGAATGTTTCTCCTAGCTGTCTGTTGAGGAGTATCAAATTTTATTAGACATTTTCTGTCTTTGCTGTTGGACCTGACCAAAATCAGGAACAAAAATAAAAACACTGTTGGTCATTGCTGTTCTTGAATCCTTCCCTCTGTGTCTCCTACAAATGGTGGCTTTTCTTCAGAACTTGCAGGTTCTTTTTCATAATTAGCCCTCATGGTTAGTGCTTTCCTCTTAATCCAAGTCCACTGGAAGATGAAGTGACCCTGGATGTAATTTAGGCATCTAGATGTTGTCTGAGACATGGCAGCTAGTTTAACAGAATCACAGCATCGCTAAGGTTGGAAAAGACACGTCAAGATCAAGTCCAACCATCGACCCAACACCACCATGCCCGCTAAACTGTGTCCCGCAATGCCATGTCCACACGTTCCTTGAACACCCTCCAGTGATGGTGACTCAACCACCTCCCTGGGCAGCCTGTTCCAGTGCTTCACCACTCTCTCAGTAAAGAACTTTTTCCTAATATCCAGCCTAAACCTCCCCTGGCGCAACTTGAGGCCATTTCCTCTTCTCCTGTCACTCGTCACTTGAGAGAAGAGACCAACACCCACCTCTCTGCAACCCCCTTTCAGGTAATTGTAGAGAGCGATAAGGTCTCCCCTCAGCCTCCTCTTCTCCAGACTGAACAACCCCAGTTCCCTCAGCCGCTCCTCATAAGACTTGTGCTCCAGACCCCTCACCAGCTTCGTCGCCCTTCTCTGGACACGCTCCAGCACCTCAATGTCCTTCTTGTAGTGAGGGGCCCAAAACCGAACACAGTATTCGAGGTGCAGCCTCACCAGCGCCGAGTACAGGGGCACGATCACCTCCCTGCTCCTGCTGGCCACACTATTTCTGATACAGGCCAGGATGCCGTTGGCCTTCTTGGCCACCTGGGCACACTGCTGGCTCATATTCAGCCGGCTGTCGACCAACACCCCCAGGTCCTTTTCTGCAGGGCAGCTTTCCAGCCACTCGTCCCCAAGCCTGTAGCGTTGCATGGGGTTGTTGTGACCCGAGTGCAGGACCCGGCACTTGGCCTTGTTGAACCTCATACAAATGGCCTCAGCCCATCGATCCAGCCTGTCCAGATCCCTCTGCAGAGCCTTCTGACTCTCGAGCAGATCAACACTCCCGCCCAACTTGGTGTCGTCTGCAAACTTACTGAGGGAGCACTCAATCCCCTCATCCAGATCACTGATAAATATATTAAACAAGACCAGCCCCAAAACTGAGCCCTGGGGGACTCCACTTGTGACCGGCCGCCAACTGGATTTGACTCCATTCACCACGACTCTCTGGACTCAGCTGTCCAGCCAGTTTTTTACCCAGCAAAGAGTGCGCCCATCCAAGCCATAAGCAGCCAGCTTCTCCAGGAGAATACTGTGTGGGACAGTTTCGAAGGCTTTACTAAAGTCCAGGTAGACGACGTTGACAGCCTTTCCCTCATCCTCTAGGCGGGTCACCTGTTCATAGAAGGAGATCAGGTTGGTCAAGCAGGACCTGCCCTTCATGAACCCGTGCTGGCTGGGCCTGATCCCTTGGTTGTCCTGCACGTGCCCTGTGAGCGCCCTCAAGATGAACCTCTCCATAATCTTCCCTGGCACTGAGGTCAGGATGAGAGGCCTGTAGTTCCCCGGATCCTCCTTCCGGCCCTTCTTGTAGATGGGCGTCATGTTGGCAAGCAGTGTTTCTACTTTGGAAACACCTTTTCGATTTCCTGTTCAAGATTTTGCAAAACACAGGCTCTATGTGTCTTAATTTAGTTTCTCCCAGGGCAAGTTTTGCTCAGTAAGACTTAGGGATTTCAAGCAGCCAGGGCCCTCTGATGTGGCATCAGGGCCATGGAAGGGCTGAGGATCCCTAATATTTTCTGATGCCATGTGTTTTTAGTGATCTGGTTCTGTTTTTGAAGATCCATGACAATGAAATTGCTGCCCCATGTTATCTGTCAAATTGTGTTTTGGAGAGTGGAAGTATGCCTTTTCTTTGAAGCCAGAAGTGTTCCTTTATTATTTAAAGGTTGAGGTTTTCTGTGTTTTTTGGGGGTTGAAATTAGATTCTGTTAACAAAGTATACTAAAGCTGGGAGCAGTTTTGCACTAATTTATCTGAAATGGTATTTAGCCATTGCCTTTTGCTGTCTTCTTCCCACCCACTCACTGTCAGGAACTGATGCATTCAAGAAATATCTGTTGCTGCTGCATATTCAGAAAGCTGTAGTAATGTATTCTGGAAGCCTTCTGTGTGTGGGGGTAATGGATAAAGATTTGAAATAAGTACACAAGAAGGAGGAAAAACACCTTTTAGTCAGAAACAATTTTACTCAACTGTTCGGTTTTATTTTGTAGTTTTATTTTGTAGTTTGATTTCTGTATTCTAACTGTTTAGCTTGATAATTGATGCACAGAAAATATTAATAAAACTTGGGTTTTCAGCTATGTCTGTTTTACTGCATGCAAATACCAGACTTCCATTTCTTCTTAACGAAAACATTTAATTTGGGCAGAGTTAGAGGTGACAGATCCAAGGCGCATGATGGTGATCAAAGATTTTTCTCTCAGCTTGGTTTGCAGGATTTGGGTTATGTAAGCTTTCTTATCTATTTCAGTATTTGCTTTTGAAGGGTTTCAGAGTCACAGAAGATTGGGTGCCTAATGACTGAAGAGCATCATTACTTTTGGAAAGGATAAATGTTTCAAGATAATGAAGAATCAGCAAATCAACTAATCTGAAGTTATGGTTGGCTCTTTCATATATGCAAAATTGGCCCCCATGGATGACAGTCACATGCACCTGGGCTGTAGATCCAGTGTCCGCAACTAGTTAATGTTGTAAACTGGTCCCAGAGGAATTCTGTCTTCAGCTGGAAGTTCAGAACCTTCTTATTAGTGTCTCTCATTTGTCGTGGGGGGAACAGGTGACAGATAAAATGCCTTAGTTTATTTCTTTGCTACAATGAATAGTATAGTTCAGGGCAGCCCTGGTTAGTTTTTTATTTAATTAAAGATGGCAGCATTTTTAGTCAGTCTTTGTCTGTCTTTATAATACTTCGAAAAGTTTTTGCCTTAATTTTAATACTTGGAAATGTTTTAAAAGATGTACTTGTACCTTGTACAATTCTTTACATAGAAGCAGAAACGACCTGTCCTATTTTATAGTGCTTAAGCTAATTAAAAAAAGCCCAGAGGGTAAAACAGTATTTCCTGAAGATACTTAATTTCAGCAGACTACTGCTGTAATTTGTGGCTGACCTCTGATATCTATATCTGCATCTGTTCCATTTTGTCTTTGTTATTCTGGAAGCCCTTTGTTTCCCTAACTGGAAAAAAAAATCTTGTCCTCAGAGTTGTGCTGGTTAAACCAGAAACGTATTTTTTCAGCTGACTTAGTTAAATCAGTGCAAAACACAGGGAGAAACTTCCAGTTCTTGTTTTAAGCTTTGCATGTTTTGACCTAGATGAATTGAATGAAGAAGGTTCAAGCTACATAGATATAAATGTGACTGAATTGAGAATCAATGTTACGTTATGCTCTTTGTCTGAAGGGAATCCAATTTGGAGCAACTTTGAATATAGTTTAAAATGAGCAGCATCAAGTTAATAATGGTCTGAATCTCTGAAAGACAGCTTTTTATGTGTTCTTTTTCATACAATGTTTCCTTCAAAACCATTAATTAAACTGTTCATGCATGCTAGACAACATTGGAATGAAAACCAGTTAGACCAGATGCATTGGCTTTCTTCAGTCTCCCTTTTCCAGAAAGTGAACATTGTCCATGTCCTGGAAGTCTCAGCCCTTGTGGGATCACAGAGAGGGTGGTATTAAAGTTCTTGTAGTGTGAAAGGTTAGAGTATCACGTGCAGGTTTTACTTACGAATAAAGGGTGAGGGTGTGTTTGTATAACAGGCAAGCATGTCTCATAACTCATTCCAAAGAATATAGCGTGGTAATTTAGGAGCTGATGTCTAGACTACTCTGAGAAATTGTAAACATGATGTCTTCAGAACAAAACCATGAGAGTTTAAAAAAAAATGCTGCACCTTATATTTTTAATATTTGTCTGAATTCCAGGGAGATCAGAAGTATTCTGGCAATATTTGGTCTGCCTGACTGCTAGATGAATTACTGAAAGAATGCATATGCCAGTCCATAGTAACATTTTCTTTCTTGAGTACAGCAGCTTTGGATTTGCATGATTACATGATGTAAACAACTTACTTGTCAGTAATGGAAAATTTTTACTTAAATAGTGGTGCACAAGTTTATGTACATCTTTGTTTTATTAAACTGTTTATACATGTTTGAGAATCCATAGCATAGTATGATCAAGCTCTACATTATTTGACCTCAATAACTTGATCTTTGTACTGTTGTACAGAGCTGTTCAAAACAGTACATTTAAGCTAGTGAGGATAATTCTTTTTTTATTCTACTACAGTTAATTTCGAACACTTTAATCTCAAGAATACTACAATAGTTTTAGAAGGCAGGCAAATGCAGTTTTTCTGTTCTCTGAGTGAAAAGTTCTGTGCTTTTTGTTAGTGGTTGAACGGTGCGCTTACTGGACCATCGGAATAGCTGGAGTGTAGCTGTAGTAGTATTTCCACCATTTGAAGTCTTTACCATTGGATTCTTCTGATTGGTTTTGTTTTGGGGTGGGGAAGGACTTCTAGTTCAAAGACAGACATGTTCTAGTTCAGACAAAGGTATTGTTTTATACAGGTGTTAATCAGATGAAGTGCAAATACCAGTCCCAATGATCTCTCTATTCCACAGTGTATTTGTAAGCATAGTCCAAATCTGCTGTCAGGCAACCTTAATTGGGTATTATAACATACAAATGTTATAATAATGTTATAATGGAATTTCCATTGTATGCCAAATAGTATTATGCCATAGGTTGTGCTGAACTTAAGTCAGTCCCTAAATTAATGCACGTTTTTAATCTTTGCAAAGCTGTCATCATTCTAGGTATTGGAAATGCCTCAAAAAATAAACATTTAAGGTGTTGGATCTGTATCCCATCTGTAATTGAAATTACTATATTAATAGCTTTTCTGTAACGGAATTTTATGGAAGCTTTTAGAGGAAAACGTTATCTTAGGGGTTAAGTGACGATTAAAATGATGATTTGGGAAATAGATGTGATTCAACTGAATGTTAAGTATTTTTTTATTTGCATCATTTGTTCTTCCTAGTATTTTTATATATCTTGATGTTTTATAAGAGCATTGGTTTAGAGTCTTTCTGCAGAATTTGTAACCCAGTATTTTCAACATTCCTGTCAATCCTGAAATTGCTGTTTTGGTTTTCTATTACCCACTGGTCTATCAAGAGTTTGCCTAGCAAGGGGTGTGATATTTTAAGCTGCTAGATAGTAATGCTGTTACTTACTAGTTACTATTTCTGCTCTAATGGCTTCAGAATTCTTTAGAGACATTTGTTTGTTTCCCTTCTTTTTGAGAGAAAAGTAGTAATTTGGATGGGTCTGGACCAAAAGAATATCATTAATAGTTGGAAATGTATAATTGAAAAGAGGAGAAATCTATTATGTAGTGCTTTCTTAAATTCTATTTCCTTTTTTTAAGGAAAAACCAATTATACTGCTTTGACACCGTAAAGAAGTTAAAGCCTGTAAAGCTTCTAGTAGTTTTTAGCAGTGGTGAACTCCAGCTTCACGTTTATGTTCTTTGCAATATGGGAGAAAAACTGGCAGGACTGCATGCCATTGTAATTAAACTGTTAAACATAGAAACTTGAAGGGAGAAGCTTGTCTTACCTGTTTGGGGAGTATCTGTCAGCATGTTTAAATGAAACTTTATTTTGAAAGTATATGTTTGTAATGTTTGTAATTATTATCACATTCCTAAGCAGCATAACTAGTTTGTGATCAAATGATGGAAGTATCTTCAAAACATGTAGTAACATTCATTGCACTGTAAAGTCTGCACCTTTTGTATTTATTTGTGTTGTTTTTACTTTTACAGGATTACAAAGCCATTGACATTTGCTGACTGTGTCGGTGATGAGCTTCCTTTAGGATGGGAAACTGTTTACGATCAACAGATTGGAGTTTATTATATGGACCACATAAATCGTGAGTAGATGTATGATTATTTTGAGGAATCCTAGCAAGCTGGTATTAACTGATGGCACTAACTTTGTTTCTGATACCATTTATGCAGCTCATACTACAGTGGGAAAATGTACGCGAGTAATTTCTTGCAGTATCTGTTTTCTCGTCTTTCAAATGGGGGTACAATCCTTATTCCATTTGTAAAGAATTTTACAATCTGTGATTGAGTTATAATGTATAAAACTCTTTTGTTCTACTTTGTGATACTGTGGAATATCAGTAAATTTGTTGTTGTTTTCTGTCATGTGTCAATTAAGAAGATTTTCATGCTATCCTCTTGTATTTCTAGTCATCCATAGTTCACTCTTCTATATTGAAAAACAAAATATGTTCTGAGAGAAAAGTGCTGCGTTTTAATTAGAAGCACTATGAAACACAATAATCTCATCCTCTCTTAAGCAATGCATGTTTTATACTTTCATAAGTACAAAGTGCTATCACAAAGGCAACAGATGTCCCTTTTGGAAACTAAGAGGGAGAGATTTCCAACATTTTCCCTTTTGCACTATTGCTGAGCTTTGTATCACCACTGTCTGGCACATTTGCCAGCTCTACTTTTAAAAAAATGTCTTATCTTTACAGCTTTGTACTACTGCTGCTGTTACTGTTGTGCTTCTATCATTAAGCTGCTTATCGACAATGAGAGAATGCTTTCAATATTGTGGGAATTGGCAACTGGCAGGGAGGGAGAAAAGGAAAAAGTAGTTATATGGGCTATCACAGCAATGGTAAATAGTATAATCTGCAAAAACAACCTCAATATTACCTACTTGAAATCTAGTCAATTAAAAAACAGAAGTGTAGAAATAGTTTTTGGCTTCCTGCCATCATTGGAATTACTTGTGGTTTCACAATTACTTATTTAAAAAAAACAAAACAAAACAAAAAACACAACAGAATAACAAATGTTCCCATGATATTGTTTGACCCACACAGGCACTTATTTCTTGTGAAATTAACAAAGATCACAAATTAAATAATAAACTTTAAAGAGCTCTTAATGCACTGATCACAAGGGTCGATAGCCGAGACAATTGAAAAGCAATAAATACAGACTCTTAGGTAATTCTTACAATAACTCTGTTTAAAAGAAGTAGTAGCTTAATGTTTGCTGTTTGAACTGTCATGGTAACTTTAGTTAATGTTGAAGTTCAATAAAAAGTGAGGTTTACATTGGAATACAGTAATGGAGTGCACTTGCACCAACATATGTACATGTGCGTGAATGGACATATTAAAAAAATACAAACGAGGATATTGGCAACTCTTCTTTTTTTCCTTGAACTTTGTAAAAGGCTTTAGGAGTCCCTATAGATAATGAGTAGAACATGAACTTCCATTGCAATGTTGTGACTAAAAAAGCTACTAAAGCATCCTACTGATAGGCATCTTTGATAGGAATAACAATCACCATTGCATACAAAGTAAATCACTTGCTTTTGCTTTTCAAACTTTGTTATTAGCTGCTTACCACAGACACCAAGTTTGAACTTACAGAAAGGATATTAATCATTGTAGGCATGTCAGATCTGGCTTGCATTTTTTTCTGTGCAATTGAGAGCAAAAACTGTAGAGGAGAATCTTTGCAGAGAGAAATTGAATTCCCCAGTGCTTGATAGGAAGGCAGAGAAAGAGGAGATTAATATCAATGGCTCTGGGGAAGTAGAACTAATCGTAATAGGAATTAAATAAAGGTAATATATGAACAGAAGGATAGAAACTTCATAGGGCCAGTGCTGAACTGAGTGAAAGGAATCATTCTGCAATTAACAAGGCTGCAAAATTTGTCTCTTTCATGATAACTAATTACTTGCAGCCCACAGATATTATCCTAAATGGTAATTCAGCCATCACAGCAAAATGGGTTTGTCACCCTTAGGCTAATTCAGTGCTTACATATACAAGTAAGATTTATATTAAGAGGAAAGACAGAGTTGATATTATAGCCGGATAATCATTATTCAAAAATTGCTAGGATACTTGGTCCAATTTTAAACTGTGGACAGCAAAGGTACCAATCAAGACTGCATTAACCTCCTTTGTAGCAGTGAGAACTAATGAGTAGACCATCAGGTGCATCATGGGATGGTGTCACGCAAGTGGCAGAGATGGTGTAGGAATGGAAGAAATGTTTTTCTGAAATGAGTCCCTTACATTGTATTCTGAACTATGTCTAAAATACTTGGAGCGGCAACTTCCACGTGAAAACATTTGGACTGCCTTTTGTGGCTGACTGGGTTAAATGCTTTATACAGCATTTGAGTTCTCTGTTAATTGACAAAACAGTTGAAAGTGCTTCAGTTTCAAGAAACACTGTGAGAAAATGCAAGGGATATTTCAAAGACAGTCTTTCTAAAGTTATGCTTACCAGGGACCTCTCATACTTTGTGCACCATCTCAAGCTTTTTGCCCTTGCACCTTTTAAAAGGAAACAGTAATGCATCTGATTTTTCCAAGCCTCTTGCTATGTTTGTTTACCCAGAAAGTAATAAAAAGATTTCTAGGCAGTAACTTCCCATTTATGTTGAAATACCCCAGGAACAGAGGAATCTTCTGTAAATCTCAATGGTGCTTCCAACCCTGATCTCCATCTTGTTCTGTAAATTCAGTACTTTGTTGACACCCTTACTAAGCTGCTCTTGGCTCTTGTCCAACCATTGCTTAAAAACCTTGGTGGCTGCCAGCCACAGAATTCCTTTCCCTCCTCCTCAGAGTCTTGGGGGCCTTTGAAGTCTCCTTTAACCAGTTGGGCATTCCCCAGTGGGGGAATAATATATTCTCTGCATTTGTCTGGGGCTGTTCTTGAATTACTGTAGTATTTTTTTTATTTTTTTATTTTTAAATCAGTTCTAAAGAAATGAAGGAAGTGAATTTTATCATACAATGTAGCTTTAGTTTTGTTGTTACATGGCAAACTTGTGTAGAAATCCAGGGCAAAGTGAAGCCTTAGTATGTACTTTATAAAACAGAAGAGAACGTCACTACTGTACTGAAGTAGTTTTCTGCCTCAGAAGAATGCTGCTAGCTTTTGAGAAGGTTTCTGAAACAATTTGATAAGAGATGCAGTGCCCTGTAGTATAGGATCTCAGAAGCTTAATGTGTGATAACACCTTAGCCTTGGCCATTTATTGAGATTAGAACTATTAATTTCCTATTCAAAAAGAGACACAAGACAGAAAAGCTGGATCCTAGTAAATATTTATTGATTTGTGCACAGTTTCCATAGGGGATTAGCAGTTTTAGGAATATTAAATTTGCACAGATTTCAGGAATATTTATGGAGAGATGAGACAGTATTGCAAATTACCATGCCAGTGTGAACTCTATTTTCTTCTGCTTGCCTTGCATGCAGAGAAGGATTTATGGAGACTGGAACAAGCCACAGCACATCCTGTCCTGGGCTGCAGAGGTAGTTTGGGGCATTGGAACCAGAAGGTGCTGCTGGGAATCGAGGGTCCCTGGGATGCGGGGAGAAATTGCAGAACTGTAGGCATGATCTTTATATTGTTGCAATGTGAGGAGTTGTGGGGAGAGAAAAGTTACAGCTGTTGAGAGGAAAGGTTACTAGGAACCTAATACACAAATCTGTTGGAAGTACTGTTCGTAGATGAGCTTTGTGTTTTTGTTTATGTACTTTTCAGATGGCTTGCAAATGGTAGAGCTGCTAGCATGACCTTGACACCGTTAGAGTTCTTAATGTGTTGGGCTCAATCTTTTATAGTTTCTTATTTCATCACTGACACAAATACACTGAATTCTGTACACAAGTTTAATATAAAGCATAACTGGCTTCATCTCCCGTGAGAAACAAAGTTTGGAAGACATGACTAGGTGCTTACCTCCTGAGTGTGCTGTAGGTTCTGCCGTTACTTGGAACACTGACATTGTATCTGCAGCAACTTCTTACCGGTAGAGCCTCAATCATCAGAAATTAACATTCACTTAGACATGAGACTTTACATGGACATCCTCACGTAAAACATTTGCTAGCTTGAGCATCACCACAAAAAGAAAACAAATGAACCAATAATCTTTTAGGATTTTAATGCATGTGTCCTCCTCAAATGTCTTTGCAACTGCAAAGAGATTGCTATATCATAAAAACTTTGAAAATCAGTATATACGGGAAAGATTTTGTACTGGAAACTTATCTTTGATTTGTGTTTGAATACGAACTGTTCTAAACCCTGGAAAGGGAAGCATGAGAGTGGAGTTTCTTAAGACAAAAAAAAGAAGCAATTTAAGTGCTTTTGTGGATTTGAGATGAAAATGCTAACTTTTCTGTCAAATGACCTTATTCTTCTTAATTACACAGGTGTAGTCTCTGACCCTTCAGGTTGTTACACTTGTGAAGTTGTATGTAGTATCTTAAGGTTGTTCCACCATTTATAGAGTTATTGCTTAAGCATTAAGATACCTTTCATTCTCCTACATGGTTCTGGGTTTTTAGGTAGTTCTCAGAATTTTCAAGTTGGCTATGAGGGAAGGTTAGAGCCAAAACACGGTTTTCTTTGGGTTTGCTCTAGTTTGTAAAGAAAAGAATCAAATTTAAATGCCTTTTATATTTGAAAGGGCTTTTCTTGTTCTTCTGCATCCTTTCTTCTTCTCGTCTAGGCTGGGATGATTTTGAGAACTGTAGTGTTAGGTGTGCTAGTTAAGAACAGACCTTAACAAAATAATTTGTACTTTGTGGGATAACGTGTCTTACAAATTTATTACTATTTTTTTAATGCTTTTCTCCTTAGAGCTCACACAAATTGAGGACCCAAGGGAGCAGTGGAGAAGGGAGCAGGAACGCATGCTAAAGGAATATTTAATAGTTGCCCAGGAGGCACTCAATGCCAAGAAAGAGATTTACCAAATAAAGCAGCAGCGTTTTGAACTAGCCCAAGAAGAATATCAACAATTGCACAAAATGTGTGAAGATGACAGCCGTTCTTATGCCAGCTGTGAGTTTACTAGTCTTTTCTTGATTTGTTCACCTGCCTCTCACAACATGTGGTGTAAAGAATAGTGTCAAGTGTTTCCATCACCCGGTTCTCTGAATGAAGATCCTGACTACAAAAGTGAGGCGCTGTCCTTTGACTTTGCTATTCAGGGACTTCTGTTTCCTGTTAGGTCTATTAGAATATGCCTTTTTTTACATTAAACAGGGATATATCCCAGCTAGCATCTCTAGCCGTCTTGGAGCCAGCCGTAGTGATGCTTGGTGCAAGGCAACAAAGACAAGACTGAATGTTGCTGGACCAGCCACCTACTCGCAATCCTAAATTCATAGATTATTCCACCGTCAACATGGGAGGAGAACCATCAGCTTAGGGAAAGCCTTGTGCAGATCCACGGTCGGTTTATTGACTTTATAAAGAGTTAGGGACTAGGTGTGGTGGCCAAGAGTACCTCTGACCGTGAAGTAGGAAGCGGTGTTTCATTAGCGCACCTCATTCTTGAATGCCAGCTTCTGATCCTAATGCTGGTGGTGTAGGTCGTAGAGCCTTGATTTCCTACTCTTTTCATTCTTCAGATGTGTCTGGTAGCTTGGAGTAGATGATACACTTTTTCTGAAATTTGAAGTTGTCCCGCTGTCATGGCTGTTGGCTGGTGCAACAGGAAAAGGTGTCTTTGCTGAAGAGTCAAAGCAGTCTAGTTCAAAGAAGTGTATCAGATGGAAACACACACCAGCCAGGTGGAAACGTAGTGGAGTTTCACTGCGCTGGTGGCTTTTCAGTGACCGCTGTGTATATAGCCGTTGTTTAACTGCAGGATTTTCTGGTAAATGCCAAGTACTTGATAAGTATGGGAAGCTCTGCTTAGCCCTTTCTGAAAATGTTCAAGAAACCTGACTGTGGAGGGGGCTGGTAAAGCAGGCATCTGGATAGAAGCATTTAGCTAGTGATCCAGTGGTATTTATTAATCCAAGGTAATTCATAGGTATGCCAAAATCCTGAATAAAAGATATTTTCTAGGGCTGAGGTGTTGTCCCAGATGGTTTTAACCAAGTGTTCTTTTACTGTTGAACTGGGATTATCTCATTTTTTTTGTTTAGTTTTAAATACATGCATTCTGTGATTTAGATTGACATAACTGAACAGTTGTAACTAGTCTTAGTTCTACCTGTTATGTTCAAGTTTCTTAAGAATTATTAAGAAAGATTGATTTTTTTTTTTCTTATTAAGAAAGACATTTTAAAAAAGAAATTATTGTTTAAAGAGTATTTATCTACTGTTTAGAGACTTGGAATATAGGGTAAAAGATAGTGTCATCAGTATTTTTTTTAGATTAAAAAATCTAAATATACATTTATTACAATACTTTACTAGGAGCTTGAGCTTTTTGTTTTTTGAAAATTTGCAGTAGTTCTGTGGGATATTTTGTTGAATTACATCAGGTGAATATATAGAAAGAAAATTCTGTTGAAGATGATAATATACTAGAAAAATATAACCTGTTTTTCATATTTTTAAAGCTCTTGGAAAACCAAGTTGCTTGAAACAGCAACAAAATATGACTGAAAATTACAGAATTGGAGGTTATCTGTAGCATGAATGCAAATGCTATGTCAATTGACTTTTATGTTTCTCAGTCTTCTGACAGTTTATTTTTTTAGGTATATCTGTGGAATTGATAATGAGATACTGTAAAATCATTTAAATATAAGCTTTCACTTTTTTGAGGTGAAAAATATTTTCATTTTCTACAGATGTGTTAATATATTTTATATTGGTTTAAGGTCATATGCATCTGTTTTGAGGAAATGGGATGGGCTGATTAGTCAGATGATATACTTAAAAAAAAAAAAAAAAAATCCCTTTGGGGATTAATCATGCTGTCAACTCAAGATTCCCCAAGGTTTCTCCGCTTGTTTTTCTTAATGCGACTCCTCCATGTCACTGTGGGATGCTTGCTTCTCCATTTATTGTACAGAAATCTTAGGCTCCTAATTCAAGTGCAATTAAATGGTCAAAGTTGGGTGCTTATATTGCAAATATGCCTGCCTCCACCGCCACTTGCTTCAATCTGTTACGTTAAAAGAATTAAAACTTCACAAACTGTTTTCCTCCTCTTTGCTTGTGGGTGCTGCCATTGACTCAGTGTTGTGTGCTCATGAGTGGGAGGTGGTGTGAGCTCAGCGGTTGTAGGCTGGCAGGGAGGTGCCCATGCAGCAGTTTTGTGACTCAGTTGTGATCAGCACTGTTTAAAAAATCCATAGAAAATCCTGGGTTTAGAGAATTAGTCCAGGCATGACTACTCATTTTGGCAAGTCCCTGCACGCTTGACATGACCTTGGCGTTGCAGTATTCTTTCGAGAGTTGAAAGGCTCAGTGCAATGCACACGGATATGGGTTTCAAAGCAGCAGCCTTCAGCTCTACAAAAGGATGGTAGGTCTAACAGCACAACCCCATCCACTCGCATACCAGGCATTTTTCAGTGGGCTAGTGCTGCCATGAATGGCTTACTCAATAAATCATGGTTGGTCTTGCCTAGCCTGTCTTCTAGGACCTTTACTTCATCTGTCTAGGCTTTAGCTTGTAATGGTACAGCTTGAAATCATTGCCTGACACTAGATACGCTGTGTTAAGGGCTCACTTGCCAGAGGCTGATCTGTATGTCGGTTCCCTAAACTGTTGCTTTAGGAGACAACTTCTCTCTGTAGCTGATTGAATTTTGTTCTGACAATAGTTTTGTTACTTTAGTCCCTATCATACTGTTACATCCACATACCTAGGAGGCAATTAGCAATTGTTAATGTTACACAAATTGCTCGCATCAGTAAATGCCACCATCCTGTCATGGAAGCTCATTGATTTTAGGCAATATGCAGTACTGCTATATACAATTTTTGTTGCTGTTGTTATTCAGGACAAAAAAAAATTCAGGCAGGCCAAAGATAACTTTTCAGTTGTACTTTAGCACAGAGGATTAATTTAAAACCTAGTGACTTGTAATGCAAAGAATGAATGCAATGGTCTATTAAATAGTGCCACATCTTAACAAGTGTATTAAAGAAGAAAATAAAATAATGTAAAATGCTGTTTTTCATCTGTTTAGCATTCTCTGGATTTTCAGCTAATACCAAGTATGACCCATATCAGATTAAAGCAGAAATAGCCAGCCGTCGTGACAGAGTGAGTAATCTTTTTTCATTTTGTAAAAATACGAATTAGGCATGGGGAAGGGAGGGTGACTATGTGTTTTTCTTTTACCTTAGCATTTACGCTGGGTATTGCATGCATTTTTGGAAATATAATAGTAAAAAATGCTTTTCTGTTCTGACCTATTGTTCTATTAAAATGAGTCTGTATTGTGAGTGACTTGCAAAGTAATGCTTTTTCCATGTTACAAGCGTAAAGATTTTTGTCATGGATATCAGAGGCAAACTCAGCCAGGCTTACAGAAATGGCTTTCTTTGTGCAAACTGCCACAAGTAGTAAATACTCTGCAGCCAAATTCTTTCTTGATTAAGTGCAGTTCAAACCCACTGTCTTCATGTTTTCCCATTTACCCATTTTCAGTGGGGTTCCATGGATGTCACTGAACTCTAGATTTAGCCATTTGTTTGGAAATCTGTTCACAATTCAGTAGTCATGTTGGCCAAATAGAACTTTTTTAGCTGATATGTCCAGAACTCCTCTATGAGGGAAGAGGATTTCAAGCATTCTGAAAGTGATAAGCAGTTCTGTAACAAAAATGTTCCATTTTCATGTTTTATTTTTTTTTAACTAGACTCATGCTTTTGGTACTGTCTTTGCTGAAGGAAGGATAGATGACTTCTTGAATTTATCCCATGCTGCTTTAGCAAAGAGTTAAAGTCTGCACATTGGTTTCCAGCAAATTGATATAGCAGTCATAAACATTTATAAAAAACAGTTTATAATATTAAACTCTAGAACCTATTTCTAAATTGTGCATTTCTTTTTATTAATGGATGAAATGGGATTTAGCATGCCAGGCACTGAGCTCACAAAACAAATTAAAAAATACTTATCTTTGCAGGTTAGTGTTCCAGTTTTGTTGTAGTGACCACTTTTCACATGAATGCCTCTGAAAATAAATCCTGTTCAACACCCTTCAAAGGCGTTTTTTCTATCTGTGTATGTTTACTACATGCTGACTAGTGTTTGCTTGTTTTACATACTCTAAACGTCAGCATATTCTAAACAAGAAAATAAGCCTTATTTATTTAAATAATATTTAAAGAAGATAAACAAGGTCTTCACTTATATGACTATTTCTTTCTGTTCCTGCATCTTAAAACAAAATGATCTCCTAAGTGCATAGGATAACCTGTTCAACTGAATGTGTGCATAGGAATTGAGTTGTTTCAGGTAATAGAATAAAATGTGCACTATAAAGTGTTTGTGTACCTGATGCATTTTTTTCATTTTTTACTTTTGGTGAGTGGTGAAAGAGTTGGTGAGGGTATAGGAGTTTTTTGGGGGGCTAGTGTGATCAGTTTTGAGGAGAGGGCAAGAACACATGGGGAAGGGAGGGCCATGCAGGATGGTGGGAATCTGGCAGTCCTGGTTTGCATCCCCGGAACTGCTGTGAAGCCCCTTAGTCTTGGAGTAGAGCTGACAAAATTAATCTATGCCTGGATATGTAGGAATTTTCTTTTACTCTTTTTTTACTCTTTTTTAGTAATAGATTTGTCATTTATTTGTCATTTATTGGCATACATGTGAAAATCAAGAGCGCTCTGGGTAAATTTTAGAAAAAGTACCAAGATTGATAGCTTGAGAAGAGAGCTTTTTTCCTTCCAGCCTCTGCCCCTCTTTGGGCTCTCAGTTCAGTCTTACACCTCACCACCACACACTGAAACACCTCCATTCCCCGCCAAATGTCCGTCTGTTGTCCCTTGAACCTTCCTCCCCCCGTTGCCCTCAGGTATCTATCAGCTTTGGAGGGCAAGAAGCTATTTCTTTGCAGATTGTTCTTGGTGCCGAAAGTGCTCTTCTAAGGTGTGCCTAACCTACTCAGGTAACTGTTTTCATAAAACCACAAAAATATGTTTATGGAGAAATCACTGCTTTGTCACTTTTGCTTTATGCTTGCTAGTTGGATCAAGGTAATTGTCGGGGGATTGAGAGGGCAGGACTATATGAGAATAACTGTAGAAAATCATGCTGCCGTTTCTGGGAGAGAGGCCAGTTCTGTTGCCAGTGATTTTGTTTTCCCAGATTGAAAAATTAACAGCATTCAATGTTCCATCTTTTTTTAAGTTGACTAAAGAGTTGAAGACAGTTGAGAGGTGTCTGTCTGCTACAAGGGGAGAACAAAAATCATATGGATTGAAACTTGCTAGCTGTTAGCATAAGCTATTAGAGATAGAAAACCAATAGAATAGATGTCGAAATTGGTACTTTGAAAGCTGAATGTTGTGACAGCTGTTTGATTGGATCTTATGATATTTCAGAAATTCTTCTGTTATTTTAATGCAAATTTTAAAGGAAAAAAGATAACTTAGATTATAATCTTAAGTTACTTTTAAAAATTGGAAATTTTGTATTTGAAAAAATTGTTTTTATTATGAAAGTTTCTGTTACATATTATTACTTTAAATTATTTTATTATATTCAGCTTTCTAGGCTAAAACGAGAATTGGCACAGATGAAGCAGGAGCTGCAATATAAGGAAAAAGGAGTGGAAACTCTGCAAGAGTAAGTTAAGAGTTTGTGGAAGGGTATTTTTTCTCTTTACTCTATTCACCTTGGAATGAATTTCTTAGAAAACCGTTGCCAAAAACCAAAAGTTTGAAACCTCTTAATTGCTTTGCTTCAGAGTTTCTGCTGTGATAGTGATGCAGGGTGAGAACAGCGTGAAATGATAGAAGAAGGGTTGGACAGAATTGATTGGAATGGTGATTTCATAGATCCACATGCAAAAACAGGCCCTGTTCTTTAACTCTTCCTGAAAATGTTGTCAAGGTGGAATTAGATTTTTAAAATATTTTCCATATGTTTTCTGGAGATACCTACCATCTGGAGCACAGCCAGAAGCACCATGCAGTGGAGTAGTTTTTCTGTGAACTGTACCGAGGCTTTCTGGATGGGCACAGTACTTCTTCTGGAGGGGAGGCTGTACGCCACAACACTGCTTTTTCCTTTTACCTGATGGTCAGGATGTCTCATTCTGCACAGTATAGCTTATTTCTGTGCATACAGTAGATCAAATGGTCTGTGAGACCTTGGATTTTGTTGTGTGTGTGCAGAATGAGTGCATGTAAATGTTACTTCTTGTCTCCTCCTGGGAGGGAAAGGTAGCTCAGGTCAATTTGCCACTGCTCCCAGGGCTGTTAGGCAGCGTGTGCTCTGTTTCCTGCACACTCAGTGGTGGCAAAGGTTGTGAACTGTTGTGACTGACTCTCTCCTTGCCACTCTTACTGCGTGCCATCAGATGTAACCGAGTGACTTCCATCTGTGTGCTGCTTAGTCTCCTACACACGTAGCATATACGCGGGATGCCCAGTGGGATAGGGAGAGAGATTGCCAAGCCATGGAAAAGGTGGCAGGTAAACACAGGTTGTTGCTACTTCCAGATCTGTTCACCAAGGCCAGAGGCTAGACCATATGTTGAACAGCTCTTGGATTTGCCTTGGATATGTGGCCATGCGTTTAGAAATCTTGGCCTTCTTTCCAGCATGCATGTGAACAAACTGCCTTATGCAGGCACTTCCTGAAAACATTGGAACTGTTGCATGTCTAATGTGTTTTGCAGCATAAGTACAGTATCTGTGGAAATATTTTGAAACTTTGGATTTATTGTGTTGGTGCTACAAAGCATGGGCACACACTTTTGCTTCAGGAATTCTGGCAAAGTTCCAGGGATCCCAGAGCAATTAGGTTACTTATTTTCCAACTTTGATTTTGATTGATATTACATTAACAAAATGATATGAAGGGAGATACTCAGATTTTACTTTTAAAGGAGAGGGAGAAGCCCCTGCACTTCATACTGGGTTTTTGGTTTTTTTTTTTTCAAGCTTACAAGGCTCTTTTGTTTTATAATGCATTTTAAAAGCTTCAGAGAAGAAAATTTGTTCAACCAAAATCCTTCATTGGCAGATATATAATGTAATCTTTTTCAGGCATAAATATATTTTTATTGACTACACAGAGCATTTACAGGTAGTTAGGGGAATTGTTAATGTATGATATTAACTGAAAATTAGTAAAATAAAACACTCAGTATATTGAAACAACAAATATTTTAAGTAATATTTTAAGTATAGTCAATGTTTTAGGATGGTGGCCTAGATATGTAAGCAGTAACAGAACAAAATCAATTTTGTCTTAAGATTCTTAATCATATTTTCTTTTAAGTGGGTAAGAATTACCTTGCCTTTTCTACTTTCTTTATTTGTTTTCCTTCTCCTGGTTATTGGGTTATTTTAAGGGTATAGGATCAATTGTTTTAAAAAAGGACTAGCCACTTGACTAGGATGATGAAAGTATTTGAAGGCTGTTTGAAACTCAAGATTGTTTTAATTAATATAATTCATTTAAGATAGTCCACCAAAGTAGTGCGACTTTTTGAAAAGTAAAGTCTGTGAATGATTAAGAATACAAATGTTAGTCTTGGATTTTAGCCCAAGTGAAGTTGCCCATACTCCAGGATGGGGGTATAGGAGAGACATTCAAGAGTGGAATTATTTTAAAGCATATCTGATTAGTCAGTGGTCACTCTAATCATCTAGTTTAAAAGTTCAAGCATGACAACTCAGTGCTTCAGTGCTGCTCATTGCTGCTGTTGCTACAGTCACTCTCTGTCCTGTTGGTGCACTGAGTGGCATTTGTTGTTGCTTGCTGAAGCTGGAGAGAACGTTTTGCCCATGTGTTATCTGGGATTGCAGTCAGTGTTTGTGCCTTGCTGAGCTCTGGTCTCTGCAGGACTTCTTCACTTGTGAACCAGAGGCTTGTGGGCTTGGTTTTGTTTTGTGTTTTTAAGTAATTTTTTAGTTGCCTTTCTGGTAAGATACATGCTTTCTTTTGAGTGTTTGGCTTCTAGTAGGAAGTGAGCCAATTTGGAGAGTACTCATGCTGTCTGAGAACTGAAGAGACAAGTTTTTCTAGCCTCCTCGTATAGTCAGCAGACAAATCAGGCTAAAATCCTAACTGTGCTCTAGGTTGTCCCTGGGCGATCTCTCCCGTACTCCTTGTAATTGTTGGGAGAAAAGGGTCACTCAAATCAAGCACCAAAGCTGAAGTATTTTACTTTCTGCATATCCACGAAGTAAGTGTACTGTCTGAAAAGAAACTCATTGCTCCTTTCTTAAAACAAAAATCCTGTGATTCCCTGCCTCTCCTCCCCCCACCTCCCCCCCCACCCCTTTTTTTTAAAGTTTCTTACATCTCAGACATTTTGCCTTTTTTTTTTTTGGTCTGCATAATTTTTCTTCCTTCTTGTGCTAGGTCAAATCTTCAAGTAACTGCCAAACTGAGAATGGCATGCATCCTGTTCAGCTGTTTTAAAGCCATGTTCTTTGCTTTATTTCAAGTACAAGCCAAGAACAATATTAGGAGCTGTCACACTTTGGGCTTTACATCTGGCTGAATGTTTGCTTTGAAAGTCTGACTAGAATGGCATTATGAGCAGGTATCAGAACCTGCTGCCATGCGACTCCCTCTGCAACCTCTGGTTGGGTATAGGTCTCAGAGGAGAGCCAAATTTTATGGTGAGGGTGGTTAGGTTGCTCAGTGTTTCCATCATTTTGTGTTGCTGTCTGATTCAGATGCCTTTGTTAAATGCAAATCTCTTGCATTGACATTTTCCACATATGGTGTCTGCCTTGGACTGTGTTTTGTTTTCTGTTCTTTTTAATTTTAGTAAAATGGCTTAGCCATTTTTGAGGAGAAAAAAACCAAAACAAAACCACAAAACAACTAGAGAAAAGTGGGGTTTTGTGGAGGGAGAGAGGATTGAGGGTTTTTTTTAATAGCTCTACAACTCCAATACAGTCAGAACTTCAAATTTTGTAGTGTTGCAGCTTTTTGTTAGGGCTGTATTTTCTACACTTTCATCCAAATTTGGCAATGCTGTGATAAGCCTTTGGACATCAGAGTCTGCCTTTGCCCACTCGAGACTTTCTAGAACTCACCGTTTGAAGCCTCCAGAGATCCAGCCCTGTGCGATGGTGTTCCTCGGCCTCCACGGACGCGTTTGCCCTGAGGTGCGGCTGATCCTGTCGCAGTCCAGAGTTAAAGTGTTAAAGATGAGCCTTTCCTGGAATAAACTGCTTCCTCTGACCCGGTGGCAGGGATGAGAACGGTGGCAGGGACTGAGAATGAGGAGCAGTTCCTCCTCCCCTGTGTTTTCAGTGACCCTTCTGCTCGCAGCCAGGAATTTTGGAGGAAGAAGGCGTTTAGCAACAAAGGAAATGAAAACTCGGCCAGTTGGCTGTGAGAGCGGAGCGAACACTGAGGGAAGTTGGGAGAGACAGGGAATTAGGACTGACTAAACAATTTGTAGCTACAGACTAGTTTAGAGGATATGGGACCTGACAAAAGCTTTAAAATTAATTTTTTTAACTCGACTACAGACCTATGCTTTGGTGGGGATAGGGAGTCTTGCATATTTGAAAGCATGTGGAGGAAAATAGAGGAACAGGGAAACTGCCCTATAGGACTGAAACTCTTGCAAGTGTCTTATTAGAAACGTCTTCCTCAGAAAATGTATATTTTATTCATAGTTTTGTGTATGTCCTTGTTGAATGTCCTTTCTATTCATCCAAAGGTTTAATCTGTATTTGTATCATGCTATTTTCCATTAATAAAATGGAAGATTCCTGTTAACTTTGTGCCTTTCAAAACTAGAGCTTTATGAAAGGAGGGAAAAAAAAATTAACAAGCAATAAATTGCAGGTAATTTTGTAAGATACTTAAGTCAGTTTGGGTTGACAGCAATACTGATTTAAGCTCAAACATTTCTGGCAATAGAAACTTTTCTGATTCTTTCCTTAAACAAATACCAGTTCATAAGTTGGGCTCCAAAGTGACGTCTAGGAACATGAATATGTGGGTAACTGGACAAAAATCTGGTTGAAATTAAATAATTTCCTTTTCCTGAAATGCCACCTTGGACCTGGCAAACAGTATAATGAGCAGTTGTGTAGGAGGCATTTTCTGGTCTAATATTTGGGTGGAATCTATGTTCTTAACATTACTGTAACCTTCAGATAAAACCACATGTTATCTTTTTCACGGAACTTTTAGTGAATTGAATTAGTTGTTTAACCATGGATTTATCTAATCTTTTCAGGTTTTTAACTAAAAATTAGTGAAGACTCAAGTAAATGTCTTAAAAGAAAAACAAAATCAACCAAACAAAAAAACCTGACTTTAATCCACGTGACATTGAAGTCCTTTCTGGTCCTTGAACCAAAAATCCTAAAGGCTTATATATTTTCTTATACAACATGGGGAAAATTGCGTTTAAGTAGAAGGTGGAGGTTTAGACTTACTTTGTGTTGTCTCCAAAAGCAGGAACTGTCAGAAAAAACCAAACCAAAATTATAGAAACCCAACCTGCGTTTTTTTCATGAATATTGTGAGCTGCACAATAAAACCACAGGATTTTCATTCAAGCCTTTTGATTTTTCATTTTAATATTTTAATTTTAAAGCAAGTAATCGGCTGCAAGTGGCATTTCACTGATTTTGTTTAACTGGCAGAACACAATGAGTGAGTGTTGTTGACACTCTTAGCTTAATATAATACCTACCTTGAAACTTTTAGTTATGCTCAATATTTTAAATAGAGTTTGAGAATTCTAGTCATATATGTATAGCACACCCTCTCTTACTACATCTTTCTATGAACTGATGTCCTGTGTAATGACCAATGTATGTTTTATGTTTAATTCTGTTAACCAGAGACACCTTATCCTGGAGGTGTTCATTCTTGGCATTGGCTTAGGGACCATTGCATGAACCACCTTTTTTTCTATATACGCACTTTTTATGCTAGGTTAACAGGAAAATTGAGGTTTTCATATTTTAAGAGGAATTTAACACAATTTTCACTAATTGCTGTGGGTAGCCTGTTAAAATCCCATAGCCGTTTGTTATAAATCCAAGACCAACTGGTAAGTTCTAGTAAGTTCTGCAGAGTTTCTGGTCTTGTTCTTTATCTGTATATCAAAGCAAATTATTAAGATGATACACTGGACTAGGCTTCTGTGTCCTGATCTGTTGTCCATTACTATTGCAAAGTGTCGGGAAAAAAGCTAAAAATTCAGACAGTGGTTGTCCCACTTAAGAGAAGATGAGAGATTTTTATGTCAAGATGGAAATGTTAGTAGTACTTCAACCTGATGTAGTGGGTAGCGCTCTTGCTCCTTGCTGAGTTTGCATTTGAAATCTTCTGGGATGGTCCCATGTGATACTCCCTTAGTGCGGGACGATGATGTCTTCTAGAAAAGATACTCAAAGGTGTCCATAATGGCAGGAAAGCACTTGCAATAAAATTTTAGGAATTAAAAATTTCTTCCGAAGAAAATGAAAAGCATTT
Source organism: Gavia stellata (assembly GCF_030936135.1). NCBI lineage: Eukaryota > Metazoa > Chordata > Aves > Gaviiformes > Gaviidae > Gavia > Gavia stellata. Next base: position 81,207,123 of record NC_082594.1, read on the forward strand.
GTTAGAAACTTCCAAACCAAGATCAGATAGAAGTCCTGGAAGAGATGTTGCAATGTGTAGTGCTGCATGGGACTGTGACAGCTAGGCTGCTAATATCTTTTATCTTTTAAGTTATTACCGTGTAGATTAGTTCTAGGTTGATTTTGCTTTTGTTGCAGGAAATAGCCCACAGACATTGCCCATAAGTAAGCTCTATATTAGGACATTAAAACCAGAAAATTTGTTGATTCTGCAGAACCTGGGTAGTTAATTGCATTGCTTTGTCTTTAGAGTGTACTAGGCACTAAGTGCTGTGTTAATTCCACGTAGAGTATCATTTTATCCCTGGAAATAAAGTGGTACATGAATATACAAGAGGTCTGAAAACATCTATGCTTTTTCTAATTATATGAAAATTCCTGAACTTGTCTTAATCTTTTCAACAGGATTGATCGTAAGATGTCAAGTGCTCATACAAATTATAGACTGGATGAAGCACAGGCTATAATGAATGAGCTTCGCACCATAAAGAAAGCTATATGCACAGGCGAAAAAGAAAGGCAGGACCTCATGCAGGTAAAAAATATCTTACTGAACAAATAGCTGATAAAAAGTAATAATCTTCCTCTATTTTCTTGTTTGTGATTGCATTGGGGTTACCAAGTTTAAATAAGGAAGTGGGGTGGCCTAAACTGATTTTTGTTTGATAATTGTTAATAGCAGGCAGCTCAGAAGAGGTGAGTAGTCATTGTCTGTGCTGTGAACGTAAGACTTCATATGTGTTTCATATTTTTGTCTTAGATAATGTACTATCCTTACATTTAGATCAATGCCTTTATTGAATATAGCTTTCCATTGCTGCTGACTATATCAGAGATTGCTATGGAGTAATTAGGCGGCATTTAAAAATAAATCTTTACATTTTACAGTATTTGTTTTTCATTTTGTTTAATGTGTTCATGTATTACCTATAATGAAGTAGGACTGAGAATTCATGTGCTAAAATGTTTACCAGTTTATCTACCAAGTTTTTCCTTTTATAAGCACTTCACAAATTGGATCTCTATGTCACTGTGCCACAGTTTAGCAGCTCTCCTTTTTCTACCCCAAACTCTCCTCTTAAGTACCCATATCAAGACAAACATTAATTTCAAATGTTCTCACAAACCCCTCAAAGAGTATGATTAAATACAATGTATACGAAAACGATTGTGCGAGCTTTAGATTATTTTATGAATCGGAGCATGAGGGTTGAGGGGAGATACATGCCTGAGTAGTGATCTAACTTTTAAATGGATTCTGCATCCTGCTCTGAGCTCTCAGTTGCTGTGTCTGCGTTATTAAAGTGATTGGAGCTTGATCAAACAGCCATGAGCCTCTGCCACCCCAGGGACTTCAGTAGAGACATACCCAAATATGCTGCAGATACACAGGGGTGACAATGACAGTTCTCTTCATCCAGTCTTCAAACTGCTATATGGAAAAAGGCATCTTTGTAACCTAAATTTTTGGGACTGTACTGAATCAGTATTGCCATTCAAATATTTTCTTTGGGTTTTCTCTCCAGTAGTGTTGCGCTGGGTTATTTTTTTTCTTTAATTATTAAATGATATGGGTAGGTTGTAATCTACATATAATGAATTTCCATGGTTATACAATTATCCAGTCTCCAAAGCATTACCTAAAGGTCAGCTGATGGCCCACAAGTCCTTGTTCAAGTAGACAGGAAACTTAAGTCACTATGAAAGAGAGAGTCGTGGTGAATGGAGTCAAATCCAGTTGGCGGCCAGTCGCAAGTGGAGTCCCCCAGGGCTTAGTTTTGGGGCTGGTCTTGTTTAATATATTTATCGATGATCTGGATGAGGGGATTGAGTGCACCCTCAACAAGTTTGCAGACAACACCAAGTTGGGAGGGAGTGTTGATCTGCTTGAGGGTAGGAAGGCTCTGCAGAGGGATCTGGACAGGCTGGATCGATGGGCCCAGGCCAATTGTATGAGGTTCAACAAGGCCAAGTGCCGGGTCCTGCACTTGGGACACAACAACCCCATGCAACGCTACAGGCCTGGGGATGAGTGGCTGGAAAGCTGCCTGGTGGAAAAGGACCTGGGGGTGTTGGTCGACAGCCGGCTGAATATGAGCCAGCAGTGTGCCCAGGTGGCCAAGAAAGCCAACGGCATCCTGGCCTGTATCAGAAATAGTGTGGCCAGCAGGAGTAGGGAGGTGATCGTGCCCCTGTACTCGGCTCTGGTGAGGCCGCACCTCGAATACTGTGTTCAGTTTTGGGCCCCTCACTACAAGAAGGACATCGAGGTGCTGGAGCGTGTCCAGAGGAGGGCGACAAAGCTGGTGAGGGGTCTGGAACACAAGTCTTATGAGGAGCGGCTGAGGGAACTGGGGTTGTTCAGTCTGCAGAAGAGGAGGCTGAGGGGAGACCTTATCGCTCTCTACAATTACCTGAAAGGGGGTTGCAGAGAGGTGGGTATTGGTCTCTCCTCCCAAGTGACAAGCAATAGGACAAGATGAAGTGGCCTCAAGTTGCTCCAGGGGAGGTTCAGGCTGGATATTAGGAAAAATTTCTTTACTGAGAGAGTGGTGAAGCATTGGAATAGGCTGCCCAGGGAGGTGGTTGAGTCACCCTCACTGGAGGGTGTTCAAGGAACGTGTGGACGTGGCACTGCAGGACAAGGTTTAGTGGGCATGGTGGTGTTTGGTTGATGGTTGGACTTGATGATCTTACAGGTCTTTTCCAACCTTAATGACTCTGTGATTCTGTAAAATGTTTCTGCCTTGGCAACTTTTAACATATTTGATATTTTGTGTTGGCCAAGTTTTAAAGCGATTCTCAGTCTTCCACATGCCTCACTAGCAAGAAATTATTAGAAAGGCAGTTCTTTATGGATGCAGTGACATACATTTTAGGAAACTAACTGGTAATTTGAAGACTTGTATGTGAGATCTTGGGGCAGCTTAATTACTGGCCTTGTTTTCACTCCCCCACTAGACTTTTTTTTTTCCCTTTTCTTTACATTTTCAGTCCTCAGTGGCACTAAATCCATCTGTAAACATTGAGGTGCCTTGAAAATCATATCAGTTAAACCAACTTTAAATGCACTTGCAGTTTCTTTAAATACAGTGTTGAGGGAGTTAGAAGTCTAGGATCAAGCTTAGGATCAAGGATTGGGCAATGCTGGCAGCACCAAAACATAGAGGTCGCACAAGACAGAAGCGAAAATGAAAAATGTTGCCATCCTTCTTTGTGGGTCTACATGGCATACAGGAAATATCAGTCTAGGAGGTATCATTTTTGTAATTAATGACAATCTGTTGTGATAACATCCAATAATAGACATATAGTCCAGGAGAATATAGAAGATAGTTCTTCCACACAGGCCTAGCATGCAAAACAGTTCTGCTTGTTTTGTTGCAATCATAATAAGGGATTAAATGCCATAGTTTACAAGATCTACAGTTGTAAAAATTATGTATTTCTGCCAATTTACTGTGCTCTGCAAAATTATCCCGCTTTCTGTCTGATTTTTTTTATATTTTGACCAAAATAAATAGAATTATTTTTGTTATCACCAAACATTTCTGTCTTTTGCCTTTTTATGATTAGTTGAAGATTGTTATGGATTTATTTTGCTTTGTCAAACAAGTGCAACTCTATTTTAAGTATATTCCTAATGAGTTCAGAATTTGATTTTTAATTTCCTACCAATTTTGAAATTGATTTGTCCTCAAAAATGCTAGATTTTAAAGCTATTGTTGGTAAGACAAGCTTTCTTATGAAAAACTTTTTGTTTTGAAACCTGTTTATAGAGGAGTTTGAAGTATTGTGTAAACAGATGGGGATTTATTTCAGAGAAAGGAAATAGACAATTTCTTACAATTCCTTAATTTAAATCTGGCCAGTGTAAGCAACAGAACTAAACATAGTAGAAGTGACTCAGTCTTGTGTAGGTGCTTGGAAAATTGTAGCTGTCATAGAAATATGGTAATTGGATTGAGTTGTGTGGGAGAGAAGGCTGTCGAGGGAAGGGGAGTGTGGTCAGTGTTAAACTGGGTGCTGTGGTTACAAATAAAGCCAAATATGCAGTGTCACTGCTCCAAGAAAGTGGGTGAACTTTTTACATAAGCTTGAGTAATCAAGGTGCGTGGTTAAGTTCCCGACAGCAATGTGTGTGTCTCTCCCCTCCCCCATCCCTTTCATACTTTTGTTTCTGTTCCAGTATGTGTATATGCTTTTAAAATGTTGTCCTTTATCCTTAGGAAGCATTGGAGTTTGGTTTTTTGTGGTTTTTTTTCTTTCTTTTTTCTTTGCCTTTCTTTTCTTTACCAGTTAAACAGGCTAAATAGGTTAGATAGGAACTGCACTGAAATTCTGTGTGGCAGAGAGCTCCTGAATCAGATAGCAACAGACAATGATGAAATGACAGTGCTCATTTCTTTCTTTTTGAGTAGGTCTGGGCTGCTGTGCCTAGAACTTCACATCCATATGATAGGCTGGTCTGGCAGTTTCTGTGGGATCGCCATAAACAATCCATAAACCCCAGATGAAAGATGGATTCCCCCATATAGCTGGGGAGGTTATTACTTCTAGTAGTTATGTAAATTGTTTCTATCTAAAAGTATGCTAAGTCAGGTTGTAATTTTCCATGTTAGAATTGATGGAGGCTGTGCTTTCACTCATCCAACTAGAAGGACTCAAAGCATATATATGCTTACCCTAGAGCATAGTCACCTATGCACGTAGATGTGAGTTAAGGTGATGCTACATGGTGATTGCCACCTGCCAAATGCTATGTAATTTTTAAGTAGTATCCAGGGTTCAGCAGCTGTGCCTGAATAGGAAGCCTGGCCTGCAGCCAAGCAGCTCTTCATTACCTGCCAAGGAGATACTGGAGGGCATCAGGAGCACACCAGGAGTGCACTGAAGTAGCTGAAGTACAGACAGAAGCTTAAAGTTCTGGCATCAGGATCTTTGGTGTTACATATGCCTGTAACATAGTATGTGTTAGCCAAAGGTGCCAGATGGGACATAGCTTATTTGGGAGAAACCTCAGGCTTTCTGAATCCCCAGTTTTTGTTCATGTGACTGGCTCTGCTTTACTGGGAAGAGGACATGTTAGATGTTTGTGTACCTATGATTTGAAATTATTATTTCCATGTTATAAACCCATTAGGGATCCATCTTGATCCTCCATACGGCAGGAGGCTGACAGGACTGGATGATTTCCAGTGAGTTTTGAAGAAGAGAGTTAGACAGGAATCTGCAATTTTCAATTTTCAGAAAGTGGAAGGCACTCTGATTTTCTTTTTGCCATGTCATGGAGCAGTTCATTTTGCAGCAAGTCTTGGAGGATAAAGAGACACTAGCGAGGGACTTACGGGAACGTAACTTGAAATTGAACTTTGCTGTCTCAGGACTGAGAAGAAGCAGTTTTGTTTGTCCTTCCTACTAAGATGGCACAGTTCAATTGGGAGGTGGCAGAAGAATTGGCTTTTTTGGGGGACCCACGACAAATTGAGCTTCTGGAGGCAAATAGCAGTAGCCTTGTCCCACTGCCAGCATGTCTGGCATTGCTCTGCACTGTCCTCTGTCCCTGCCAGTGCTGAGCGCAAAATCCCAGCCCTGCTCAGACCTTGTAATACCATCAGACAGAGACTGAAGAGGGAGCAGCACATGCTCTCTGACATGCGGTGTGTACCTATGTCTCTCCCTGCCTTTCCCCAGCAGGAAGAAGGGAAATTGTGTGTGATTGCGGGGACAGCAGGGATGAGCACAGGCCCCCCACTCTTGTGACTAGGGAGCCCACTTGTTCGTTTGTCCTGCACCAGGCTGGGTATTTTCCCTTTTTTTCATCCCAGGGGAGGCAGGCCTGAGGGAGGGACTGGTACATAATGAGAACATTTCAGACCTGCTGCAATTCCTGTGGATGCTTCCTAGGCTCTGAAACTGGATGCCTTCGTCTACAAGGTGGCCTTGCTATTCCTGTGAGCAGCAACCAGTTGCTGCTACACAGGTTCGTCTTCTTGACTCCATTAGTTGAATTTGTTGTAAGAAAAGGCAGTATTGATGTGTTACTCTTTGTAAATGGCACTTTGAAAACTGAGAAATCTCCTGATAATTGGATGTGGACAATAACTGGGGCTTGTTGCAAATCAGCAGTTGTCAGAGCCACTGAGATTCCTGAAGGCCAGCCTTTTCCCAATGCATGCTTCAGATTTGTCTCTGATTCTGTAGTTTAGGCACCTGAGTAAGCAGTTTTAATAGTTTTTTATGTGTATTTTCGGAACCAGATGGTTTGATTATGTTATGATTTCTAAATTGATACAGCTCTTCAAATTTCTGATAAGTTTTTTTTCATGTAATTTAATTGTCCTTACCTTCTGGTGAGGGGACAGAATTTAATCTTTTAATGTCTTTTTTTTTTTTAATGTTCTTTTGATGCATAATGCTTAGAGTGTCTGTCATAGATGACAGCCTGCACAGTGATTTTGTTATTGATACTACATTATCTGTAATTTTTGAAAAATAGAGAATGCACAATCAGAAAATAAAAGCAATATTAACAATTTTATCTTTTTTTAAAGGAGTTGTAGGAGCCTGCCAGCCAAGCTTATATTGTCAAGCAAGTTATTGTTATAATTTTGTGTGATTCTGTCTTAGTCCCCTTTCCCCTTAAAGACTGCTTGATGTCTCTGCTTTACCCTCACAGTTTGTGTCATTGTCTAGACATCTCAGAGATGTCCCTTGCTTAACCCAAAGTGTAAAATATCTCTTAACTATGTGAACCTTGGGTAAGAGAGCACAAGGGTGAAATCAGCTGTCATAAAAATCTAATCAATACAAGGTATTCATCAAGTTGGATGTGAATAGCAGTAGTGGCTAAGGAATGTAACCTGTGCAGAAGATGGCAAAAAGGCAGGTGAATCACATTTGTCTTCCCTATCAGCTAACCTGAAGGTTGACAGCTGCTAGATTTGAAGAACTATAAGCCGTACAAAAGTTAAAACATTAATAGATCCAAAACAAATAATTTAAAATCTGTTTACTGTTAGATGTATCTTTTAAAAGGAGAGGTTTATTTCAAAGCAAAGCTTCTGCATCTTAGTAACACTACAATGAATTTTACTTTCTGTAAATAGCTCTTTATAGGCAAGCTACCAGTCCTATTTCTAAAATAGATTTTTTCTTTGTTTTCTATTAATAAAAGAATTATAAAAATCAGTTTTTCTAATTTTTTTTTTTTTTTTTAACTCTCTTCTCCTGTAGAGCCTGGCCAAATTAACAGATGGATTCAGGAATAGCTGTTGTATTACAGATTCCCTGCAGGATCTCCAGCACAATTCTAGTTCGCTCAGCGACTCCTGCTTACCTCAACAACACTGCGATGCTTGTTCTCAGACTGATATCACTGGAGAGGTATGCGTTCCTATGTGAGACGTTTGCCATAGAAAATAAGCTGCTTTTGTACTATAGCGATACATTGTTACTTCCTGTTTTAATTTAAGATGTGTTGGCTGTTGCAGAACAAAAAATCCAAAGCAATATTGGTGGTGAAAGAGTTGCGTTTGCTTATTGTTTCCAGAGCACGTGAGCGGGGCTCATGAGTGGTGGGCTTTGTGGTTCTGCTACTTGAGCGTGGTACAGGGGCGTAGCGATGTGCTCCCAGGTCAGTGACAGGTAAAATCAGCTTCTGGACTCAGCCAGCCCGGCAGAGCACTTCTTGCATCATCATAGGTTCATCTCTGAGTAACAGCTCTTGCTGAGGTGTGCATGGACCTCTTCTCTTCATGTCATCAGCTCTGACTTACTGCTACTTGTAATGATGCAGGAAGGGAGAAAACGCTTTAGCCAGCTTGAAGTCGCAGTAGACACTTGCTTGTGCAGTAGTGTGAGATGTTAGTATTCTGGTAGTAGTGATGGATGTATTTTTTTTTTTTTTTAAATCTTGTTTTTACCATGCTTGTCATCATTGTTCATATACATCAAAGCTGTAGGGTAGACCTCTGTTTCTTTCCTCTGTCTGAGGCAAGGGAAGTATTTGTTAGTCTCAAAGTATTTTTCTTAAAAACTAACAAAACTTCTAATCTAGTCTGTCATACCTTTATGCTCAAATATGCCTTCAAATATGGTATTTGAGGAGAACATATTAGTATTCCTTGGAAATGGTTCTGTGTCAATGAAATTGTGTATTCCAAATAATAAAAATTTGGCTTGCAATAGTACTATGGCAGCCTAGCTGTTCTGCAGCAGTAAAACATTTGCCTCTGTGGATGAGATTGACAACAAAGCAAGAAGACAACCTGTTGTAGTTTGTTAGTACTGTAGTTTGGATGTTACTCCACGTTTGGTTAGAAATTTTTATTGAACTACGTAACTTTTTAATTGTAGGCTTTTATCATCCCATTTCTCCTCTATTGTCTTCTTTCACTGCTGACTGGTTGCCAAGTTGGATGTCTCCAGAGGGCCTCTGCAGAGGAGGAAGTCTGTGTTTTTGCGAAGATACACTCCTAAAGCGTCTAAGAAAACTTAGCTAACACTAGGCTGTCTTCCAGTGTGTTAGGTAGATGGTGCCTTTGGGATGTCATTTTTCGGACTGGTGGTGGATGTGATTATTGAATTCCGAAACGTATTACCAAAATGAACATAGCAGCGTTTTCCCATTCACAATACACGTTGAACGCCATGCAAGACAAGCCAAGTACAGCCTGAAAATTGTGTTTATCAGCTATAGGTTTTTTGTTAGGAAAATAAAATTACATAATTATGTTAATTGTTTTCCTGAATTGTTAGTAGTCGAATGTGAGTAAAAAAGAGGTGGATTTTTTACATGTGTAATGATGAAGAGAGCAAAAGCAACAGTTAGATGAGAAATCCAGAGGTGCAGCAATGCACTCAAACAGGGACTTGGGTTTTAACTATTAGACCGTACGCAGACTTCTGAAGAGGGGAACTGGTGATGCCCTAAGATGGAGAGAAGTTGCTGTAGAAACTGGACTGTATACAGTGGGAGTTGTAGCATAAATGCGCACCCTGTGATTGGTTCAAGAATCAGGTGATGTTTTTGTAATAGTGTTTAAAATGCACTAATGATCTAAGTGCTGGGTAACATCACAGTACAGGGAATGTAATCTGAATTACTTCTAATTAGCCATAAAATAGCTGTATCAAGTAGTAAAATATTTCAATTAAAATACTCTGTGTTTTAGGCTTGGATAAAGTTGAAAAACTTTGACCGTTCATCAATGATTCGATTTGCTAACCCTTGATTTCCAGGATCATAATTTATTGAAAGGGCTCATTTATCTTCTGTATTTTTAGCAATAAACCAGTTTTGTATTTCTAAAGCATGAAATTGATTTTTATTACGTTACTACTTAAAGCATTGAGGTTTTTTAGTGAGTCCAGTAAGTGAGACTAATTTATCCCTTTCTTTATTGTGAAAGTGGTTTTAAATTCTCATTTCTCCCTCTGTTTCCCCCCCCCCCCCCTCCCCTCCTTGCTCTTCAACTCTGCAAAAGTTTGGGTTTGACGACAAAACGAGACTTGTAGACAAAGTAAGACTGAACTGGCAATATGAAGAGGCCAAGAAAAGGTAATTAAAGATAAGTTTGTTGGTTTTTATTTTTACTCTTGTGATGAAAGTTTTCAAAGTAGAACTGGAACCAGCCTCCTAGCTGAAATGGCTTTAGGAAGACTAATTTGCTTACTGTTGAGTAGTTCACAGATAATAAAAGCTTAGGTAAACATAAGACTTTATCACAAGATTATTATATTTGTTTGCAGAGATAAAGCTAAATGTCAGCCCTGTTCTACACTTGTATAAACACAAAATTGCAGTAGTTTAATTGAACTGTTTTAAATTTTTTTCCTCCTCTTTTCAAACCTCAGTATAAACAGTCTTTAAATTTACGCTTATCAGCCTCGTCTCTCAGTACATTCGGAGCTTTGCATACCTGTGTTCTAAGTTCAATGTACTGAAGTCGTGAACTCAGTGTGAAGAAAGAATGCAGAACTTCTGTGAGATAAATGAAGATGTTCAGAGCTGAACAAAAGGGTACATAAAAATAAATGTTGAGGTTGGAAAAAAATCTGATAAAAATTTAAAAAAATATTACTTTAAATAGATTAATTCTTCACTAAGTCCTTCAATCTAATTGCTTATTGTAAGTATTTCTTTTGTGAAGGTCAGTCTTGCAGTTGTTTTTCATGGCTTTGTAAAAGTAATCTATTCTTATTTAGTATTATTTTAAAAATACTACCTACTAGTATAGTTTAGCGGGTCCTCATTTAACCTCATTATTTTCAAACTATTTGCCACATACTCAGGACAATAGTGTAGGTATAGATGATGACTTGAACACAGAAATTTTATGCACTTACGATTACTTTAATTTGTGCTGATGGAACATTCTCTTGTTAAAATTGATGGACACTTAAAAGATTCTGTATAGTTAACTTCAAAAATCATAGTTTTAAACTTGTTTTTAAGTTAGGATTTTTCTTTTTTCTTTTCAACTTTGTCTGTTTTGTCAGTTTTTTACATCTCTCAGAACAAGGGTTAAAAAAAAGTTCAATACTTTTGCCTCATTTTTTTCATATTATGGTGACTTTTTCTTTGGGGGAAACAGTAATGCTGTCATGTCTTGGCAGGGATTGGAAGCTTTATAGGCAATTCGCCATTTTGTTGTTCTTGGAAAATTTACCCACATTTGGATGCAATACAGGCTTCTAAAAAAAAAAATTAAATTGGTGCAAGCACATTAGAGATACACAGCTAAAGCTTCAGGATTTGTAACTGGAATGAAAGTCTGCATTGTAAAATCCTGCATGTGAATACCAGTGACTCTTACCTAATAAAGGTTAAATAATTGGGCAAAAAAAGGGCAAAACAAAAACCCATCCATGTCCTTTTTGGTCACAGGCTTAACCCTTAGCGCTTAATAGTCCAGTGATAATTTAGGGGTTCATGACAGTTGCTGAAAGAAGAAGGATAGAATTCAGTTTTATACTGTTTAGTTTAGCAGAGGCACTGGTGCTGTAAAGATTGCATTAACTGTTTTTAGTTCAGTTTTCCCACATACCTTTTATATGTGTTTTTCAAAACAATTCTCGTGTGTTATTGCAGGGAAAAGATAGAGTGGTGGGGGGTGGGTTGGTTGGTTGGGGTTTTTTTTTTTCTTTCCTTCCCCCCCCTCCCCCCCCCCAGTAGCAGAAGCATTTCTCAGCTGGAAATGCCGAACATTTGTTTATGCATGGAATGCATTATTTCTGAACATCAGAAGTGAGCTGGGGTTTGCTGTTAATTAAGTGTAGAAAATCTGGGTAACTAACTTTCCAACTAGAGAATAGTAATTGCAGTAAGGGTAGTTTTCCTGTCCTGGGATAGCAGCTCTGACAATGGTCCGTTACTTAGCAAAAGCATGTTAGTTGCTCTAAAATAGTAGCCTTGTTCTGCCCAGTATGTTGTACGGAAGTAATCAGCTTTCAGCTTTTGAGTGGAACTGCACAAAGCTCATTGCCCCTACCAGTTATCTCTGTGGTTGCATTCTTCATTTATCATGCATTCCTTCCCCTTAGCTTGCTGGCATTTCTGTAGGGCTTTTGTCTCTACTAAATATCTTTGTGTTCGTTCTCCCTTGGCTGGTGAAATATCTACTGTTACTGCACAGTGTGGGTGACGGAATGTGCTGCGATGGATTAAAATCTACAAAGTAGAAAATTAAAATGCTACAGTATGTCACAGCTGTAAAGCCATATATTATGACTACTTGCTTGTCAAACAGGGTGTGGAACCGTATAGCAAATAAGTACAACAGACAAACTGTCTTATTTCCAAGTTTTAACCGGGAGACTTTTAAAATACACTGTAGGAGAAAAGTGTGTCTTTTCCCTTAAAGGAAAGCAGGAGAAAAGCCCCACAAACTGAAGGACAGTGTGTTGTGTGAATCTAGCCAGAGGATCATACAGCTCTAGATATGAGCAGAATATTTGCCATTTGTAGTAAAGAAGTTTTCAAAAATAAAAATATGTTCTGTGTATATGGTGTCTTAGCAAGGAAATGTAGTGTTGGGGTTTCTGAATGAACTGTCTTGAGGAATTCAGGAGATGAGACCCAGTGATAGTAGAAAAGTTGGCTTATACTCCCAAAATATCTCTCCTCCCTCATGAAAGATAATTTGATTTTAATTCCTCCTTCAGAAATCTCTCTTAATTAGGGAGTGGTTTGGCCTTTGCATAAATTAAGACATTCGCATAGCTTTTTTTTCCCTTCAGTTTCCCACCGGAAGGAAGTTGGATAATTTGCAATTTAATTTTTCCCGTGGGTATTTCAGATGTTGTGAGCTGGGGGTTCTGACATCTTCAGCATGCTGGGGAAGAGGTCCTCTCTCCTATGTCTGATCCAGGCTCTGGGAGGAGGCGTGTAAATTCTACTTTTTAACTCTCCAGTCATGCTGAAGAGAGGCACAGTCACTTTTCTTCTGCTCTTTATTCTTCTCTTCCCTCCGCCCCCCATTATTTTAAAATAAACTGTACCTTATTTCCATGAAATTTCTTCTCTCAGATCTGTCAGTGTGGCCCTCCAGCGAAGCAGGAGGGAGGGAGGACGGTCTTTTTGAACAGACAGCCCCAAGCTGCCTGGATAAATACCGTTTTTAGTTTCGGTTGCTATTTCAGTGAGACCACCTCTCATGAAAGCATTTGCACACTGGAAAGTGTACCCCTCCAGCACTTTTCTGAATATACTGTTTCATAGAAAGAGAAATCAAAAGCAAATTGTTTTTCTTTGATAACTCTTCAGTTATGCAGTTCAGTATAATGACTACATGAAGTATATTAGCAAATGATCATGAAATGTTATTGCTGCAGTGCCTCATATCCTGTGAAGTGTATTAATCAATAGATGAAAAATGATCCCTCCAATAAGAAGCACCAAAATTCTTAACTGTGATTTTTTAAAATTTTTTTCTGTTTTTTTATAATCCAGTCTGATGGTAGCTGACTTTAATGAACTAATACATCCAAGCATCTTCAACCAGCTTGTCTAATTTGGGTGCAAAAGCAGTAATGTGTTTATGCCTTCTGTAAATTTGAATTCAAAGATGTTATTTTTTCAATTCAATTGTTTAAATTATACAGTGGCTGTCAACAGACTTATTTTAGCCTTGAAAAAGCCGCCTCCTCAGCTATGCTCAATATTTCCACATTGCCTTTAAGAATGTTACTTCTTTCTTTTCAGTATAGTCGCTGAATAGTTACTTTGTTGCAAACTTGTTGTCTCATTACTGAAATTAATTTTCAGTTGGGCTTTTAAAAGCACTAGCAAGTTTGTCAGTGCAATTTGTGCTTATGCTGACAAAATACATGTTGGTTGGATAGTGATAGCAACATTCCAGTACTGATACAGTAACATAGTCAAGTATCTTCCTGTTAAAATTCATCTTGTGTAGGCAGGTTTCAAGGTGTAATTGCCTAGTTTCTAGTGAAATTCAGTGGATTTGTATGCTTTATTCTGCTAAATTAATATGAAAATCTGATTTAGGGATGAAGTAATTTGTCTGGTATCACATAAATATCTGGCTCAGACACGTCAGCTAAACCTAAATCTCCCAGTGTCAGTTTTTAAACATAAAACTTTTTGGGGGGGTTATAAAGGGAGCTGAGCCATGCTCTTGAATTGTCTTTAAAGTTTTCATTATACCAGTTTACCTGTGAATTGGGGAAAATACTAATTCCTCTCCTCCATTGGTTTTAGCAGGCTTTGCAGTTTTCCTAAAGGTGAATACCTAATTTTATCTGCAAAATGCCAGTGGACTTTAAAGGTTTCATGAGTGTCTTAAGCCAATTTAAGTCCTCCCTGTTATTGAATCGGGCTGCCAGGAAGGCTGGATATTCTACACAGCATACTCGTGTTGTCCGCCAAAGCCACAGTGGCACATACTTACAGGACCAGCCAAAGTGGACACAGTGGAGAAATTTTGTGAGCATTTGGCTGAGTACCCCAGCTTCTTGTTCTTTCCGTTTCTTTCTTCCCCTTTCTCTAGTCTTCCCCTCTTTGGATATAAATCATAATCCACTCTCAAGAGGGTCCATAAATACCAGAAATTACCGAGTTCTTACACCCTTCATTATGTGTCTTCAGTCCCACACTCACCTCCTCTGGGTATTGCACGTGGGAGAAGTTCCCTGTTACCTGAAGTGGCAGAGAACTGGGTCCAATTATAAGCCCATTATAAGCCTAAGGAAAAGAGTAAACTGGGCTGGTTTGTGTTGATCGTCTCTGCATATTTGTGTGATTTTAGCCACTGTTCTCCTACAAATCATAACTGTGGATTTTTTTTCTTTATTTTATACCCACCGGTCTTCCCATTCCACAGGTAACAAAGGCCTCAGCTGTAGAGTGGTCTGATACGTCTCCCAAAAGTCTAGGCATTTAAATGTAGGAGGCTATTGGGTTTTTTTTCCTTGGAAAATTCAAACAAAGTAACTTCAAAGAACTTGTTTAAGCTAGAAAGACCAGAGCTTGTAGGTTGGGAAGTGCCAGCTGTAAGATGCCCATAATTTGTCCCTTTTATGAGCATGCATTAGGACCTTTGTATTCCTTCAGAGTATTTCCCTCCCCAAGACACCTGTCTAATTCATAATCTGAGTAATGGTCTAAACATGGAGTTAATTGTAATTGTAAACCACACTCTTTCATCTCACAAAAAGTGATTTTTACTTTAATCTCACTTCTCATGCTATATTTTAATAAATAACCTGTTCTAAACTGACATGTTCTTGAGCCCAGCAATATAATTTCATTAGTGCTGGGTTCAGTTAGCAGTCTTGAAAACAAAAGTTCTAGATGCTAACAAAATCTTTTCGGTTCCCCAGATATTTCGAATGACAAAAGGGTTGCCCTATTTTGTCTAGGGTGGGGTCTGCATAGATATATAATGATTTAGACATGCTGTAAACTCTGAAAATACATGGGTTTTTGCCCCATGATGCAGTTTGTGTAGTAAACTACCGGCTGTACTGATCTCCACCCTCATGCTATGTCTACATTATGTTGGGCTAGGCATCATTCTACGTACATTATGGCCATTTCAGGGTAAATTTACCATTTCGAATCAGTGTTTACTTAAGATCACCAGGTGAAACCTTTGTCACCCCATCTGTGCCCCTCTTGCTTCTCTGCTTAACAGGACATGTTATGTATTCATCTCCATTTGAAATTTTTAAATACTGAAATAAGCAGCCTAAGTCAGTCTGCCTACCTAGGAAACCAGTCATTTGATACCACCTACTCCAGCGAGAGTGGAATGCAAGCTCCTCAGCACTTGTTATGCAAGGATGGGAATGGGCAAAATGCCTGGAATGTTGATGGCTTAAAATTAACTGTTTTTTTCCCAGGAATATCTTAAATTGCTGTATCAGTAGGGACCTTGGCATCTGGCATTAGGCCAGATAAAAGTACTCTTTTACAGTGACTACACCTAAGAAGTAGTATCTCAAAAAATACCCAGTAGGAAGGAAAAATGTGTTTGCTCCTAAATATTTTTTTTTCCTTTAAATTGCGACCTATGTCAAGTCTTTGATTTATTTAAGTGGGTGTTTAAGGTAGGTGACTATATGCACTAAGTCTGAAAATGCAAAACAACCACTTTTTGGTAACATACCAAAAGTGAGTATGGCTGATGTAGTATAGGTATAAAATCTGGCATGGACAAGCACAGTGAAATTGTTTATTTATGCATTTATTGTGTTTGGGAGGAAAAGCCTGTGTTGAGAGAAGATAAATTCCAATTATGGAACATGCTTAAGAGGATTGTTTAGTCTGGAGAAGAGGAGGCTGAGGGGAGACCTCATCGCTCTCTACAATTACCTGAAAGGGGGTTGCAGAGAGGTGGGTGTTGGTCTGTTCTCCCAAGTGACAAGCGACAGGACAAGAGGAAATGGCCTCAAGTTGTGCCAGGGGAGGTTCAGGCTGGATATTAGGAAAAATTTCTTTACTGAGAGAGTGGTGAGACAATGGAATAAGCTGCCCAGGGAAGTGGTGGAGTCACCATCACTGGAGGTGTTCAAGGAACGTGTGGACGAGGCATTGTGGGACATGGTTTAATGGGCATGGTGGTGTTGGTTGGTGGTTGGACTTGATGATCTTACAGGTCTTTTCCAACTTTAGTGATTCTGTGATTCTGATTCTGTGATTTTTTTATTATGTTTTTAGCAGAACTGAACACGACTCCTCAGATACTTTTCTTAGGTTTGAGTGAGTGAGACCATACAAGCGTTAGGGATGTTTTCCAGCCAAGGAGATAAAAAGTTTATCACTGGTAGCTTTTTGGAACAACTTGCCATACAGAGGGATTCCTCAGTGGACAGCAAGCAACAGAATTCCCTGAAAACTTTGGTTCATTTGCAGGAAACACAGGCTGCAGAAAACTGGCTTGCTGGTGCTGAAGTTCCCCTCCCAACAGATTCCTGCATTATGTAGTGTTTTGCGAGTGCTTTTTCTTTGCTTAAAGGGAAAACATCAAGACAAGAAGAGCTAGCAGAAATGCTAAGAGTGTCAAGGGAATCAAAGTAAATACCTGATCAGATTTTGGAACTCTTCAGTGATACAAACCCTGTGCACAGCAGTACTTTTCCCTTTAATAACAGTATAATTAAGTTACAGTATGACAACTTCCTACTTTCAAAGCATTGTCATAACAGAAATTGAGGGGAAAAAGCAAACTTTAATGTTATACACAAAGGGAGTTACATGCTCTCAGCAAGCTCAAGAGTCTAAATTAAAAACCTCTTCTATCAGAGGTGGTCTTTTACTCTACAGCTGAGCGGATTCAGTGCTTAACTAGCGCTGAAAGGGGGGATCCCACCTTTCTTTCTTGCCTGCTGGTACTTCTCTCTTCCTTGTTGCCTGCATTGGCATTTATTTGCTCTTATGGGCCGCTTCTTAACCAACTCACCCTGCATAAGAAAAATAGCTAGCAAAACAATTGTGAGTGTTAAAATGAAGGAGAGGGTCAGTCCTTCAGCTACCTTATAAAACAACCCAGAAACTTCACCAGACACATCTTACCTTCTTTCATCCACGAGCTGTGTAAGAGGTTATGAATATGGTCGCTCAAATACACTGCCAGGGCTCATCTGATTCACACTTGCTTGCCAAATTATGATAACCCAATTGTACCTGAATTCTGTAATTCTGTTGAAAGGACCTTGAGTTCCCATTTGTTTCATTTGGCACCAAACACTTGAAAATCAAGCTGTATACGCCTTCAGGAGTGTTTACTGAATCTTCAACAGCGTAGTAGCCTGGGTAGGGGAGAGGAGGGATCCTGAGTCTGCTCGCTCTTCCTGGCCCTGACGGTTGGTCGATGAGGCGAGGTGTTCTTCAGGAAGCTGCATCTGGAATTCATGCACAATAGCTGAGGCATGAAATGTGTAGACTATACGTATTGATTCACAATAGTGCTTTCAGTAGCTCTTGGCAGGAAGTTGCTTGTTAATGGAAGGAGGAGGAAATGGTATTGAAGGGCTTGATAAAGTATTCTGCTTTAGACTAAAATGTAACATAACACCCAAGTTCTTTACTTGCTGTAAATTAAATCTAAGGGGAAAAAAAATCTATTTGACAAAATTCACAGTAAAATTCCTATTCATATATGAATGCAGTCATTGCAAAATTACTTATATTGATATTTTATTTCCCTTCCCCTGATAATAAGATGGCCAAATACTTTCCAGATGTCAGTATGAAATAAACATCACACGAGGTTTTGTTTTTAAATGGGGAAAACCTTACCTTTGTCATGTCTATGCCTTTTGTTTTATTCTCAAACACATTATCCCACTGTGGATCTTCTGTTTGCTTGTTATGTGTTTTTACCTTGCATTGTTTGTTATTATCTTTTCTTTTTTTACCAGATATTTTGGAAAAAAGATTACTTAAACTAACTTACCAAAAGAATGAATGCATATCCCACTTTTATAGCTGGCTTTAAATGTGCTTTTATTTATTTATTTATTTATTTAAAGGGTGATAATGTTTTATGGTGCACTGAGCTTTGAATGCTACCATTTCAAAGTGAAGATGAAACTGAGGTGTACAAGTGCATAACTGTTGTACTGTTCTTTAGTTTAAAATGTTCAAAAATCAGAAAGCTAGATTTTTCTCTTACTTACTTTTCAATTTAACTGTAACGTTCTAAAGTGTCTAAATTGCCCATTGTAAGACAAGCACAAATACCTAGCAGTAAAAGAGTGTTCTCCCTGTTATGCTTATATACCTTTGATTTTGCCAAAAGAAACATTTGTGTAATTTCTAGATTTAGTGTTCTTTGTAATATTTAGAAGAGTTCAAAATTTGTTCTTAGCAGAACTTTTTCTTAAAATGTCAACTGTGGAATTATTCTTACAATTGTTGTTTTGTGTAGTGGTTCAGCATGTTGAGATATAGGAAACTACTTTTGGCTATAAAGCCTACTGCAAAAAAAAAAAAAATTAAGTTAGCTTATTTAATTCCTTGATTTGATGATGGATCCATCTAAAGCCACCTGTATTTCTTAACCAGTAAATTTTTTTTCCAGACCTATGTTTTTGTTTTACTGACAGCTTGCTTACTCTTAAAATGTTGTTGTTGGTCAGGATTGCCTAATATTTTCAGCCTCTTGAACCATTCCTCTACTGAAGTGGGACATGAACATATGGACCTATTGTCTCCAGAAGCATCTCCCCTTCATCCCCCTCAACTTCTCATTGCACTTTTGAAATCCCAAGTTAAGATCTGATAGTGGAAGAATGAGGGATAAAAGGATGTTCATCAGTTGTACAGGCAGCAAACTCAAGAGCTCTAAAATATGAGTTGATTTACTACATAATGAGAAAGCTGTGAAGATGCATATTGTCCATGTGATAGATAAATGCACTGTAGTTCTTATACAGCTACACACTTAGGAGCACTGCAGTTCTTTAGTGTTTTAAAAATACACAAAACAACAACAACAAATAAACACCTGAAAAACCAGAAACAAATAATCCTTCCAAACTCCTCTAAATTTTCTTGTTTCAAAATTTAGAAGAACAAAGTCACAGAAGTCAATAGGCTTCATCTTTTGGTATTTTTCCTCTTAATTGTCTTCATTTTTGACTCTTCTGAGTTTTGAAATATATTTATCCTCTTTTAAAGAGTTTCGAATATACAACAGCAGTTGGCCTTGCTAGACAATGAATCTTGGCCAGGAATGGCTGAAGCAGACAGGGACCGTCTTCAGCTCATCAAAGAGAAGGAGGCTCTTCTTCAGGAGTTGCAGCTCATTAGTCAGCAGAGACGATCCCCAGAAGACATTGCACGTTTGGAGGAAGAAAAAAGACGCTTGGAGGATGAAATTCAACGGGCTCGAGCAACGTCTGCTCATGGGGCCACTGAAAGGTTTGGGAACTTAAAGTGTTTTTTTATCTACTCTAAGATCCATGTAGGTAGTTTCAAATGGAAGAGTAGGGAATTTCACTGGGTTTAAGAAACAACAACAAAAAAACCCTACTTAGAGTAATTTGCTTTCAAAAAAGTAATAGACTGCTCCTGACTGCCATTATTTAATTCTGTCTGTCTTGAAGTTTTCTGAAGGAGAGTTAGAGTGATGTTGACTAGTTAGTTCTCCTTTCATTCATCTAAAAAGTCTGAATAGGTAGAAGAGATCAAAATAGAGTCACAAAAGAGTCTTGGAAAAATTCTGAGTGATGCTGTCTGATAATAGAGACCTGAATAACAGTACTTGGACAGTGAAAGATTTTTCTGTTATTTTGCAGTGGAGTAATATTCATCTCCAAAAGCATCAGAACAAAGATCCTTTCCCATATTTAGTTTCTTTCTTAAAACAGGAAAGTAAAATGATTATGTTTTTACTGCCTTTTGTATACAATTTTTCCTTTTAATTTGCCATCTCAGCAGTGGGAGCACATCCCAACTCTGCCATTCAGAGAACATAGTAAACAGAGTCATTCTTGCAAACATAAGTTAAATATCAAGTTATATGTGAAAACAAACAACTCCCAAAACACAGTAATGGAAACACTGTGTTTATTTCAAAGCTGCCCAGTTTTTCCTGTAGCCAAAGAAATGGACAAAACCTCTTAACCTCTTCTTGTTACCATAGTCTGCTTCCAGTGAAACCGAGAAAATACTTGTTCTTGTTTCCCAGACTTGCTTCTCTTAAATAGTGGTAAAAAGCCAGGTTTGACACTTGAGGAAAACTACATGAACCAGCTTTAATGTGATCTGTGTAAAGATTAATATTTACATAATTAAGACACTTAAAATATTTGGAAGTGCCTTCCATATACAAATTTTGAGAACTTCAGTTCCTTTGAAAAGGCTTAATTCAGACAGTAAATTCAGGCAATAAATAGGAAGTTCACAGCCAACCTGCAGTTCAGTGTTATATATTTTGCAATTTTTGTGATATTGTTACATTGGCTTTCCAGCTTAAACTGACAGAAAAGGGAGTTCACTTTACACTGCAGTGTAGTAAATTTTATTTGTTGTTTTTGGGCTCTCATGTTAGGTAGTGTATACTATGTTGGCAAGAAAGCCAAGCTGTTTTTCCATGTAGTTCATGCTGTGGAAACCAGCATTCCAATGTGTTACTTGATATTTCAGATGCTAGCAAGAAGTTGAGTAGAAGTTAGAATAATATTGAAGGGCACTCTATTTTTGTATAACAAATTGGAGGAAAGCTTAACTATCAGTAGCCCTAATTTATTTATTTGTTCTAGGCTCAGGAATAATCAAAACTATTCCTAGTTCTGCTTTTCTATTTCCACTTTCTCCTAATTGTGAAATACAGAGAAGTTTCCTCTTTAAATAATAACCAGTTCTGTTCTGTTACTGAGTTTTAAATTCAGAGTTATGCGCAGATCAGAACTAACTTAAAATCTGTATGACAGAGTTGAGGTTTTTTGTTGTTTTGTTTTTGTTGGGTGGTTTGGGTTTTTTATGTGGGGTGGCTTTTTTGGTTTTGGTGTTTTTGTTTGTTTGTTTGTTTTTTAATTTGCTGGCAGCCTTAGTTGGAGGCATCTCTTGCCCTTCAGCACACCTTACAGCATTGACGACTGTGGAGTGTAGGTTCCTAAGTTTGTTTTTCAAAGTAGATGGTGTGGATAACCCCTTCTTTCTCCTGCAAGCTTTTGAATCATTTAAGTTTCTTGCATCCATTTGTCTTTTTTCTTTTGGTTCCTTCGTGCAGTGCCTTTATCATGTACATTTACGTAGCTGAGCTGTAGCCTTCTTTGCACCACTTGGTTAACATGGTCTGAGGTCCACAGAAGCTGGAGAAAAGCTTCAGCGTTGCATGCGCTCGGGCGTGCAGCTTCTGCCGTGTGGTTGCAATGAAGGGAGCCTCCCCGGAGGGCGGTGGGGTTGCTGGAGCGAAGCGCTACAGCCCCTTGCCAGCATATGAATTGATGAAGTTGGACACCAAAGAAGTTGAGAGATTTACGCTTTTACTGCTAACAAATACATATTTTTTTCATATCTTAACCATCCAAAGTTTATTGAAACTAATCCTGTCATTTTGTTTTATCCAGAAGGACTCCCTTTTTGTTGATTTTTTTGTTTGTTTGTGTGATTTTTTTTTTTATCCTGCCCATTAACATGTTGAATTCTAGCAGCTGTCTCTACAGTTGAGGAAGGTCTGAAGCACTCAAATAAGTGTCATCCGCTTTGTCCAAACTGTCTGTCAGAATCCCAATTTCCAGCCAACTTGTGAATGCAGGGCTGGAGCAGTAACTTTCTTGAACATACAAATGTACAATACAAAACAGATTAGTACCCTGATTTCATTTTGAAGTTCAGTGATTGGGCTTGGAAAAATAAAACACCAGGAATACTTATAATTCTGGATTCAGGAAGAGAATGAATGTGATATCAATAGATAAAATCTATTCTTCAAAGTTTTAATAATCTCAAAATACAGAATTTAAGATATCTTATAGGTGTATGAGACCAACAGCATTATAGGTACATTCTATTTGTGTTGTGGCAGTGGTACTGAGTAATTCAGCTGCTTGTTACTAGAATGGGCAAAAAATAAGTTGCAGTGAGAGTTTTTTGTCATAGCTTAGTATTCAAAAAGCTCTTATCACCTGCTTAAATGCAATGATATATAAATGTACTTGAAAGACTTAGAATTAGAGCTTAAAGTTGAGTTTTATGGTTACTGCTTTAACAGAATTCCTCCCCAAATTTTCTTTTTATCTTTGAAATTTGACACTAATTAGCTTGGATAATAGGGCTATTTGGAATATTTTTTTCCTGCCAAGGTGACAAAAGCCATAGTAGTTCTCTGTGTTTTACTGGCACAGTCAGGTTGATGCAAGGGAAGAAAAAATCTTGTAGAGTCTGATGTTTTTACCTAGGACTTTTTATGACTTTGCTAATTGCTGTAATGTATTTTCAACTTCATGACTCTTACATTGTGTCTGTGTCTGGGAATTCTGCTGGAGTCTTGGTTCTTGTGTTCTTGCTGGAATTTCCATCGCTGCATGAGAGCTGCGTAAATTAAAACTTTTCATTAAACAGTGAAACTTCTTTTTATATTCCAAACTGCAATCCAATGATATTTTTCTGTACTTGGAAAGCTCCTAGCACTTCTTGAGCGCTACTGTAATGAAGAAAAATAGTAATATGTATCTGTTTAATTATAGGATACTGTTACAGGAAAAGAGAAATTGTTTGCTTATGCAACTAGAAGAAGCTACACGTTTAACCTCATATTTACACTCCCAGTTAAAAAGGTGAGTTATGTAAAACAAGCAGGTTTTGAAGTTTAACTGCAGCAAAGTAGAATATTAATAATCTATAAAGTTTACCTTTTAATACTTTTATGTATGTGTGCCAAGTAGATTAATTTTTTACTAAATTTGTACAGTTTGGTCTATAGAATGTGATGATTTGGATGGAGTTTTATAAATAGTATTAGTGATGGCTATTTGGGCTAGATTATTATGTGTATTTGGGAATTTTATATGTTATCATTTTCTGAAAAAACCCATTGTAATATTGTTACAGTTTTACTAATATGAAGAGAACGTTCTCTTAAGTTCAGTGAGGTTTAATATTCTGATACCTTCTCCAAAGGAGGGGTTTTTTGATCCCTGGTGAGATGGCAAAATTTTGCCATTTTAATACAAGAATGTGCTAAGACCCACACAGAAGCCCAGAATGTTTTGCATATTCATGCTCACGGCTGCCTTTTTAGATGCAGCTCTTGGGGATTCCTCAGCTCAACACCATGCCAACATCAAAAGCTCAGTTCCTGTCCTGTCTCACTTCATCTCTCTGTCACTTACATTCTTCTCTCCCTAACTGTCTGAGAGTGGTAAGAGGAACTGGAATAGAATTCATCCTAAAGTCTTTTTTATTTTGCACTGGCAAAAAGTGTGAGGGTGAGGCTTACACAGCAGTTTGTTAGGACTTTCCAAATCCCTTCTGACTTTTTCTCCTTGATATGTTTATGACCCATCATTAGCGTAAATTCAAGCTGGATCATGGTAATCTACCCTTCCTGGCTTTACATTGAGTCCAGTGATCCAGATCCTGCTCTGGTCTCCTTTCTGCCAAATTATGGCTGCTTACACATTGGAGGAAAGGGTAGTCTAGTCCTGTTGGACCCTTTGTCTTCTGGCATGTGGTCCTGATTTGATTGTTACTTGGGCTGTTCCAGTCATGGTTGTGGTTGAGAGCAGGGCAAGAGACACGATCTAGTCCTTAAAATGCCAAATCATCGCTCTATGTCACTGTACTGAATACATGTAAAGTGGCTTGTGTAATCTGGATTGACGTTTTTATGTCTGTGCTGATTATATTTGAAACGGCCCTTTTTGTTTTGTCTTTCTTTGCCTGCCGTAGTCTGTCGGCTAGCACCCTCACGATGTCCTCTGGCAGCAGCAGGGGATCCCTGGCCTCCAGTCGAGGATCCTTGGCCTCCAGCAGAGGCTCCCTCAGCTCGGTCAGCTTTACGGACATCTATGGCCTTCCGCAGTACGACAAATCAGACAGCATTACAGACTATGGGCAGCATTTACGCTTTGACATAATTCCCTTCGAGTCTCTCACAAAGGATGTGCCATACGCTGATCCCATTGGACACTCGAATTTCCATAAGCAGCGGAGGTCTCTGGATACCCCGCAGTCCCTGGCGTCCCTGTCATCACGGTCCTCCTTGTCTTCATTGTCCCCTCCAAGTTCGCCTCTGGACACTCCGTTTCTCTCTGCATCTCGAGATTCTCCCTTGGCTCAGATGTCAGAAGGTTTTGAGGAGATGGCAAGCATGGGAGCTCTGGAAATGCTCAGGGCTCACACCACAGCGTTGGGTGACGATGATACACAAGGAACAAGCTCATCTCAGACGTCCACTTACCCTGTGGACAATGAAGGGCTGCGAGAAATGGGACCACAGCTGGCCACTGTCCAAACTGGTGGAGGTGAGTTTCTGGACATTATTGTTTTGTCACATTATCACAGAAAATGTCACACAGACCTAAGCATACTAGCACAGTAGAGAAGTAGAGATTGTTCCTCAATTTGTCTTCTTCCATCAGTTAAAAAATACATGGTAGATGTTAGCTGTTAAAAAAACCAACCAAACAAACAAAAAAACCCCAAACTTTAAATTTAGGGTAAAGATGTGAAAGAGTAGAGAAACCCTTGTAAATAGATCTTAAAATAGTTGTGAATTGGGTGAAGTGAAGGGAATGGAGTATGGACTTTCTTTGGAGTGTAATGCATCAAGGAATAAATATTTCGGTCTTGGATTGGGAATTAGTAAAAACGTGCGTTTAGTTACGTCTGAGGCCCTCAGTTGTGCCCATGTTGCCATTATTCTGATAATTTAAAGCCACACAAACCCAGGGGAGGTAGGGGGAAAAAACCCAAACACAAAACCAGGCACAAGGTAATGCTACTGACAGTGCTTGAAGGCTGGCTGACTCCATGCTGAATTCATACACACCCCAGACCAGGTTCCCTTGTCCAAGTTCTGCGATGGAGCAGGAGCCACGATGGCATGGCAGTGTCGAGTGCATGTGCACTGCGCTCATGAGTAGAGTGCTTTGTCAGCCAAGGAGCATGTTTTGTTGGGGGTGTGTGAAAAGTTAAGTGTCCGCTTGAGTGGTGGTCTCAGAGAACCTGTGCTCTGTGATTGCAGAGGAGCGACGTGTGCAGTTACCACAACACACATACTGTAGCATTTTCTTTTCCTACTTGACTGTGAAGTTATGGACTTGATTTAGCTTGCATTGGTGGAAGCTTCTGAGGCACTACAGATGAGAAATATAAATTAGAGACATCAAAAGAGGAAATAGAAACTTTTTTAAAAAACAAAACAAATATAAAAACCTGAGCATACAGACACATGAGAAATTTCTTTTCAATCAATCAAATGAAAGACTGCTGTTAAAATGAGAAAGAATGTTTGTTCATGATGACTTTTTTGGTGTTGGCTTGCTCATATTGCTATTAAAACTGTACCAGTAGAGAAGGGCTTTTAGAGAATATTTTTAATATTAAAGATTGTAATTCCCATCCCATTTCTATATCCAGAATTCTGTATTAGCAATTGCATAGAATGTTGCATTCAGGACTTATGACATCAGGAGTAATTTGAAATATAACCAGAGAATGTATCATATTACCCTACCAAAATCTTATTTGTTAAGTGATAATGAGAAGGAACATTGACAGTATCTAAGGAAAAGCTTTCAGCTTTTTATTTTTAAAAATAAAATGTCACCACTATGCTGAAAAGCCTGTATTGTTCAAACAGGATGTGAGCCTAGACTCACCTAACTTTCCTTAACGCAGATAGCATTGCCAGAAGGTACTGCTGCAGAATTTACATTTACTAGATGTAAACATTTCTAGTGCCCATATTGCAGCATTCAGACCAAAATAAACAGAATTCCAGAGACCAGCATGTAAGCTTGTGCTTAAATTCATGCCATGAAGAGGCTTCCTGAGGCTTTCTTTAAACCTCAGATCAGACCACAGCATGTCTTCGCCCATTGTGGTAAGTGAAACTATGTTAGTAGTTCATTTATAGCTCGTATGTGTTTCCTAGAAGTGAAGGCCTGGTCTGAGGGCCTAGGGAGCAATAGGATGAGGGTCAAGTTCCTGCTTTGGTTTTCCTATTCTCCCTTCTCTGTCACGTTGCTACACATTTCACATTTCTCTGAAAACCTCTGGCAGAACATGCCTGTGCTACCTGCTGTCACTGCTGTGGTGTTCAGCTCGTAGTCCAGGGGTTACAACTTTTCTCTGTGTACAGCAGGGTGCTTCATGTTGCTTTTCGAGGAAGAATGTATGGTTAAAAGGTAGCCAGGCTGTCTTTTTTTGAGATTTATTTTTTAATATTTGAATTTGAAAACAAATTGCTTAATAAAAATTCGTTTAACCTTTCTGATTTTTGGCTGGAGTCATGACTACTTTGAGCTCCACACTCACTAGCTGGTGGGTTTGCAATTGTCATGCAGTTGTTTGCAAGTAGCAGTTGGAAGTTTCGAAATTATTACCGTTTTGTATTCTTTTCTTGAAGAATTTGATGGAGCACCAAGCTCATATATCGCAGCTTGGGAACCCCCCAGATGTTGGGGGGTTTTGGTTTTCACTAAGATACTGCACAGTGTGCTTTGCTGCTGCCACCCAATGGTCTGGTAATGTAATGTGAAGCTGGAAAACCAGTAATTATCAGCTCAAACAAATCTTTTGCCTGTTCCTTCACTAGACAAAACATGAGGTAGTTTTTGCAAATTTTGGAGGCCGGGAGGGTTAAACTGCACATACTTTGCCCTGAAGCAGCACTTGAGCAAGTTCAAGCAGTTCCTCAGGAACTGCAATTTTTGATGTTCAGTTGCTGATCTGTTTTCTTGTACTGCATCTGTTTCAGGAACATACTTTGAAATATGTTAGTGTGTGTGAATGGAAGGAATATGCCTGAGAGGTTAAGTCCATCGCATTTATAAAGCTGGGAGTGGGAGGAAACATGTTAACAAAATACTGGGCTTTAATATCCTCACTATCTCTTCCTCTCTATCCTAAAATAATCTTTCAAGTGCTGAAGTTTCCTTTAATGCCTAAATAATCTCTTGTTTGGAAAATACTGTCATAGATCTAAAAGATGATTTATCATTGTATGCTTTTCATTTTGTCTTGTTTCTCATGCTGCACAACAGAAAAATTCACTGTAAGTGAACCTGAAATTACTTGTGCTGTTTTTGCCTGTAATTCCCAGTGTGTTTTTTCTGTGTGAAGTGTTGGTTGTTTTTTTGGGTTTTGTTTGGTAGTTTTGGGGTTTTTTTTGAGTTGCATGTGAAGAAAAAGGAGATTTTGCTACATTTGGTTTTGTTTGATATTGTGCTGTATCTGTTTAATCATTATGGCGTACTTAATATTTTGCTATGTCAACTAAACAATATATTCATGGCTGTAGTTAAATTCCTGGAAAAAGTGTTCTGCGAGCTTCAGCTTTATTATATCATAGTAATGCCTGACAGCATCATAGTAGGTAAGGTCTGTTCGTGTCTCTGATCTAGTTTTTATGAGAGTATTTGACTGTTATTAGTGCATTTTGAGCTGATGTGCGGTATTTGTAGTCTCCTAAGCTTGTGAAACATGCTTTAGATTTATTTGTATATATTTTTAGCTAATGAAATCTTGGACATCAAAATTTCCTTTGAAGTTCACTTTTTCAACTAATGACACCTTGAGAATATTCTTTTAATCAGGGCTGTCTTATGTTTATCAAGCTTTGGCACCCAGTAGTTCTGGAAAATCATAGATATTGTTCACTGATTTTTCTTATTTAAATGAGAAAATGAAAGGTAATTGTCTATCTTAGAAACTTTATTTTTAAACAATTGTTTAGCTTCCAGCATTGGAAGGTCTGTAACCTGTGCTAAACCTTGTTCTGTTTAAACCAAAACCTGATGTTTCTTTCTTCTTGACCAGTTTTTCCTGCTGATTTTTTTTTTCTAGTCAAGGGCATGTTTTGGTGTTTGCATCTCTCCCAAATTCTCTGGGATTGTCCAGATGCTGTCGAATGCTTCCATGGCCTGCAGGCAGCAAGCTAATCATTGTCAAGTTACAACATTGTTGTAACATGTCAGTTTTTCATGACATTATATTGGTGCTTCAGACCAATTTTTCCTTCCAGACAAATTGGAAACATGAACCTCCAAAGGAGAGAACCCATGAGGTCTTTTGTCCACTACATCTGTACAAAGTGTTCACATAGAGGGGCGAGCCAAAGGTTTATTTACAAAAAAAGAAGTCATCCTAGTGTAACTTGTTGAAATTAATACAGAAATTACAGAAGCACTTTCATACAAAGTTTATACACTTTTGTGAAGTTTGGCCTCTTTCCAGTGATGTAAAATTATTGGGAAACTGCATATTAAAAGGTGTCTCTACAGAGTGCTAGTTTTGATTCTGCATAAATACAAGTGACAGAACTCAGAGGTAAGCTCACCAAATTTAAAAGTTCTTTAAAAAAAAAAAAAAAAAGAAAAAAAATCAACCAAGAAACCAAATCCACCACTTTGTACAAGTGATGTGGAGGAGAGTGTAGTTCAAATACAGCTTCTGTGCTTTCTGTGAGCTAGCTTGAACTGGCTCTCATTTGTGGTGAGGATGACAGGAGTAACACTGCATGGTGTGTGATGTACAGTAAGGGTGGGATGCTGTAATTGGAGGTGGGGGGGAAGGGTGGTTCTTTCTCCAGGCACAGAGACAGATGCAGACCGGGCTGTTCCTGGTCAGCAGATAAATTTCCTGCATAGCTGAAGGTGACTAAATCCTTCACTGAATTTGGTGGGGAGGTCCATAGGGCTACTTATGGATCCAAAAGAACAGAGAACTGGCTCTGCTGATATACGGGAATTTTAGCTCCAAACAGGACCGTGTGATTTTTGGAACATCTTTTGGGATTTTGTGCTGTTGGTGGCCTGATAACAGGAATGTACCTCAGGCTGGTGCAGGACTGCCAGGCTCAGTGCATCCCGTCCCACAGTGGATTAAAGATAACCGTAGCCAGACACTTCTGTTGACAGCAGCAGCGTGGTTGTGTTAATTTGGGGGACTTCTATCAAGCTTCAAGGCCTGATGTCCTGTCCCGGTGGTGCTTGGGTGGGAGGTGAGATGGGTCCCATGCAGGGGGGCGGCTCATTGTCCATGCCTTAGCTGGGCTCTGCAGGTGGAGCTCAGGCCGTGGGCTGGCATTCTGCTGAAGGAAACTTGCAGATTAGGTACCAGCATTTTATTTTTGATGCCTTACGATAATGTGTAACAGAGGTACTTAACAAGTTGTTACTTTGAGCAAGACGTGTTTCACCCTTAGTCGGGGGCGGTAAGCTGTAAATGTCAGCTGGTGCTTGCCTCCCGTGCGATGTGCACTGCGCTGCTGTCACTCCAAATGCTGTCTGTTGAAACTGTGAATGCTTCCATGCTGTCTAAGTTTCTGAGCATGAGTAGAAGCAAGTAAGATGCTTTCCCCACTTTTGAAGTGGCATCTCTTTGCCATTGCTTTTCTGCTTTGAGGACAGTCATTGAGCCTTAAGCAAACGGGGGGAAAATTGGCAAAAGTTCTTCACTGCACAGAGAAGAAACTGCATTTCTACAAGTCTGTTTAATGTTTCTCTCTAGGATGCAAAAGAAAACAACCGCAAGTTAGGAGCTGTCATTGAAGTGTCGAAACCTTACCTCTATAATTCTTGAGCATTACCACTTGTGCACGTACCTTAAAGGATTGGTAGCTGCTATACATAGTTGCCTGTGCAAAACCTGATGTATAACATGATTTCTATTGATACACTTACAACATGAAAATGATTGCTGAGTCGCTATTTATGGTGTTGCTGGTGGTTCAGGGAAGGGTGGAAGAGGGGGTTGAATATCGCTTCCTCCTCCCCCAGTCAATTTTCAAAGTAATTCACCAAGAATTTGAAAAAACAGTGGTCTAAGTGAGTTGGAAGGCGCTGGTTCTTTCTGATAATGCCTCTCAGTCTGTAAATAAAAGCTACTATTATGCGATGGTATAAACAGTATGCTTTGAGACTTTGTATTAGGAAACAAATGAGAACAAAACCTCACATTGTGTTATCAGATAACTTCTTAAAAGAATTAGTCTCTGTGTTTGTTTTCAGCCTATTGTATATTCAGTAGGTAAATCTTAAAAGATTAGGATATCATGTATACATATGTTGAATTAATGTAAGTCTTCCTCCAGGAAGGATTATTCTACCAGAAAAGCATTTAGTAACAATGCAATTGGTTTATACTTAGTCTTGTCAGAGAGAAATTAGCCACAAACTTCCTTCCTCAGTTCTCCCACAGAAAATCTCTGATCGATTGTATTCTAGGTTTCAGAGAATCACAGAATCACTACGGTTGGAAAAGACCTGTAAGATCATCAAGTCCAACCATCAGACTTGAAGTTAGATGAAAAAGCAACGAGCTGTGTTTGTGACAACTGTTTGGCCACTAGTTTTGATACAATAAATTTTTCTTGTTTAATTTTTAAGATATTGCCTTGAGCTGATGTTGTCTTCGCTTTTTCTCCATGACAGCTGTAACTCTGCGAGGAGACAGTGGTAGAAGATCGGAGAGGAGAGCCAGGCGAGTTTCAGCATGTCTCTCAGATCATTCACTGGCTAGTGACAGTGGCGTGTTTGAAGCTTTAAGCAAAAGGTTAGGTGTATAAATGCATAGTAAGCTGGAAATACTCCTGTTCTACCACATGGTCTGAAAGAATTCATTGTAAATTTCTGAATACGCTTTCAAAATTGCTAATTCTTAGTGACGTAAGAGTATTGGGTTGCATGTTTTAAAGGAAAGAAGCTTTTTACATCCAGTTCCACTGTCATGGAAGTGCCAAGTCCTTTTCACTTTATTGGCTCTAACATTTTAACACTATATACTTCTCCCTTGAAAGATAGTTTTCTCAGCTTATTAGTCGTAAATCAGTAATTTTATTTCAACCATCTATAACAAAATAAAATTACACAGTGTGACTTACATTTCTGAGTAGCATGTGATAGAAGTGTAACTGCAAGGAAGAAATACATGAACTGCTGAAAATCTAAAAATGTGTAGGTT
The DNA here is from genome assembly GCF_030936135.1 of Gavia stellata. NCBI lineage: Eukaryota > Metazoa > Chordata > Aves > Gaviiformes > Gaviidae > Gavia > Gavia stellata. Next base: position 81,238,248 of record NC_082594.1, read on the forward strand.
GACTGAGTGATTGAAGGATGGGTAAAGATGTTATTCTATACAATTGTTTTAACACAATAAACAGTAACTGGGAAGAAGATAAGATTTTGAGGATGTTAGAGAGAAGTGGAAGACAGACTAGACACTAAACTACCCTAAATATCTTGAAAGAGGTATTCTAAAAAACTCTTTATTTGAAATTGTGAATTACTACTTCTGTGTGTTTTTAAATAGATATCTTATAGAACCATAGAATCATTTAGGTTGGAAAAGACCATTAAGATCATCAAATCCAACTGTAGGATCATTGAGTCCAACCGTAATCCCTTCTTAATCCCTTCTGTATTGCCAGTCGCTCCTGTATTACCAAACAATTGCTTATATTCATAAATCACAAAATAAATGTTAATTTCATTATGTTTTAGCAGCTTAGGTCAGTATGTAGTTTACAGTACTTTGTGTTCCTGCAGGAATGAAGATCTGGAAGAGCCTGTTTATGGTGATGCTGCCAGTAGTGAAGAACCACAAATACATGTTGGTTTTCTGTGAGTAGTGTTACTCCTCTTTCCCCCTGTCAACTGAGCAGGAATTGCTCACTAGTTTTCTTGGTTTTGGTTTTTATCTTTTTAATAAACTTAACTGCAGTGGACAGTTTTAAGAAGTTTCTGAATTGAAAGCCAAAGTTTAGTGGAGGTACAGATTAGTCATCATATGCTACTTTCTGCTGGGATAGTGCCTTAACCATGCTTCATTCAGCGTCCTTTTAATGCTGGCTGATAAAAGGGCCTTTGTTACTTCTTTCAGTAGCATTTTCGCGGTCTGGGCCATTAATGAGTGTATGGATATAGGAATACATCTCTCTGTGCGAGATCTGACTTTTTATGCCAGATAAAGGAGGATTACCTTAGGAAAGTCCCAGGTGAAGAGACACAAATGCAAATACAGCTCTCAAATAAGGCTTTGAAGTCCTGTGCTTAGGGCATGCTATTGTTAGTAGTGGGAGCAGTGTGGGGAAGGGCAGATTATAGCAATGCAAGGCAGGATGTGGTATCTTAGCCCTCTAGAATCGTCTCTACCCCTTGGAAAACTAATTCCCAAGATTGGGAGTTTTCAAATCTCAACCAGGTTTGTTAGCTCCATTTCGAAATTCATGCTGATGTGAAAGAGTAGAATTTTTATTTGTTTTCATTAACCCATGAAAATAATGCAGACTGATTTGTCTAATGCAATTGATGCTTTACACATGCGCACACATACACACACACATATATATATGCATATGGTGTAACTGTTTAAACCAAGGAGTGTATTTTATAAAACCTGTTCAATCAAGAGTCACAGTAGGGAATATTATTCTTTTCAAATTGAATAATGTTTAATTCTCTTAGTTCTGATAACTTTGTTACTGTAGCTAATATTATGACTAACGTTCTGTTATCAGAGTGCGATACCTGTAATTGCTTTTGGTTAAGAGATTTTAAGAGATTTGTTTAACAGCAAAAGGTGCTTTTACATTCTTAAAATCTTTTTAGTCTTTCATCTCTATCTCTTAAACAAAGTATTGACGCTTGTTGACTAACAAAGAAAATTTATTTTCCAGGCATGACAGTGGAAGCGAATCTCTGTTAGTCCACGTATTACAGCTGAAGAACTTTACTAGCCTAGTTGTTAAAGAAAACTGCAAAATGTAAGCTTAAATTTCACCCGAAGTCTGATCATTGCTTGTTTTGTGCCACAATCGTAAATACCATAAATTTGTTTGCTGTCATGTAAAATTAAGCCATTTCTAGAGAAGTTGGTATGTCTTAGTTTACATGAGGATGGGGTTAATTTTATGGACACAAAGCGTCCATTTTCTAGAACCTCTGTCATAATGGTCAGATAACAAGCATAGTCTCTAATGACCAATGTTCTTACGTGTTTCTTATGCACAGGAAAGTTTGTTCAAAAACATCAAAGTCATTCTTCCATCACCCCATGCCTTCTGGCCCAAAAGCTGTCTACATTATTTGCAGTATTCCAGAAATATTATCTCCTGTACAACTTCTCTACAGCTTATCTGTGATGTATCCCAGAATAAGCTTAGTGTAACTGTCTCAGATGCCTACTGTAACATCTATATTAATCAGTGAGAGAGATACCTTGCCCTTTATCTTAACCAAAAAAAAAACCAACAAAAAAACCCACCCCAGGACATCTGCAGGCTTTTGTGGCCATTACAGCTCTCCCTGAGTATCTGTGAAACACCTTTCAAAGATAATTTTAACACAAATGCCAGCTGAGAATCAGTACAAACAATTGAATTATTTTAACATCTGTTGGCCTGTGCTACTTTTTCAGATTCCATATTGCATTATATAGAACGTTGCTTAGTTTATTCTAATAAATGTTTCTTAAATAATGGCAATGTTCCCATGAAACACAGTCTTATCTAGTGATACGTATCTTAACATATTTTAAAGAAATTTGACCCATGAAAATTGTTGATCTTTATCTCTGGGGGAGGTTGTTTCAAAACGATGGAAAATGGAGGTGTGATAACGTTGTTGTGTTGTAATATAAGTGATTCTGTGGGAGTTGTTAAATTCACATACATCTCACTGAATGAGTTGATCTTTGTTGAGAATACTTGATCTTGCTAACTGTGCAAACCTCTAGTGGAAATTCTTCATACCGGTGAGTGCATCAGTATCAGTCTTTTGCTATAGGGAAAAAAATGTGAGCATTGAGTAGTACTCAGCCATGTTGCCTTGTAATTAGAAAAATAAGTAAGTGTCATCTGAAGAAAGTCAAGTAGAGTCAGCAAGGTAAAAAAAGACTCCAGAGGTTTTGTTGGACGTTGTGATCAAGGCAATCAGACATCTAAGCAGCTCTCAAAAATGCAGTTCTGTTCCCCATCCTTCTCTGTTAACCACTTACGCTGGAATCAATCAATTGCATGGCTGCAGGGTAAATTAATTAGTTTGACTGGTCAAAAAAGAAGTTTATCTTACCAAAACCAGAAAAAGCTTTTAGCCAGTTTAATGAATTCCTCCATGCAACTGTACGTTCATTGAATCAGAGTTATTGGGGCAGTGGGGGCAAGGTTACCTTCAGCAGCTGATGAACGGAGGAGTTGGATTGCTCTCTTTTTACAGCATGTAAAGCTATTTAGCTAACTGGTGCTCCAGACAGCAGCACTGCAGTTCCACCACAGTGAGCTCTTCCACTTGTCCTCTAACCATTTACTTGCCTGTCAGTGTCAATCCCTCTCTTGTGGTGGCATAAGAGTTCATGCAGCCATGTAGTCAACTTGAGTGAGCCTCTGAGCTGGATTTTTTTAATCCTTAAACCTTATGTTAGCTAGGTTAGCTTTTTAACCCAGGTACATTTTCTAATCTGTGTTCACAACACAGTTGCATGAAGCTGTTTGCTGGCACAATGGAAAGCATGGCAAAAAATAGGATATTGCAGGGGCTGGACAAGCAGTCAGGACAGGGAGAACACAGAAACACTTCTCTAAGTAGTTCTGCTGCCTTCTGTCAGGTTAAAATGGTTGTGGATTTTGATTTTTGGCTTGGAGTCTCAAGTGAGATAGTACCAGATATTTAAATTTGTTTTTTAAGATGGCAGGTGGATGCAGATTGTAGGCTTCTGCTGTCCTTTTATGTTGAGTTTCTTAAGCAGGGGGTGGGAAGGGTATGCTTAGTGGGTGGAAGGAAGAAATGGATCAGTGACACGGGGCAATTCAATCGCCTAAACATAAGCATGTGTTTCCATTTGAAATATCATAGCATAGCACTTGGCCTCCAGCTGCTGCTGCTCAGGAAGGCTGTAGCTCTCCCATAGATCCTATGTCATATTTGCTAGCCCCATGTAGATGCCTTGGATACCTCAGGGCATCTTAAGTGCCACTTGGTGCCTCTGCTTAAGCACCAAGTTAAAAAAAAAATTAGTTTTAGTTAGAAAAAGATAGAGTTTCCGAATCAGCTTTGCAGTTCTTCTGTGTTAAGAATACAAAGTAAATTCCTGTAATGAGGAGATCCCAGAACAGATTCTTAACGTAGAAGTTACACTGATGTTTTTGCTTAGCTTGATTTTTGTGAACTGCAAAATAGCTTTCTTTGTCTGAATTGTGCTATTTGTTTATTTTGCTGTTCCCAGTCATGTGAGAGTTTATTTGCCACCACTTGATTCAGGCACACCAACCACTTACTGCTCTAGAGCTTTGGAATTCCAAACTCCGTTAATATTTAATGAAGTTTTCCGAATCCCTGTGCATTCAAGTGTTTTGAAATTAAAATCACTACAGCTGTATATCTGTTCAGTTGACCATCAGCAACAAGAAGAACTGTTGGTAAGTGGTCCTTTTTCTTAAAAGCCATGTGATATGGGAAACTAAAGTTACTTGAGGAATATTTTTTAAGATTAAAAAGAGGAAGTGGAGACTTTATCTTCCCTAAGAAGTGCTGATAGAGTTACATGTTAATGTGTCCGATTGTTCACGTACGTAAGTATAGTTCTGTTAATAAAAAAGATGGGATTTTTAATAAGTTGAAATATGGGCATTTTAGGTTACATAAAGTCTTGGAAATGATTAGCAAAATTAGCAGAGGTTGAGAATTGGAGCATTTTAAGCAGTTTTGAAAGTAATGTTATCTGTACTACTGTTTACTGTTACATTGCAGAGGCATTTTGAAAATTGATATGAGGTTTACATTTATTGCGATGGTATTTGGTAGAGAAGTTGTTAATATTTTATTTACTAAATGCATTTCTTACAAATGTCTGCTTTGAGGAAAGTTCAAAAAGCTGCCATTGCTAAATTTTGATGCCATAAACTTTTCCACCAAGACTTCATCTGACAGCTTTTAGACTATAGTGTGCTCAAGACTTCTGTTTCTGCATGACACTGTAACGCGTGTGTGATGAATCAGTATCATTAAAATAGTTTCCTAATGAAAAGATAACAAATACAAACTCCTTGCTGCTATATAACAGTGGGCGAAGAGGACTACTTTTTTATCAATTTTAACTTTGTTGCAGGATAGTAGTGGTCCTGGCAGTTTTCTGTTACACCAGCCTTTTACTTTAAACTGATTGAGATATCTGATGTAGATGCATTCAAATAAATGTAGCAATTGTTGAAATAGGTTACATGTGTTGACTGTGTTAACTTTAGATGTGTTAAATGTTAGCTTCATTTCGCTATTGTCAAATGTAAATATGCTTAAATAAACTTGCCTTGGGGCTGATGTCCTGGCTATTTTGAGCGAGTGGGCTGCCATTTCAGTGAGGGGTTTGAATGAGTTAGTGAAATTTTTTTTAAACCTATCAAAGAAGTTAAGAGGTACAGTCATCTCACTGTCATGCTGGCCTATGGATAAGAGGTGTTTATTTGAGAAAATCTGGTCAAGAATGCATGTTTGTTAGTCCACCTTTAAAACTAGGTAGCGTCTTATATAACAGTGGTCTTAACTTTGACAGAAGTGGACCCAAGGTCTTGTCTGCAGTAGGAAGTTTTGTCATTTTTGCACTAGAGCGTAATGAAAGAGAAAGCATCTCAAGAATGGGCTGGATATATTGGTGTAAAATGCTTTATACTGGTTGTCGTGGTTAAACCCCAGCCAGCAACTAAGCACCACACAGCTGCTCACAGCTGCCCCAGTGGGATGGGGGAGAGAATCAGAAGGGTAAAAATGACAAAACTGGTGGGCTCCATACAAGCTACTATGAAGAAAATTAACTCTACCCCAGACAAAACCAGCACACCGGTATAGCCTGTTCCTCTGGGAAGCTAAATAGCTATTTCAGTATAAAGCATCTTTATATGGACACAAGTGCATCTAAATTTAGGGCGCTTTTATTTTAACTGGTATTGCTGAATTAGCAAAAAAATGATAGGTCTTCAGGTTATGTTGGTAGGCATTTTTTCTCTTTAATAGTCTTAGTGTAGTTTTGTCAGAAATATCTTTGTCTACAGGAGTTGGTAACATACTTTAGGGTAAGTCAACAATGCTACTCAAAAAGAGAGAAACAATGCCATTTAAACATTATGATCGTTGCTCTCTTCTGCTGTAAATTGAAAGTAAGCATTTTCTCAAACTGAGAAATCATTTGCTACCTCTCTTTGGAACTGCTGTGATGGCCTCTATCAACAAGGCCTCTGTCTTTCAAAATCTCTTCCACTGAGATTACAGGTTTTTTCATCTATTTAATCATCCATATATTTCTGAAGTTCTTGATGACTGTTTTCTTTTCAATTAGATTATGCCAGTTTAATGCTTTCCTAAATGCAGAAGCCAGGCTGGAGTTTATCCTAAGTTATACAAATATTTGTACATAACAGGGAATGAAAAAAAAAAAAGAAATATTCTGGCAAATAGTTCTAAACTTTGCTTACATAGAGAAGTAAATCTACTAAACTGGTGGGATGGTCTTTCCATTCCCCCAACCTTTTACTCATATGCCCTGCCTTGCTGAAAGATCTTTTTCTGTTTTCCTACAGCTTTCTGAAACTGTGCTTCCTTAAGTTGGCTTATTTCTTCCCTGGTGGCCTCATCAATGTTGAGATAAGGGAGTTGTTATTTTCCATGATTAGCATATATAGCTCATGCTAAAACATCAAAGAAATATGATTGCCTTTCGTGCAATCACATGGCATTGCTGTTTCACTCCCAGTTTCTGATCTTTTACAGTTCTGACCAACCAATTACTCCCCGTGTCTTAATTTATTTGAATTCTTGAGTGTAACATTTGTCTTTTTGCGTTTCATGGTTTGATGTCACAATGTATCCCATTTTTTAATATAATTTTAAATTCTGATCCTTTTCCCATAAATTTTACAATGTGTCTGTTTGATTCATAAATGCTTTTACTATTTCGCCATCCAAGTTGTTAACAAATGCATCAGAGCAGGCACGTGACAGACCGCTAGCAGACCCACTTTGGTTTCTTCATCGTTTTGAGCGAGCTCCAAATCTTGAAGTAGAGGTGAAATATTAATTAGTCCTTTCAGTACTGATAATTACTAATTGGGTTTGATGGTGATTTTCTACCCAGTTAGTCATTCTCTTTGTAGTAACAGCTTCTCTGGCTTGCTTTCTTAGCTGCTTAATAAATGCAGTGTGTAGGGCAGTGTCAGGCATCTTAAGAGTCGATGTATGTTTTTTCCAATATTGATCACAGGAAAACAGCTTCACTCTCTACCTCTAAAATCAAACCCAGCATGTCTTAAACATTTTCCAACTCTGATGCAAAAGTGTAAATATTCGATACATGTTTCTTTCTTACACTGCATGAGAGCAAGTGGGTAATTAGAAGATATCTCTGTTTTATATATAAAAGAAAAGGCATCTGTGTTTAGCCTCCAATATACTGACATAAAATGATGTTCTCAGTAACATGTTGTATCCCGTTATGACATTATTTTGTTAGTCTCAAAAACTTTTCTCCATCATCCTTTATACATCTGTTTAAACGGAGCCCCAGGGAACATTCATCTTGGAAAAACAATACAATGATTTTTTTATTAGTATTATTTTCTAATTAACTGTTTCTTTACCTGCTTAAAGTTGAATGCAGTTTCTGTATACATTTCATACTGCCTTTACAATTAGAATCATTGCATCCAGCTATTTGTTTTGTGAGAGATGAAAACAATTTTTACATGATTTTTCCAGTTATAGAAATGAAAACATTCTTAGCATGTGGTACATTAGCATGGAAATGAACAGGTGGTAGAGACAGCCAGGTAAAGCCAAAAGCAGTAATTAATGGCTAGCTAATACAAAATCATCGCTAGGTCCCACTAGTGAACTGATTGGGGAAAAAAAAAAAAAAGCCTGGGTTTGCTCACAGCTATTTTTCATTTAGGTCAACACTACTCAGAAGTTTCTTACACGAGGACTGTCTGATGAAGTAGGGCTACTTTAAAGTTGGGAATACTTTTAGTGGGAAGCCTCCATTAAACCTGTTTTCATCTGAATCTGGGAGATGTAAGGATGGCTTGGAAAGTGGAAAAATGGCTTTATGGCCCATTTTGACTACCTTATGATGTAAATAGGCAGAAAAAAATAAACTGTTTTACACAACATTTTATCTTCCTTTGGAAGATGCCTTTGAGGACCAGAGAACAGAAGGGTATCTCAGAATATAGTTCTCTCAAAAGAAAACAGATTAAAGTAATATAGTTAAAGTAATTTTAATTTAAGAAAATGTAGAAAACAGGTATGTAATTGAGAGGATTTTTTAAATAAAATACTAAGAGCTGTCACCTGTAACAATCCTATCTACCTCAGTCATAGAAATTTTATTTTTCAACTTAAAAAAATTGAATATCTGCTCTGATCCTTCCTGGTAGTAAGCAAGAGGCAAGAAATTCAGTATCTTAGACATCATAACAGAACAAAACTGTCTCTTTTTAAGAGACACTATTAGTATTTAACAAAGTGGGTTTTTTACATTATAAGTAAATTGCTTTTTAAATGAGAAGGTGTCTATCCTGCAGTGTATGATTATCTTACTGTGGCCAGTGTTTTTTGTTCTTTACAGGGCATTGCTCAGATAAACCTGACTGATGCAGAGAGTTCTGGTGAGATGCAGCTTCACTGGTATACTCTTCAGATCTTCACTGGTTCAGACCCCCAGAGGGCAAAGAACAAAAACCAGTGTGAAGAAAGTATTCCCCGGTCTTCTGGAAATGTAACTACAGTTAAAACAGTATGGCTTTGAAAAAGTGATTTGGTTACTTTATTTGACCTGCTGGGTGGTTTGTGATCTTATCTCGGGTGCAGTTTGTTTTCAAGGTGCAAAGAAGGTGATACTTGAATTTAGCTCTTGTTGCAAGAGCTGGATTTTAAAAGAATAACTAACAGCTAGATCATGTCTGGACAGGTGCTTGAAATAGTACTTTGTGTATGTTTGTATGCACACTTCCAGTCCAACTAACTAAAACTCATTAAAAATTTCTGCCACAGCACTTCAAGAGTTTGTCAAGAAAGGTTGTGCAATTTCCATCCTTGGAAATTTTTCAGCCCTTGACTGGGCCCTGAGCAACCTGATGTGGCTAAGAAGCTGTCCCTACTTTGGGCAGGACATCAGTCTAGGTGACCTCCAGAGGTCTCTTCTGACCTAACTTGCTGGATGGTGCTCCACAGTGAGATACAGTCTGCCTGGTTTCTGTGAGAAGTTGTGTTCATAGAACACCATGTATTTTTTGATTGTTAAGATTCAGGAAAGATTTTTTTTTTATTTTCTTTAAGGAACATACAATGGCTGTGTTTTTATTTTGTTTTCTCTGTATAATATACATTAAAAATATTGGCTTGTTCTAACAGTTTTATCTGAAGTCTAGTTTACCTTTCAGGACGCAGTGACAGCCCTATTAGCTAGGACCACTGCCCAGCTGGAAGCAGTTGAGAGAGAGTTGGCAGAAGAGAGAGTGAAACTGGAGTACACAGAGGAGGAAATCCTAGAAATGGAAAGAAAGGAAGATCAGGCAGAAGCCATATCAGAAAGGTAAAAATAGTAGTTTAAATACCTCATCAAACAGCCGAGTGATATTTACATTATGGGTATAGTCTGAAATACAGCAGGAGAAACAGCAGGTCCTTATTTTGAGATCTGCTCCCTTTTAGTATTACAAGTATAAATTTCTGTTATTATGTGATGATGTGCAAACAGGAGAAAACCTTATTTGGATGGATGGCTGAGTTCAGAGGACTTGGAATTTGGGGAGTGGGAAAACATTATATCAAACAGAAGCTTTGCTAGGGAGGCAACTGTAATGGGTTTGCAACAGCACTGTACTAAAATAAATAAGATTTTGTGGTGACATGGGAAAATGTCAAAGAAAGATATGCATTACAATGCTTATGGAGTGAACATGCAACACAGCTCTTACTATTTCAGGGTTTATTACAATGCTATTTCATCGTTAATAATACTCCTAGTTTGTTACATGAGTTGCATTGTTCTTTTTGTCATTGTTTTCTTAGTACTGTTGTAAAGACCAGAGCATATGCTTTAAGAAAATTAGAGAAGGTGATTTTTTTGGGGGGGAGGGCATGAAATGTATTTGCTTGACTGCATCTGCAGAAATGCAAGCAGGACGTTTTCTCCCGCTGAAAATTCTGTATTTTTATTGGAGAAATAATATTCTAAAATGATAAACTGACCTGGATAACGAAATATATGAATGTGATGCATAATTGCATGGTTTTTTTTAATACCTACAAAATTCTTGTGATATTCTGACTTTAGGAGTTGGCAAGCAGAATCTGTTGACAGTGGATGCAGTAATTGCACCCAGACTAGTCCTCCTTATCCAGAGCCATTTTGTGGTGATTCGTTAGCTGGACACATGTTTGCAACTCAAGCAGGCCAGTACAGTTCTGGAAAAACGCAGCCTCCACCACTAAAGGTAATGAGAGAAGACACTGCAGTACGGAAACTGCCATGCTGCCTGGCGCACACAGAGTGTGTTACTGCTGCTCCTTGAGTTTGAGTCCGAATTGATCAGGAGAGAAAAGAATCACAAATTACATCAGCAGCCCTGTATGAGCCCTGCCTTCAGGATAGTGATGTGCCTTTTGAGTTGTTAAAATTGCCCTCTTTAAGGCTGGGTATTTTTGTTTGCTTACTAGTTATTTCTGGACGGAATTAGTTTTTTATGTCAAAAGGCAAGCTCTTTTTACTGTGGCCTTTATCTAATCTGTATCTGTACACACTCGTGTCAATGTCTGTGTTGACCTGAAATTGTAACAGAAAAGATCATGATCAAGTTCCAGTGTTCTTAGAAATGAGAATTTTTGAAGGAATTGTGAAGAAGGAAGCTTAATGTTTTAAGACTTGCATTGCTGTTTCAGTGTTACAATAAATACAGCTGAAATTTTCAGAACAATTGTGCTGAAACTGATGTATTTAAAATCTTTTGTATTCAAGATATGAGACATTGAAAGTAATCCTGAACAAGCTGAAATCAGCACACTTCCATTGAAGTAGAGGAACATAAGCTGTTTGTGTTGCCTTTAGGGAAGATCATACCTCCTATTAAGGAGTGAGTTATCTTAAAGTTTGGAAGCCTTGCTAGAGTAGCATATGTTTTCTGTATTTCTGAATATTTTAGTGTTCTTGTATCATTGTTTCAACAGTCTTTCAGTTCCCTTTTGTTGAGTTTCTTCTCTTCATTTGACTTCTTCCAGTTTTAAGGTGGTTGCTTTCTTCAGAGTCGCCTTGCTTATTAAAAGGTGACTCAGTTTTCTTCTGTTGAGGCTGGAGATCAGGTGGTAGCTTGGTTAATGCCCGATTCCAGTGCTGAATGCAGTCTTTGTGCTCTGCAGCTATGATTCACGTTATAACTACATCTCATAATTGTTACTGTTCCAACGAAAGCTGCTGAAAGGTAATCTTACAATTTTGAATGACCTAGTTCTAAAACTTTCTAAAAAATGAGGTGATTCATCCTCTGTTCTCAGTGCCTATTAAAACTTGAACCTAGCTAGCAGGGAACATTGTTTACTTTTGATATTGTTGAAATGTCTGGTTGTTTTTGGTGAGAGAGAGAAAATAAGGAAAAAAATAAAAAATTGTCCTTCATTGAAATTTTAGGTGGATAAGGAAACTAACACTGAGGATCTGTTTCCTGAAGAAGTTGCTATTCTTCCAAAAGAGAGAACTAGCCGCAGGCCCCGGGGTTCTGCTTTTGTTCGCAGTAGCACTATTGTTCGTTCCCAGACCTTCTCGCCTGGAGCACGAAGTCAATATGTTTGCAGAGTGAGTAAGGCTTAAAAAGAAGGGGCAGGAGTGGCCTCCACACAAGTATTTTGTACATTTTTGATAATTTCTTCTTAAGACTTTATTACATTTATAAGAAACATATGCTACTTTTTAATACTAATGAATAATCTTTCACTGAATTAAAACATTGCCATGCGGAAGAGGTCCCCTGAGTTTTTAAGAGTTCAAACCTGAATTGATTTCATTTAAAATTAAGAATCTATGACAAATTACATATTAAACTCTTTTCCCTGGCAACCTTAGGTGTTAGGCTAGGGTGGCTGGTTTTATAGAGGTACGGTGCTGTCTAATGAGGTATATAAACAGCTCAGAAGCCACGTTTAACTTACAGATACCTAAAACTTTGGGAAAGGGGACTGAATGCATAATCTTAGGGTTACTGCATAAATACTCTTACGACTGTGGTTGCTGTCATGAATGTCAGTCACAGGGTGCCTGTTATAGTGGGACCTAGGATTCCTGGGTGCACTGGTGCAAGTAATTGAGAATTGGCACAACAGTTTTCAAGCTCGTGTTAGCTAGCTGCTACGTTCAATGCCAAAAGGCTCACAAGCAGTTGGGTTATGGTATTAGAGATCAATACATGGCTATTGATTTTGCAGTATTGGTGGAATGCACATAGCTTTAATCATACTCTTTCATAAGCTTTTGAGAGCTTGAGTTTGAAAATGCAGTAATAGTTTTTAACTTTTATGTTTTTTCCTAAACGAAGGATCTTCTGGTTTTTGCTCTCTTACTTACATTGCACACAGTGCATCCGTAGACCCCTTCAAATTCTTCAGTTTAATTTCTGGATTTCTGGATGATATAGGCAGTGTGAGTAAAACACCCTCACACACCAGAAAAAAGATAGTATGAAAAGGAGAACATTATTAAACACCCTCACTTAATCTGCATTTACTTAAAATTGGGGAGGGGAGAGGAAGGGGGAGGGGGGGGAAGTAGGAGACTGTAGTATTTGTGCCTGTTGTGGTTTAACCCCAGCCAGCAATTAAGCACCACACAGCTGCGTGCTCATTCCCCCCGGTGGGACAGGGGAGAGAGTCAGAAGAGTAAAAGTGAGAAAACTCATGGACTGTGATAAAGACAGTTTAGTAAGTAGAGCAAAAGCCGCGTGCACGCAAGCAAAGCAAAACAAGGAGTTCATTCACTGCTTCTCATCAGCAGGCAGGTGTTCAGCCATCTCCAGGAAAGCAGGGCTCCATCACCCATAACGGTTACTTGGGAAGACAAACGCCATCGCTCTGAATGTCCCCCCTTCCTTCTTCTTCCCGCAGCTTTATATGCTGAGTGTGATGTCATATGGTATGGGATATCCCTTTGATCAGTTGGGGTCAGCTGTCCCGGCTGTGTCCCCTCTGAAATTCTTGTGCACCTCCAGTCTACTCGCTGGTGGGGTGGTGTGAGAAGCAGAAAAGGCCTTGACTCTGTGTGAGCGCTGCTCAGCAATAACTAAAACATCCCTGTATTATCAACACTGTTCCCAGCACAAATCCAAAACATAGCCCCATACTAGCTACTATGAAGAAAATTAACTCTACCCCAGCCAAAACCAGCACAGTGCCCATGACAGTAAATCCTTCAGGAAGAAATATTATTGCCTTTAACTCCCCCCTGCCCCTTTTTTATGTTACATTGTCTTGGATATTTAGTAGAATGCTTGATGAAACTTAGCTGTAAAACATTGATGGTTTTGAAGTTTTCTTAAATTAACTCTACAATATGAGCACTATTCTGTATAAATTTTTATGAATGGCTAAAACTGAAAAAACTCGTTGCTTAAAACAAGGTAGTTTCAGTGCATTTTTAAAAATAAATCTCAAAAGCAAAAAAAAATAAATCCAGATTTCTTAATGTAGACAACCTGTTGTAAGCAACCTGTATTTTCAATATCTTTTCTAATCAGCTGTATCGCAGTGACAGTGACAGTTCAACTCTGCCAAGGAAGTCCCCTTTTGTCCGGAATACGTTGGAGAGACGTACTCTACGGTATAAGCAGGTATACTTAGGAAACTGGTTTTTACTTTTCACTAAGCTGCTAGAACACTAGTACTTTTATACCTAATCTTTAGATGACTACAGGTACATTCTGATGCTTTTAGGAAATGTATAAGGCTTCTGTAATGTAATTGGGGGAGGGGTGTGTGTTTTGGGTTTGGTTAGGGATTTTTAAGCTAAAAGGTAGACACAGGAAGTGAAATACAGTTGCGAACAATTATTGAGGAGTGTGGTAGACTAAAATTAGTTTAACAGAGACTGAATGTGTATTTATTTACATGTAAACTTTGTTAAATCTTTAAAATCTAGTTTATGATGGAGGGTGCAGGCCCAGAGAAGTGTGTGTGAATGTGACAGTAAAACACCCAGCTCCCCTCCCATGCAGCCTAGCAAACCATAGTAATTGAGGCCCAAGCATTCAGGAATTAATAGGTTAAGCTCTTCTTTTGCCCCTGTGCCACCCCACATGCTGCAGAACAAGTGGGCAAAGAAGGGCAAGTAAAGCATTAATGCCTTGTATATAAATAGCATAAAGTTTAGCCTGGTCAACAGAAGTTAATTTTTTGCTGGTGTGGGCAAATAGGCAGCTATGCCTCCCATTTTGATTCAGAATGTATCTTAAAACCAATATTGAATAAAGTCCTTTAAGGGGAATCTTGCTTAGTACAGTATTTTCTGACATCATGACTCAGTTATGAGTTTTTTCGTATCGCATCCCTTTTATTATCATTGTAACATGAAAGTTTAGTCCATAAACTTAGATTAGTTAAATATTGATAAGCCAAAAGGAGACTGTAAAAGGAGGTAGTAGAAAGTATTAATTGAAAAAGTTTATGTATGGTACAGAAGACTCCTACAGCTTGTTAGCCTTTTGCTGTGGGATATAAATAATCTCTCCAAAAGACTTTGTGTGTGAAGTAAGTACAGAAAATGTATCCTCTACATAGCTAAAAATAGGCCGGTGTACCGTGTTGAGAGTAATACATTGTGCATTTTATTTGAATCCTAACAACTCAGCAGTCCTGCAGATCATCTTTGGCTGAGCTTATGGCAAGGACATCCTTAGACCTGGAGCTGGATCTTCAGGCATCCAGAACTAGACAGAGACAGCTGAACGAGGAGATATGTGTTTTAAGAGAGTTGAGACAGCGTCTGGAAGATGCCCAACTCAGAGGGCAGACAGATCTACCCCACTGGGTCCTTCGGGATGAGCGATTCCGAAACTTGTTGAAGGAAGCAGAGAGGCAGGTATGGTAACATGAGATGAGCACTCAACATATTCAGAAACTTCTGGTTTCAAAATTTCTTGATTGTGACAAGATGTCTAAAGAGCTGTTTTTAGGGACCTTCAAAAAATGAATGTTACTTCTATATTCTTGAAGTTAGTACAATAAAAATGATTGCATTGATTATTACCAAACTCTGTATTTATTTGAAGGTGATTACTGGAGAATGGCACTAGTTGCCAATGGCACTTTTTGTTTTGGTTTGGGTTTTTTGGTCTTGTTTTGGTTTGGGGTTTTTTTGTTTTAGATAGTTATTATTGGAACTTTAATAATTTCCTTACTTCTGATCTTTGAAAGAAATTTTGCTGATTTGATATTTCATTTTTTACAAGTATTTGGAATGTTCTCTAAGTAATGGTTTTTCCTTTTCTTGGAGAAAGAAATTATAGGCAAAAAGTGGGAAAACCCGCACACAAACAAAATTGCTGTTGGATTATTTGAGACAAAGAGTGAGGCTAAATTTATTTTAAGGTCTTGTTTGACAGATCTATGTGCAGTAAATTTCATGAATTTAATACATATCTGTCTGAAGAGCATTAAGAAATGAAACAATACTGTCAGTCTTTTGCATTTATAGTTCTTAAATGATCAGCTATTTCAGACAATGTACTTGTGTGCTTTTACTGTGATGAATGGAAAAAAAATCCATTATTTCAACCTGAGTATTCTTGTGTTTTATTTATTCACATGTCCATTTTAAGCATTATATTCTTGTTTTCAGACCAGACAGACCAAATTTGAACATCACCAAGAGCAAGCAGCTGAAAAGATGCTAAAGAAAGCATCAAAAGAAATATACCAGTTGCGTGGGCAAAATCAGAAGGAGCCTATTCAGGTGCAGACTTTTAGGTAAGTGGTAATGTGTACTGAAATAGCAGAGCAATAGTTTATTAGAGAGGTTAAAGCTCTCTGAAGCATTTAGGTGAAATTCTGTGTGTCTTCGATATAGCCAGTACTTTTTAACTGTATATTGATTTGGACACATAAGTTTCCTTTGAATTATTTGTAATGCAAAGAGCCAAAGCTGAGGTAAAATTTCAGTGTTACAATTCTAAAACAGATGAAATTAAAAAAAAAAAAAAGTCTTCAAGTGCAAACATAGCTTAGGTGATTCTTTCAACATAGCCTAGTCACTAAGTTCAAATGATTTGTCAGTTCTTCAAGCTTGTGGGCATAAATAGTTCGTTTAATGTAATACATATACATTACTACTAACACTCTATCCCTAAAAATTACTCAGTAATATTCCAGCTTTCTGTCAAGAAGCATTTTCTTTGGACTTTTTTTCCTATTTCATCTGTGTTCACATGGTATGTGTCCTCTCTTAGCTTTTTTTTTTTTTGACAGTTTATTTTGTGTACAAGTGGCATTGATAAACAATGTCCACATTTCACAGGAAGACTTTATTACTTCAGCATTAAAATTTTTCTTATTTTTATTGGGAGAGTTACAGTAGGAGTAAGAAAATGTTAGTGCAGCATAGATGTGGCAGACAGCTCAGCCACAATGTTAGATCATACTATTTCATCCAGTGTTTAGTTTATTAGAACTTTTTTGCAGGGAATACTTAAGTGAAATAGAAAAGCTATCTGTCCGTCAATGTAATTTTTTTTTTTGCTTGAATTATATTGGAAAGGTCTTCCTCACAAAGGTGGGGAGGAAGTAAGAGGAACAGAAATTTCAGGGTTGTTTTTACATCTTATGTTTCTGGTAATAAGAGAGGGTTTTTATGCTGTCTATGGAGATATAAAAAGATATGGGGAACTGAATAAAATGAGAAGTAGAAAATGAAGCAAAAGCTGTCTTCCTTGTTTAAATTATTGCCCTTTTTATGCACACATCCATTTCTTATGACGCTTTACAGCATGTACTGTTTGCTCAATAAAGAAACAAAAAGATGACTCTGCTGTCTTTTTTTCCTTTTTTTTTGTAGGTATTATTGCAAAATGTACAAGGGTGAACTTTGTATTGCAGAAGGGGCTTATGCAGGGCTTGTCCTGTGAAACCTTTTTACAGTCAACTATGACTGATGTTCAATGAGTGGTATAAAGCTTCCACCTAAATTTTCAAATATAGTAATTGTGTTCAACGTAATGTTGCCAAAAGTATACAGTGAGGTTTAACAGTTTTTGTAAGTTTCTTGTACTTAAATAAACCATCAGTTCAGTATGTAAGTAACAAATAATAACCACTAACCAGAGTAAAGAAACCATGTTCTTGGGGAAAAAAAAAAGTAGGTATATATTTGATTGACTTCCTTTTTATCTTGTTTTGATCACAGAGAGAAGATAGCTTTTTTTACAAGACCAAGGATTAACATACCTCCTCTGCCAGCTGATGATGTATGACATGTTGCATTGTAAACATGAAGTATTTATCGCTTTTATTTTAATGAAGTTATTAGATTAGCCAAGTTTCTTTAAAAAATTGTGCAAAAGCTAATATACACATTTTGTAAAAAATAAAAAAATAAAAAAAGTAAAAGTAAACAAAAACATATATATAAATATATATACATATATATTTTATAATAGTGACTGCAACAAGGCTTGGTTTTTCCTTGTTGTGAAACTGACATCTCTGAAGACAACTTATTTTATAAAAGATCGACTATCCTGTTAAGAGCGTGTACAGTTTTTATGCTGTTTTATTTGACTTAAAGGCTGGAAGACAGAAACAAAGTGAGTTCAGGCAAATTCACTGTAGTGTAATTTATTTATAGTGCCTTTTTTCCTTGAAGGAAAATACCTACTTTAAGATGTATTTTAAGACTGAAATTTTGTTCTTCAGTATTTGTCATACAGTAGAATGGAACCATTGAGCTGGTTTTGTTTCTGATACCTGAAATGAAAATACTATGTTCTGAAATTGTCACTTTTTTCAGCTTTATTATCTGTAGCTTATTATGTACATTGTATCCTTTAGCACTGTCTGTGTTATAGCAAAATATTATCACCTGCAATGTGTTTAACACTGATTAGAAGTGATGTTAAACGTTGCAGAATTCATTTGCATGTTCTTACTGTGCACTAATAGATTGTTTTCATTTCAGTTGTGTCTAAAGTATTTTTATATTCTTAACTAGATTCTCAGTTTAAACGGAGGAAGGAAAAGGGTGACAGGTCTTTGTTTTGCTGTTTAATGAAAAGGGAGTTAAAAGAGCAATGTGAGCTAGCTGTGTGGAAAGACCGCTACAGGAATACTACAGTTTTAAAGATTCTGATCTGATTCAGGAAAATACATATGTGCTGATTTCGGAAAGCAGCTGCCTTAAGTAAGGGTGCTTAAACACATGTTCATCCTAAAGGATGTGCTTTGAGGTTACTGCATGCAAGTTCTGTTGAACGGTGACACCTTCTTTCTGGAAGGTGTATAGTTCTGGAAGGTACAGCTCACTTGATTGCTAGTTGTACCAGCTAAAATCTGGTAAGAAATAATTTTACTTGTGACTGTTTGTTTTAATGAAAGACTGTCACCCTAAATTCCCGAGAATGCCAGTTTTGTGTCCTTGCATCCTGCAAGTATGTAAAAATACTTCTTTAGTAAGCTACTATAATAGAATTTCTCATACTTTTCTAATTATACATTACCTACAAAGAGAGGTGCCCAACACAAGACTGACTTTGCAAATTGCTGGGATCTCCTAGAAGGAGGATCATGCTCTTTCTTAATTAAAGGTCAAATTGGTTCCAGATTTTTATATATCAGGAAATCAAAACAACAGCCAAAAACTAAACAGACTTACCAGAACCAATCAGAATATTTTCAAATATTTTGTAAGTAAGTAAGTGTTCTTCGTGAGTTTCAAGATCTTATAGTCTGTTACGTTGTCAAAGATCAGAAAAACCTGAAAGGGAAACTGAATTGCTTTTACTTGTCCAAGCTAAGGCAAAAAGTAATGGGAAAAAAGACTGTAAACCTAAGTCATTAATCAGTGAGGATGATTAACACAGACATTTAATTTTAAGGTAGTATTCCCTGTTTCCTAGTGTGGCCTATAATCATTACGGGTGTCAAGTGATTCGATCGTATAGGAATATATGTGAAATTAAAGTACATTTAGCATTTATCATGCTAACCATCCTGAAGTCTGTTTTTGCCAGTAAGCTTTGGTGGGTGTATCTTGGGTTCCTTGGGCACAACTAGACATATTCAGAAACTATGCAGATAAAAACCAAATCATGTAAGAAATTTTTAGTGTTTGGGTAAAAGTCTAGGGACAGCAGGCTTTTTGGTACTCATTACTTGAAAAGACCAGCTAGTCAGAATTTCGTGTCTCACTTTCAGTAGAGGCCCTTACATAGTAGTGTTTATCAAAAGTTACCATGCAGTGACACCAGAAGTACTTACCGTATACTAAGAACAGACAACACCATGCTCCCATGAGGGTGGTCAGATACTGGAAGAGGTTGCCCAGAGAGGTGGAGCCCTCTGTCCATGGAGGGGTTGAGGACTTGACTGGACATAGCCCAGAGCAGCCTGGTCGCATTAGGCCTGCTTTGAGCAGGGGTTGGGCTAGGGACCTCCCTTCCACCCTAAATTGTTCTGTGACTGTGTAATGAAGGGGCAGTGTCTGGGGGCCTCTCTGTCAGGGTGTTCCGTTGGTGTTTTTAAACAGTGACCGCTGTGAGACGTCGTCGGTGTATCTTGTGGGTCTGTGATTCTGACTGCTGTAATGAGTTCTTTCTTGATGTCGTAATGAGTTATCATATTCAGTATTCATCTCTCTTGTTTTTGTCACAGTTCTGTATGATTGTGTCATTTTTGTATTATTTGAAAGTATTTCTTCTACAAAATAAAATAATCTGCCATAAACAGAAATAGTTTTGTTATATGTCAAAGCATAAGACATTTTTTGAATGGTTTATATTTGCTACATTCATGATGATTTCATAAAGAAATTTTGTATTTTTAATAACACTGTCATTTAGGTGAAGGTAATGAATTTTTAAATAAAAGTAAGAGAGGAAATCTGTGAAATCAGAGATCCTAGAGAGGTTACACTGAGGACCTGAAAAAGATGCAGAGTGTAAGGAATGGCAGGTATGTTCTCCCATGTGCTTATTGCTCACAATAAACTGACAGCTGTATCAGAGGCTCATAATTGAATATTGCCGGAATTCATGGGTAGCTCCACTTACAACACATTGAACTGCCTTTTTTTCTAACAGAAGTTTGTACTTTGTAGATTCGTATTGGAAGCAAGTTGACATTATTGGTTCTGTAATATCCGACTTACAACTAATTCCAAGGTTGAAGACACTCAAAAGAATACGAGTGAACTTTTTTAGGCTGAACTTTACTGCTGCTTTCACAAAGGAAACGTTAAACCTGCATCATGGCAGAAAGGCCATTTCTCAGTTTCTCTCTGCAACCCTAAGCGGCCCGAGCACAGGCAAAATCATAGTGCTGACATATGACTCCTGTCTCTGTCCAGTATTTGTAAGGCGTTAAGACTATGACGGAGTTAGGTTATTTTTAAACTGTCTGCTTGAAATAGTCACTTGGAATACCAACCTTCTCTGTTTCACTACCATCAGGATCAACAACAAAAGCTGTAATGGGTATGTCGGTATGGGTTTTCTGTTATAAGAATGAAGTCTTACGTGTGTTACTTGCTGCAGTTCTTGTAAGCACTTTGCAAGGCTTAAAGGTAAGTGCTGTATAAAAACAGCAAATTTTTTTTTTAGGAATTAGGAGAACTATGTATCTTGTTTTCAGTGGATGTAGAACCGAAGTTTGAATTTTTAGGGAAGAGGGCACTTTACAGCTTTTTTTGCATCCAGTTTCCTTTTTAACTATAGAGTCATATATCTTTGAGAGGAGGAAAAATGTATTTACAAGAGAGACCTGAGAAACTGCAGGCTAGCAAAAGCAAGAACAATCTTTTCCAAAACATCATGTGAAGAGTATTTTCTTTTTCCTGAGACCACTCAATTGACTAAGTATCATTGGAAGAAAAAAACCAAAGAGTACAGCTGATTGATATTTTTTTTAAAATCTGTAAATGTCAATTAAGTAGTTTGCTTGCACTTTGGACCATCTCAGTATTCTTGGAGTTAAAAGCTCCTTAGGAGCATTTTCTGGCTTCTTATGATTTCTAATAATCCCTTGAATTTGTACATACATATCTAAGTTATAGAATCACATTTTCTATGAAGAATTAGGTATTCTGTCCCTTTAGTTTGTCTGCAGTTAGACTACCCAACTAAAAATACATTCAGCAGAGACTCGATGAGTTCGGCTGTGGTAATAGAGAAGAGAAAATTAGGAATTTAATTTCGGAAAATCTGTTTAGGAAAAAATAGGAGATTGAGACCCTAGCGCTCATTTGGTTAGTGCACAAAATTACTATTCTGTGTCTAGGACATCGTGTTTGTCTTAGAGAGTGTGTCTTGTGGCACAGAAGTTCCCAAGTATAGATGTTTGTGTCTGATCAACTAAATGCTGCTTGCTGTTTTCCGTATTTCCCTCTCATAAACGGATTAGGAAATTTGCAGATAACATTATCAAGAAAGTAAATTAAGTGCTCAGTGTTTGTTTAACTTCCTCCACAGAATTCAGTTGGCCTATTAATATGCCCTATTTTAATGGGCACAAAGAGCAGACACTGGCAGGAAGTTAGGACCTCTACCACTTTTCCACACCTCATTGGCATGGTTATAGTAGGCCTGGGGCTGTTACTGATCTATGAATGATGGAGAACTGCGATCTGCAGTGCTCTGTATGAAGGGCATAATTAAATCTCTTCTCTAAAGGCATGCTTCTCGCTCCAGAAAGGTGTGGGAACTTTGGCTGAAGAAAGCTAAGTGCTCAAATTTCATAATAAACTCCAAAATCTGTGGCTTCTGTATGAGGAGTCCATATCAGAAATAAGGAGTACAGGAACTTTCTTCGGCTTATAGCCAACATTTGGAGGAGTTGTGTAGCCATTCTGAAAAAAGGTTTTGTACACCCTGTATCAACTGGCTTGCTTTGCTGTGCCAGGCTGCCTGCTTAACGCATCCGTAAGTACCTGCTCAAACACACTGGGACAAAAAGGTCTCCCAGAACTGTGTTCCTTAGCCTTTGAAGTGAGTGGAAGCCACGCGTGTGCCTTCAGATATTTTCTCGTGTGCTTGTGCAAGATCTCCCTCTACCTAGCTGTTGCATCTGCTTGGTAATACAAAGCATATCCCTGGATATCCTTAAGGGTAAAACCAGTCTGCACAATATTCAAATATGGGAAAATGAGCAGAAAGGCAAATGTCCTGAAATAAAACAGCATTGCATGTGTTCAAACATGTACACGATCTTCACAAAGAACAGTTAAAACCTCTGCCTTGCAGAATGTGATCCTAGTGGCTCATACGAAATTTGTACAATCAGAACTTTTGAAATTATTATTTTGTTGTAGAACTCAAATGCATTATAGAGTATAATATTCTTTAAAAAAAACAGCAATCAAAACCCAAAACCCCCCTCAAAAATATGGTTCTGAGATATAATACACAGTTAACCAAAATATGAAAGGATAATCTTTTGTTTGTTTCTTTGTTTTTTAAATAAGACATTTTAGGATGTTATAGCTTTTAAATATTTGATGGTCAAATTTAAGCAGAAGTTTTGAAAAGGAAAAATAGGCTGGTATATCAGGATCTTTCAAGCAGTGACAGTTGCATTGAAGAAAAGGCAGAAGGCTGCAAGCGGAGTGATTAATGGATGGATGGGGGGACAACAGAGAAGTGAAGGTAACGGGGATAAAACCTTTGAGGTAAGCTTGCAATGCTTAAATACAGAAGATGGAGGGAAGTCAGTCTGGATAAGCTTGAAATGAAGCACCGGGAGAAGGAAAAATGCAAGGGATGTTGAAATTGTGGTTTGTCTCATTTCTAAGCTGCTGTGATTACATATTTCGTAGAGATGAAAGAAAATACGACACTTGAGCATTGCTGCAGAGTCAACAGGACTACTTCTTGGTTTGCACACAGCACACTTGCTCTGCTTTTTCCTCGTGAAAAATGTGATCGCTGTTGCTGTTGTAAAAAAATCCACAAGCCCTTTTAAAAATAATTAGCTCGGGTTAGCGGAGGGAAAAAGCAGCACATCTTCTAATGGTGACGGAATAGGTAGGGCAGGGCAAAGAGGCTTGCAGTTTAATCCTGTGGGATTAGAGAGTGGTCCGTCTCCCTCTGGCCCCGTCTCCTGTCAGATATCCTATAGACGGAGGATGCAGTCACATGATTGTTACTGCTTCCTCCCCATGACATCACTGCTTTTGCAGCCATACCACCCAAGAAAGGATGCTATTAAAATCTTTGGGACTGGGCTAAATGATGTTGCATTGCAGGTAAGCAACATAATTCTTCGAAACATTGATTTGCCAGTTGCTCTTGTGCGGCCATCCTGGAGCTCCAGCTCTGTCGGGCAGAGTTTCTGCTGGAAAATAAAGCGGCACTGTTTCCCTGCAAGCAGAGGGTTTGCAGGTGCAGAGGCTGCCTGCTGGCTCTGTGCTGATCTCCCGGCTGACATCTCCAGTAGAAATGCTGCCAGATGGAACTTTAAAGCTGAAGAAGGCCCTTTGTCCC
The DNA here is from genome assembly GCF_030936135.1 of Gavia stellata. NCBI lineage: Eukaryota > Metazoa > Chordata > Aves > Gaviiformes > Gaviidae > Gavia > Gavia stellata. The sequence goes on from NC_082594.1 coordinate 81,261,856, forward strand.
TGTATTTTGCTACAGCTCCTTCGGGTGTCTGCTGAATTCGGTATTTACGGGAGCAGCCACCATCATCCAGTCGTGTGGAGGAAGAGCAGCAATATTGCTTTGCTTGCATTCCCTGCTTTTTTTGTTTCCTCGATGCCTAAAGGGAAGTTGTTGTTGTACAGATAGATGTGTCTAAGCTTACAAAGGAATGAGGATTAACTTGCTTAGGGGGTTAGTAGATGTATTTGGGTAAAGAGACTTTTCCTTTATTGTTAATTTTTGCTGACGTGGTGTGAAAGTACCTCGTCCGGCAGGTTTCCTGCGTAATTTGCTGTAGTGTAGGGTACGTTTTGCTTGTCGCCCAACATAAGCATGAAAAATTATTTTCCGGAATGGGCATACAAGATGACAAGCAGATTTTTACTTCTTAGACAAAATGCCAATCACCAAAAGGCTGAAAAATCCACACTGAACTGCTTTTTTGGACTGTTGGTATTTATAGGAGCAAAGTCCAGAGTCTGTTTTCTTTTCCTGGTGTGGGTGTTTAATTATGCACTCTATACAAATATATGAAGACATATATTTGTGGAGAAAAAATGGTCACTCTTCTGTGGTACTTTTTTTCTGTATTGCTTTTTTAGTATATTTTAGGGTTTTTTTAGTATTTTATTACTTTTTAAAATTATTCTAATACAAATGTTAGAATGCAAGAAGCTAAATTTTTGAGCTTATACTAGTCAGAAAAATAAAATTATGCCTTTTTTCTTTTTTAAGAATTCTGATAAATAATTCTGTGCCTTTGCCAGAGAACGGAGGATGACTCAGCTGCAGCTTCATCAGGCAGAGAGTCAGGTGACATTTCACTCCTCGTCTGCAGGAAGTTTTCTTATTTTTGAAAATCCTGTTCTTTGTTCAAATAAATTTTTCCCACTATTGAAAAAATCTGAAAATTTGGCAGGCCTAGGGTCCCTGTGTGCACACCCATACACTTGTGGGGGAGATTTTTGGATCTCCCGTGCTGCAGGAGGTTGTACGTCCTAGTGAAAGATGAATTCTGGTTTCCAGTGATCAGGTATGCAGCAGTGTGAGGATCAGAACATAAGGGGTGGGAAAAAAAGTATATAATGAATTATTGAAATGAATTAAGAAAGTACAGTGTTTCTTCAAAACTGATAAGAAAAATAAATTTCAATTGTATTTATCTCCAACAGAACCTTTGGGTTTTTTCCAGGACTGAGCCTCAAATGCAATAGAAATACAAACCTGGCACTGTATGAGGTGGCAGGGGGGTTACATCCTGACGGCGCCTGTGCTGGGTTTGTTGTCCTGACTGCCTCTGAAAGTCAAGGCTGGGTCAATTCTCTCCAGCACTGCGTGTGAGTCGAGCCACGCTCTTGCTTACCAGGCACACCGAGGCTTGGCTCTTGGCCCACTCAAAGTGCAGAGCAGGGCTGCCACACGCCGGTTTTACAAGCGCCATGGGTTTCCCCCCCACCCTGGATCATATTTGAATGCCCTGTGGAAATATGTGTGGGGCAGTGGGTCTCCTGGTCTCCCGATTTGAGTCAGGCACCTTTTGTGCAACAAAAGACAAGGTACCAGCCTTAAATGTATGCTGGGGCAACTCAGAAATTAAGGACTTAAGTCCTTTAACAGTTATTTGGTATAAAAAGGTGACCCTGGAGACATCCCCAGCTGGAGGGCTCTCTTCCCGGCAGCACCGGGGTGCTGTGCCCCGACTCCAACACGGGGCTGCATGGGTGCTCAGCCCCTGCGCACATCGGGGTCTGCCTTGTAAAGGTAGTACCTTTCAAAGGTAGCTGCTGGTGTCTTTTAAACAAGGACTGGAGGAGGAGGAGGAGACGGTGTTGGAGGGGAGTGTTTGCCCCAGGATTGGGTCCTTCCTGTCTGCCTGGAGCAAATGGTCTCTCTGGAATGCCACAACCTCCCCAGTCTGGGAGCTACTTCATCATGAAGATGTTGTTTGTTGGGCTGGAGGGGAAAGTGAGGAGGATCATGACTGTAGCCCAGCGCTTGTGCAGGGTGAAAGGGGAAGCTCCCACCCCTCTATCTCACCCACGGTTCAGGACCATCTTGCGTGTGTTGGTGGTCAGGGTTGTGTCTCATGAGCCTCCCCCAGGTCTGATCCGTTCTCAGCTCGGCGTGGTGCATGACCCTCAAACAGTGATGTAGTGCCTGTAGGTGCCAGTCCTGTTCCAGTTTGCTTTTGCCATCAGGCTACAGCTTGCAGGGTGCCCAAAGAGGGGATGTGTGTGTGTTGATTTTTCCATTTAGTGAAATGGGATCAGGTTGTAGAGTAGGAGTGTAGTGTGTGTGTGTGTGTGTGCATACATACACACCAGGTATGGGATTTTCTGAGATTTCTTCATCTCTAGTCCAGCAGAACCAAAAAAATAACACATGATCATTAATGCCAAAAGAGAAACTCTGGCAGGGTTACGGTAGGCTGCTATTCCTAAAACACTTTTAACGTGTTGCTCTCAAACATCACCCCAAGGAAAAGGTTCCCCTGTCTTGCAGGTGGGGGAGCTTCCTCTCGGCAGTATGAAGTAACTCATCTGTAAGTGAGCAGCCCATCGGCATCAAACATAGCGGTAAAAAACAGTGCCCTGCAAACAGGAAAACATTACCCTCCATCTGTGTGAAAATGACTCACTGCCTCCACTCAAATCATGAGAAGTGACATGGTAGAACAGATTAATGGCTTTTCTACCGCAGGTTTATCAGCTTTATTTCAAGCTGAAGGCTTAAAAAGGTTTTCAGCAAGAGGTGCATTTAATGCCATTGAACACCCCATTTAAGCGGAGAGCTTTTATACCCGGGCATTTCCCTTCTTGACAGTGCAACTCTGTTCTCTCTGAACGTATTTGTCTTTTTTGCAATCCAGGAACGATTTTTCTGCCCCCCTCCCCTCACAGTTCTATAATTTTTTGAGTGAGGAGACAAAGAACAGTACTGGAAACCCAAACCTGGTGCTGCAAAGCTTGACCATGTACGTCACGGAAAGGAAAACTGTACAGCACCCCTGATCCTTCAGCCCCAGGTTCAAGCTCTGTGGCAGTAAAACCAGCTGCTCCAGGAGGGAAATTTTTGTGAGGAAGGGGACCAGAGGGAAATCAAGAATAGAAACTATACATGCTGCTACACTGGTAGCCTGATTTCCAGTCTGTCCTGTCTTCTGAAGTTTAATTTCTTACCCCAGATGCTGAAGGCTTTCTGAACTTTATCTAATCAAGTCTTGTTTCCTTCAAGAAGCAAGGGTGTGCGGGGTTGATGCAGGCCCACAGGACTGATCTGCCTAAGCAGACGGGCTGTTAGCAGAGGGGCATCCTTTAATAAAGATGTTTCAGCTCAGTTTGAAAAATGCAGATGGATGTTCCAGAGCCAGCAATGCTTCCCTCCTGCTTTTTCCACAGCCCCGACATCAATGCTAACAACTAAATTTATTGAAGGGACCTTTAAGACTCACTGGAAATAGAGAAGTGATTTTAACATTTTTTTCTATGTTATGTGAGTGCAAAAATTCCACTTGGAGCTTGCGGGGAAAGAGCTGGGATTTTTTTTCCTCTTCCCTTTCTGACGTAACTCAGCAGCTGAACTAAGTTTGCTCAGACTTTCCAAGAAAACTCGAATGGAGAGCAGACACATGATATTTCACACCGAAAGGAACTGGCTTCAAAAGGGAGAGTCATCCCGGGAAGGAGCGGGGAGTGGGACGCGGGGGTGAGGTGCACTCCCTTGGTGTATTCACCCCTCGGGGGAAGAGAAGCATGGTGACCCAGGAGCCTCCCAGGAGGAGAAAAGGAGAAGGGGAGTCAGGCCGTTGCTGAAGGGTTGGGAAGCCCTGATGGTTGGTTATCAGCTCCGGGGGTGTGCTGGTGCACCCGATGTCCCCCCATGTCTCCCTTTGCCTGTGCTCCTGGCCAGCCCCGTTATCTCCTCTGCGCTTGCCCCGTGAGCATGTGTGGTGGTTGAGGGGGGGCAGTTGGAGGCTGTGGTTTGGTCTGGAGGAGCCTTTTGTGCTTCAATTTTCCGCCATTTATCCCAAATGTTCCCTTCCGCCTTCCCTTTCTCTCCCAGGCCCTCTCCCCTCTGATCTGGTGCCCGGTGTTTTTTGAGGTCTGCTGTGGCTTCATAATTTTTTCCATAGAGGTTACTCAGGGTAAAGCTGCACATCAAAGATATGACTGTATTTAGCTTGCCCACACTATCATAGTAGGAAACTCCTTAATAAGTGATGGTGGGGGCATACAGTAAAATGCTGCAATATTTTACGGTAATGTTTCCCATACTGCAGCCTGCCTGTACTTGTGTAGCAGAAGACTGAGGGTTTGCAGTGCTATTTACTCGTATATGGGGGCTGCACAATTAGTCCTTGAATGGGAAGAAAAGCATTTGCCAATTTTAATAGCCTGTCTTCCCTCCGTATTTTCCCAATTTAACTATTCTCCTTTTTTTAATGTGCCATATTATGTTTCCAAAAAAGGCCTGTAATGGGGTTCAGTGTTTTCTTATTTTTCCAGGAGTCTCAACCTTGCTCTGGTCCAAGGCTATTTAAACTTTTTTTTAAAAACACCATTGTTAAGACAGAAGGTCAATAAATCAATCAGCTTGCTCAGTCTGAGGCTTCTAAGGTGAATAATCTTATATTGCCCATGGATAATTTTTCAACCTGCAGAAAACCGGTCATTCAGCCTCCTTGCTTTTGCTGAAGACATCTTCTGTGTGAAATCATCACCCAACAGCATCTTACTTCTTGTTTAGAGGAATGTTTCATAACCGTTTACCTGCAGCCTATATCCAGTAGGGTGCGATGTCACATCGCCAGTTCTAGATAATCTACTAGAGGTGTGGTGGATGGTGGAAGGAGAATTACATCTACCCCCCTTTGTCTTCTTGGCTCCAGGGTAAATAGACCTCGTTCTCTGAGCCCTCCCCAAAAGGCATATGCCCCTAATCATATCTCTATACTTTTCATTCATCTCTTTCAAGGTGACCCTGTTGATAATCTTGCTTGCTGACTTCCTGAGCTATCAGGCCCATTTTCTCTGGCCAGGTGGTGCTGAAGACCTGTGGAGTAACTGTGCTCAGCTCTGGGAACTTTCTCCCTCAGCCTTATCCTCTTCTGGCTCTTTCTGAATGCCAACCTCTTCAGCTCATTCTGCAGGCAGCACTGACCTCCTAATTACCTGGATTCAAGGCCTGGGTGGACAGTACTCTGCGTCCATCTCTGTGACTAGGTCTAAATCCCTTGGGATGGGATGGATGCTGGCAGAGCACCCGGCTCTCAAGTCGAGGTGCCTTTGCTCGGCAGGTCACGTTGAGCACTTAATGGCCATGAGGCTGGGGCACCATGCTTGGCTGTTTTGAGAATATGGTACTAGGAATGATCAGTACAAGTACTAAGGGCACAGGGAGTGACAAATCATGCATCAGCGTGAAGGAGTCTTGTGATGATAGCCCGTTAGTAAACCACTAAGATTGTATTGTTCATTACTGGGTACTATGGAAAATAAATTCCAGGGATTTTCACAGCCCCCATGCTCATTAGTTTGTGTAGTACATGCTGTCATGTCACAGAATGATAGGGGTTGGAAAGGACCTCTGGAGATCATCTAGTCCAACCCCCCCGCCAGAGCAGGTTCACCTAAAGCAGATTGCAGAGGAATGCGTCCAGGTGAGTTTCGAGTAGCTCCAGAGAAGGAGACTCCATAACATATCTCGGCAGCCTGTTCCAGTGCTCTGCCACCCTCAAAGTAAAGAATCACAGAATCACTACGGTTGGAAATTACTTGTAAGATCATCAAGTCCAACCATCAACCAACACCACCATGCCCATTAAACCATGTCCCACAATGCCTCGTCCACACATTCCTTGGACACCTAAGTTCCTCCTCATGTTTAGATGGAACTTCCAATGACCAAGTTTGTGCCCGTTACCTCTCGTCCTGCCACTGGGCACCACTGAAAAAAGACTGGCCCCATGTTCCTGGCACCCACCCCTTAAGTATTTATGAACATTAATAAGATCCCCCCCTCAGTCTTCTCTTCTCCAGACTAAAAAGACCCAAGTCCCTCAGCCTTTCCTCATAAGAAAGATGTTCCGGTCCCCTAATCATCTTTGTAGCCCTTTGCTGTACCCTCTTCAGCAGCTCCCTGTCCTTCTTGAACCGGGGAGCCCAGAACTGGACACGGTACTCCAGATGTGGCCTCAGCAGGGCAGAGTAGAGGGGGAGGATAACCTCCCTTGACCTGCTTGCCACACTCTTCTTGATGCGCCCCAGGATGCCATTGGCCTTCTTGGCCACAAGGGCCCATTGGTGGCTCATGGTCATCCTGTTGTCCACCAGGACTCCCAGGTCCCTTTCCACAGAGCTGCTCTCCAGCAGGTCAGCCCCTAACCTGTACTGATCCATGGGGTTATTCCGTCCCAGGTGCAGTACCCAGAATCACTAAATCATAAGGTTGGAAAAGACCTGTAAGATCATCAAGTCCAACCATCAACCCAACACCACCATGCCCACTAAACCATGTCCCACAATGCCACGTCCACACGTTCCTTGAACACCTCCAGTGAGGGTGACTCCACCACTTCCCTGGGCAGCCTGTTCCAGTGTTTCGCCACTCTCTCAGTAAAGAAATTTTTCCTAATATCCAGCCTGAACCTCCCCTGGAGCAACTTGAGGCCATTTCCTTTTGTCCTGTCACTAGTCACTTGGGAGAAGAGACCAACACCCACCTCTCTGCAACCCCCTTTCAGGTAATTGTAGAGAGCGATGAGGTCTCCCCTCAGCCTCCTCTTCTCCAGACTGAACAACCCCAGTTCCCTCAGCTGCTCCTCATAAGGCTTGTGCTCCAGACCCCTCACCAGCTTCGTCGCCTTTCGTTCTTACCTGACACCTGCCTTTGTTGAATTTCATCAGGTTCCTCTCTGCCCAGCTCTCCAGCCTGCCCAGGTCACGCTGAATGGCAGCGCAGCCTTCCAGTGTGTCTGCCACTCCTCCAGTTTTGTGTCATCAGCATATGTCATGTCGTATGAGCACAGCTGATCTGACCAACCATTCAGATCAGTGGCGTGCTCAACTCCAGTGAAGTCATGATTGAAATGACCGTGCATCATTTCAAAAGCATTGTGTCTGGAGTAGGATCTCCCTGTTTTCTCATTGCATGTATATTGGTACCGGAGCATAGAAAAGCTCTGAGATGCACTCTATTCTGCTTTTGTGTATTGGCTAACTCATGCCACATTTGGAAAAGATGGAATAGAGGATGCTTTGGACGCCCTGGAAAAGTCACTCCAAACAAATGTGAATTGAGGAACTTGCAACAGGCCTTTAGGCTTCTGCTTTCTTCCCCCAGCCTCTTGCCAGGTTCACTTCTACCTTAAGCTATAGCAGTGGAGTCACTGAAGAGAGGTATGTCTTGCTGCCTGCATACTGTTATGCTTCACGTAGCAACTCCCCCACTACTGTCTTCAAGGAAAACAGCATAAAGATGAAAGCGTGTAGGTGAACGTTCATCTGCTAGAATCATTTGAAGTGTTGAAGTAATTCAGGAACTGTGATCTGTTGAAAGTAACTTGAAACTTGTTGGAAATGCATTAAAAAACGTACTGCCTGCCTCAGTGCAATGAGTCCAATTAAAACAGAAAACAGGATGAGGAGAACGTAGCATGGAACTAGCATGTCTAGTAGCAGTAGGCCAGGGCCAAGACTTTTCCTTTGATGACTGTTCAGCTAGTTGTTTCCCATCGGTATACTTTTCAGCTTCTTTGAACCATGGGATGTTTTGGTCTGTGCTTGCCATGTCAAATACATTTTAGATCCGATCAGTCACTCAACATAATACCTAGAATATCAGTTCACAGACAGAGCTCTTCTAGCTGTGGCTTTTACATTTGCACATGCTGTAACAGTGCTATAAATCTGAGAGGTTGTCAGCATTTCTGTTGTAAGGGTAATTTATCGCTCTTCTATAAATCTTAGCTCCAAGCTGCAGTGCATCATACAGCTGGTCCAAATCACACTATGAGTTTACTCACTGTGAGACCTGCAGAAAAAACCATGACCTTAAATATGATAATGATACTACTTTTTAGTTCTTTAAAGAATAACAAAAAGTGAGTAAATGTAGCAGAAGAGACCTGCAGTCCATGCGATACTTGCTGTGCTTGTTAGCGTGTCCCAGCCTGTCGGGCAGCTCACCGTGTTCGCACTCTGGCTTCTGTAGGTTGTTTGCACTAATCTCTTCTTTGCTTTCTTCACATAGGAGGCTTCAGTGATTACTTACTTAAAAATTATCTGGCTTCCTGCAGGCCTCACAAGCTCGTCTTTGCACTTGCTCTTTTGATTCTTACCTTTTGCTGCTTTCATGCAATGTCTCAGATGTTTGTAAGGGCAGCATCTCTGCCTTTCTGGTTTCAGAATATTGTGCACCAAGCACGGCTAGCTGGGAGATCTGGGGCTGAACATCAGGTTGACCTGGCACAAGGTTTCTGGAAGATGTCTATGATTATGTGGCAACCAGGAGAGCCTCTATCAAGAGGCACAATTGCCAGCGTAGCACTGTGACCTCTCTCGATTTGTGAATTGATCCCTGCCAGGACCTTGCTCCATCTACAGGACCGCAGTACTCTGACATGGGTCTAAATCCAAAGAAATCTGCTAACCAGACTCCAAGGAGGAACTTTTTGGAGTTCAGGAGATACGTAGTTCAGTCAGATTTCTTTGTTTCCTCATTCAGCTTTTAGCAAGAACCTGTTTACAATTATTAAAGCAGAGTGTTGACAAAAATGTTCAGTTGTAGGTATGCTAAGTTATTCAGTAAAAGTGAGTGCTCACTGCGAAGAGCTGAAGGCGGCTCTCTACTGAATTGCAGGGAATAAAATGGCAGATGTAATTCAAAGTCAATAGAGGCAAAGCAATGGGGAAAATGTCCCTAAGAGACCACAGAATGATGGGCTCCAACCGGTTGCTGCCTCTCATGGAGCATAGCCTGGAGTCATAGCAGACTGCTCCATGAAAATGTTGGCTGTCTGCCCTAGGAAAAGCTGGTGGAATGCCAGGAATTATTAGGAAAAGAATAGGGGACTAAGCAGGAAATGTTTGCCCTTACACAAATTATGTTGCATCAGCATCTGGAAAAGTGGTGGAAAGGACAGCAAGCCTCATCGAGAGGGCTTTAAACTAGATTTGAAGGGGGAAGGGGATGAAACCAGGCTGCCTAGAGATGAGCCTAGGGGTGGCATGCTGATGTTGAGGGCTAAATCGATAGCCCAGCTCAAGTGCATCTGCTCCAATGCACACAGCATGGGCAGCAAACAGGAGGAGCTGGAAGCCATTGTGCAGCATGACAGCTATGACATAGTCGCCATCACAGAAACGTGGTGGGATGACTTGTATGTCTGGAGTGCTGCAACGGATGGCTATAAGCTCTTCAAGAAGGATAGGCAAGGAAGGAGAGGCGGTGGGGTGGCTCTGTATGTTAGGGAGTGTTTTGATTGTATAGAGCTCAAGGATTGTGACAACAAGGTTGAGTGCTTATGGGTAAGGATGAGGGGGAAGGCAAACAAGGCAGATATCCTGCTGGGGGTCTGTTATAGAACACCCAACCAGGATGAAGAAGCCGACGAAGCGTTCTACACGCGATTGGCAGAAGTCTCACAGTTGCAAGCCCTTGTTCTTGTGGGGGACTTCAACTTACCAGACGTCTGCTGGAAATATAACACAGCCGAGAGGAAAGAGTTCCAGAGGTTCCTGGAGTGTGTGGAGGATAACTTCCTGATGCAGCTGGTAAGCGAGCCTACCAGGGGAGGTGCCCCACTTGACCTGCTGTTTACAAACAGAGAGGGTCTGGTGGGAGAAGTGAAGGTCGGAGGCCGTCTTGGGCTTAGCGACCATGAAATGATAGAATTCTCAATTCTTGGTGAAGTAAGGAGGGGGGTCAGCAAAACCACTACAATGGACTCCCGGAGGGCAGACTTTGGCCTGTTCAGGACACTGATTGAGAGGGTCCCTTGGGAGACGGTCCTGAAGGGCAAAGGGGTCCAGGAAGGCTGGACCTTCTTCAAGAAGGAATTCTTAAAGGTGCAGGAGCAGGCAGTCCCCATGTGCCATAAGAAGAGCCAGCGGGGAAGATGACCAGCCTGGCTGAACGGGGAGCTTTTGCTGAGACTCAGGAAAAAAAGGAGAGTTTATCACCTTTGGAAGAAGGGGCAGGCAACTGAAGAAGAGTACAAGGATCTCGTTAGGTCATGCAGAGAGGGAATTAGAAAAGCAAAAGCCCAGCTAGAGCTCAGTCTGGCCACAGTCGTGAGGGACAACAAAAAATGTTTCTATAAATACATTAACAACAAAAAAAGAGCCAAGGAGAATCTCCATCCTTTGCTGGGTGCAGGAGGGAACATTGTCATGAAGGATGAGGAAAAGGCTGAGGTACTTAATGTCTTCTTTGCCTCAGTCTTTAATAGTCACACCAGGTATCCTCAGGGTATACAGCTCCCTGAGCTGGAAGACAAGGATGGAGAGCAAAATAAACTCCCCATGATCCAGGAGGAAGCAGTTAACGACCTGCTATGCCACCTGGACACTCATAAGTCTATGGGGCCTGATGGCATCCACCCAAGGGTACTGAGGGAGCTGGCGGAGGAGCTTGCCAAGCCACTCTCCATCATTTATCAACAGTCCTGGTTAACAGGGGAGGTCCCGGATGACTGGAGGCTTGCCAACGTGACGCCCATCTACAAGAAGGGTCGGAAGGAGGATCCGGGGAACTACAGGCCTGTCAGCCTGACCTCGGTGCCGGGGAAGGTTATGGAGAGGCTCATCTTGAGGGCGCTCACAGGGCACGTGCAGGACAACCAAGGGATCAGGCCCAGCCAGCACGGGTTCATGAGAGGCAGGTCCTGCTTGACCAACCTGATCTCCTTCTATGACCAGGTGACCGGCCTAGTGGATGAGGGAAAGGCTGTGGATGTTGTCTACCTGGACTTTAGTAAAGCCTTTGACACTGTTCCCCACAGTGTTCTCCTGGAGAAGCTGGTGACTCGTGGCTCAGACAGGTGCACTCTTTGCTGGGTAAAAAACTGGCTGGATGGCCGAGCCCAGAGAGTCATGGTGAATGGAGTCAAATCCAGTTGGCGGCCGGTCACAAGCGGAGTCCCCCAGGGCTCCGTTTTGGGGCCAGTCTTGTTTAATATACCTAGATATATGATCTAGATGAGGGGATTGAGTGCTCCCTCAGTAAGTTTGCAGATGACACCAAGTTGGGTGGGAGTGTTGATCTGCTCAAGAGCAGAAAGGCTCTGCAGAGGGATCTGGACAGGCTGGATCGATGGGCCGAGGCCAACTGTATGAGGTTCAACAAGGCCAAGGGCCGGGTCCTGCACTTGGGTCACAACAACCCCAGACAACACCACAGGCTTGGGGACGAGTGGCTGGAAAGCTGCCCCGCAGAAAAGGACCTGGGGGTGTTGATTGACAGCCGGCTGAATACAATCCAGCAGTGTGCCCAGGTGGCCAAGAAGGCCAACGGCATCCTGGTCTGTGTCAGAAATAGTGTGGCCAGCAGGAGCAGGGAAGTGATCGTGCCCCTGTACTCGGCACTGCTGAGGCCGCACCTCGAATCCTGTGTTGAGTTTTGGGCCCCTCACTACAAGAAGGACATTGAGGTGCTGGAGCATGTCCAGAGAAGGGCGACGAAGCTGGTGAAGGGTCTGGAGCACAAGTCTTATGAGGAGCGGCTGAGGGAACTGGGGTTATTCAGTCTGGAGAAGAGGAGGCTGAGGGGAGACCTTATCGCTCTCTACAACTACCTGAAAGGGGGTTGCAGAGAGGTGGGTGTTGGTCTCTCCTCCCAAGTGACGAGTGACAGGACAAAAGGAAATGGCCTCAAGTTGCTCCAGGGGAGGTTCAGGCTGGATATTAGGAAAAATTTCTTTACTGAGAGAGTGGTGAAACACTGGAACAGGCTGCCCAGGGAAGTGGTGGAGTCACCATCACTGGAGGTGTTCAAGGAATGTGTGGACGTGGCATTGTGGGACATGGTTTAGTGGGCATGGTGGTGTTGGGTTGATGGTTGGACTTGATGATCTTACAGGTCTTTTCCAACCTTATGATTCTGTGATTCTGTGATTCTGTGACATCTAAGACACAGAACAACAAAGGGACAAAATACATGTCAAGCCATTATTCAGCAACATCCAACACCTTTCAGTGTATATAAGCTCTGTCAGAGTATCCGAATCTCTCAGATGCTCAGGTGTTAGGAGTAGCTATGAGTTATATTTGTTACTAATTCTGCATGTAATGGTGTTGCAGTATATTCTTTTGAACTGGTAGCGTCGAACTCACGTGATGAGATGTGGATGTCTACCTCTGACATCTCTTTGTAATCAGTGAACAGAAACTAGCGCTTCTGGGGAAACAATCCGTCTCATGCTAATGTAGATGTCTAAAATAAATCAGATAAATTGCATTTGAATAGACTTTACGTCCCCTCATCAGTTATGAAGGGAGTCTAGTTTTTAGTGTCCAGAGTCTAGTGCAGATTTCTCATGCCACATGAGACAACTCGCACCACAAATGATGACTGCAGTCATCAGAGTGGATTGCTGCAGTACATCTGGCTACAATTCATCTTTGGATGAGATTAATTTGCCCTTAACCTGGGTGTATTAAATTAAAATATCTGTAACTGAATTATTTGTGTAAGACTCCAGTTCTGCTGGCAGAATTGGAAGCACCTCTGCAAGCATCTCTAAGAGGGCAAGTTAGCTAATCCTGAAATAAACTTTGGAGACTGTTTCAGGTGCCAAAGTGAGGTGAGATAAATAAATGCAAAATAAAGAGAAAGAAAGTGATACTTGTGGTGCTTAGTGCTAGGACATAAGATGGGAACTGTATAGTACTCAGTCCAAAAGTGCTGTAGCCAGGTTTTATTGACTAGAATTGAGTTTTGCATAATCTGATATCACATCTCTGCTTTCAAAAGCATGGTACCTGAAATGAACTTTAAGGCTGATAATCATCCAGCTAGCTGAGATTTCCAGGCATTTGTACGCTACCTAGAGTTCAAAGTTTGTTTGTTTTCAATGTCTTCCATAGCCCTGTGGTCTCTAGCACATTTTTCTCTCCCTGGATATGTTGTATAGCACGTATTTTTGGGGTAGATTCAGGCTGAGATTGTAATTATCCTACATACTTGTGGTCTGGCCTGGTATTATCCATCACAATACTGTCATGTGCTGGGCATTGACAGCATACATAAAAAGCTATTTTTTATGTGATATAACTAGCTTGTTGGGTAGTTTTCGTGTAACATTAAGGAAAACTTGCCAATGCTTTCAGCACAAGAGTTCCCAGAAGTTTGTTTGTATAGCGGGGGGGCTGCCTTATGCAGGCAAGCAGTCTGAACTGCATGTCCTTTACAGGTCCTTCTTTGTTGTATGGAAAGAATAGGTTGAAGTAAATGATCTGCAGAATATCACAGCGTTACAAATAATAGCACGGTCTAATCCTTTCACCTCATTTCAGCTTCCCATTCCAGCCCTCGGTCAAGGTTTACAAGACATTGAACTCAAGGTCCACTTGCAACTTCAGCTCCCTGGTGTCAGCCACAGCATCCCACCTTCAGCCTCTCAGTTCCCTTAGCAAATGTAGAAGTGCGCTCTCATCTGCTTGGCTAAGTATGGCTATTCTCAACTCTTACTCCTCTTAACTGCTGCTTTGTAAATCGCCTCAATCCTGTGGCAGCTTATTTGTGCTCAGCAGCGTTGCGTGGGACACCTGCTCTGCATTTGGTTGCCTTCCCCGGGCTGCAACTCCCTTGCTTGATTCTCTTTCAGACAAACATGCTTGGAGATTACTTGATTTCCGCACTTAAAAGTACTTCTACAGAATTATAATGGTCACCTGCTGGTTGCCTGTAAGATGATGCTTTTCTCAGCTGGTTGTCTGTGTTGTCTGAGAAGTCCTACCCAGTGGAGTGCAAAGAGTAGACACCAACAAAGCTGAGTATTCATGCTTGTTACATCCCTAAAATCACCTCTGGGGAAAAAAATTAAATGGAGACGATTCAAGTAAAACAGTTTAAAATGAAGAGAGGGGGAAAAAAAGGCAGTAAGTAAAGGGGGCCAAGCAGAGCAGCAGGGTGTATGGACAGTTGATTAAAAGCTTATCTGCCACATTTTTGCCTGTTCCAATTACAGAATTGGGAAATTTCCTCACAGATTCAAAGATCCAAATTCTGTACTCATGAAATCCCCGTCTCTATACTTGACGGAGGAAGGTGGGTAGCAGTCATTAGTAGTGTGCTAGCCTTGTCAGTGACCTGCAAAAGTTACCTTGTATCTGTCAAGGAGCTACAGGCACCGCAGGGTCAGTTCTATAAAACCCCTAAAGTCTGTATCTGTCCCCATTTTTTCTTACCTTTTTTTCTTGTGTTTTTTTTTTTCTTGTAACCCCCTATTAGCTGGTTTTTTTTAAGCTTGCCATTTTATTTTACAAACCCTAGGTACTCTCTGAAAGACCCCATCTCCCAGGCACCTATTTTAGGATGGATGGGATTAATCACTCTTTAGAGCAACACTTTGTTAAATGATGTAGAAGTGCGCGGCCGCCTCCTCCAGCTGCCCAGGCCCAGGACACTCCTGCCCAGCCACTGGATCCCAATCCATGGACCCAGGGTCTCTGCCCAGGCTGAGGGATGCCGCTGCCACTTTCCCCTCTGTAAGCTCAACCAGTAGTGAAGCTGAGCACGTATCCCAGAGGCACACACACAATTAATAGCCCTTCAATTAGTGTGAGTGGTGAGGTTTGTTTCTTGACATTGTCTCTATGTTCGCTTTGTCAGGTCTGTGTCTCTGTTTATTTTGTTTCTGCTTTCCCCCTTTTTCCCATAGTTTTCCAATTGACAAGGTCCCTGATCAGACAACCTTGCTGGAATAGACATTCTCACATTCCCACGTGCCCTCACCAGCAAGAGTGACTGACCAGATTTGGTTCCCATCACTGCCTCCCTTATCATTTGCATCAGATTTGTGTCCCTGTATGCTCTTGTTCATGGCATCCTCCTTTTCTTATTATCCCTTGCTGCATTGAAAAAGGTCCTTGACCATATACCCTTGAAGGAGCAGGCACTCTTCTGCCACACACCTTTACACACATCTTGCTCTGTCTCTAGAGGCAGCCTAGGTGGTTCTTACAGTCCAGACACCAAACTTTCTGATGGCTGAGATTAAGCTGGATCAATCCAACTCTGTGTGCCTAAACTACTTCATTTAATAGATTCTCATGCTACTAAAGGCTCCTCTCATCTGGAATGTTGTCAGCCATTTCTGGAGCTTGTCATATTAGTGACTACCTTGGGACCTCACCTTTAAAGGAGATAGCAGTCATTTTTGCACCTAGCCAGATGTTGCTGAGCTCTCTGTGGGAAAAAGAGGTATGGTAATTATGAGTTAACTTCTTCATGCTTTGCTTATGTAGATGGCATGAACAAGGTATAGTTTCCAGGGCTTCAGAGCAATGGGCATGGTTGTTTCTCTGCTTTCATATCTGTAGTCTATAAACCCAGAGAGCATGTCCCCAAAAACTTCTGGGCTGAAAATGTCCACTCAGCCTGTGCACCACACTCTAGAGTGTGTGTTATTTCACAGCCTACTTTGATCTCCTTTTTAGCTATCAAATGCCTCTGGCAACTGCTTGTTATAGTTTGGGGATAGGTATTGTTATATTTCCTCTTGTGCTCTAGCAGGACATGTGGTGACTGTTTCTGCCCCTGCTTTCTTAGAAGAAAATTTGGAGAGTTTGTCTATGGGACATAAGGTAACCGCCCACGTTCTCCTAAGAATAGTTCTGCCCCTAGCCCTTGAGAAGCAAACTTGAAGAAGATACTGCATTTCTATACCTGATGCAGAGTAGACATATTTTGATATCGAGCTTTGCCTTCTGAGCAATGGAAGGAAAGCGGATCAATGCAGGGAGCTTTGAGCATGTAAAACCAGACAACACTGCAGTGTTATGACTAACGGTGCCATGTAAAATCTGCAGTTCATGATGAATGGTAAATTCTACTGCATTATAATTTGTTTTCTGAGCTAGTGACCTTGCTTACTTGATGATCTCCCTGCAGGCAGGGAATTTCTTCCAACATGTGATCAGGATGTATCACTGCAGAAGAATTCCAGAAACATCCTGGGTTTTGGGGCTCTGTTTGCAGTGCTGGTATTTCTGCACTTGAGCACTGTGCTCTTTGTATGTGCTTTGTAGGGTTTGCTAAGCTGTTGAAGTAGTCTTCAGCAAAATATTTTTTCTAATGGCAATGCATAGATCTCAGCAAGTGCCCACCAGGACTGCTGACTCACGCTTTCTTGACTTTGTGGTTTTTGGAGGTATTTTGGAAAACTTGATTCTGAAGTGTCTGGCAAAGCTGCATGAATTTATTGACATACTTGTTTTTCCTCTACATACAGACCCTAATATGGTCAATGCAGGAGACATGAATGGTTCTGGCAACCTGATGGATTTTCTGGATGAGCCTTTCCCTGACGTTGGGACCTATGAAGATTTCCACACCATTGACTGGCTGCGGGAAAAATCACGCGACACTGACCGCCATAGAAAGGTAGAGTTGTCTGGCTTTGACGCATCGCAGTCCCTGGGTTACAGCCATCCTGGTGGTGAGAAAAACAAGCAGTTTCCTGAAGTTATTGTTTCCTACCTTGTATGACTTGAGGAGGACTTCTAAAAATATGGATGTGGTATGTCTTGAGTTTGTAAATATGAAAGCACTTCCGGCAACTTAATCACCAGAGCATCTCTAAAAAATAATTGAGACTAGGGGGAGTAGAGAGTAGAGAAATTGTATACACCTTCTAGGAGGTTAAATATTGTTTGTTTTAAACATTATACATTAAAACTCTGTCAGCCTGAATCAGCAACATGTCTATATATGTTTAATTTCAGATTACAAGCAAAAGTAAGGAATCCATATGGGAGTTCATCAAGAGTTTGCTGGATGCCTGGTCAGGATGGGTTGTAATGCTTCTCATAGGACTACTGGCAGGTACATGTGTGTTAGCATTACAGTTATGCCAAAAACCATCTCATCCAAGTTTGCTGCAGTGCCATCTGCTTCTCTTTTTACTTCATTGTCTCTCCACTGATGTTTCAAGCTAAAAAGACAGCTATGCATCCATACAGTTATAAACCTTAACAAAAATACCCACTTGCAAACTCTCCTGCTGAGTGCTGACCTAAAAAAAATGTTATTCACCAGTAAAGAGATTTTTCTATTGCTTCTGGAAACACGCATCTGAGCACTTTACACTCAATGGACTACTTTGACTTTCTGAATCTTTGATTCACAGAAGTCAATTTTATTGGTAGGATTTTTTTTTCTTGTCTTCAGTTACTTTAATTCCGCAAGTAGATATTACGAAGTGGGGAAAATGTTGGTTGTGGACACTCAGAGAGGAGCTTTGTAAATTGCTATATCCACTGGGTTATCTTCTTTATACATGCGTGAAGGGAAAATACAGTTTCAGACTCAGTTTCAGATCTGCTTCCAGGCCAGACAGACATTACATATTTAACAGCATGCTCAAACTCACACGGCAAATTCATTAATTACCTGAATTGCTCCTGTCTTCTGCTCAGTTTAGCACATGCTCCAACTTGGAAAGCTGCATTTCTCTTACCAACTTGAAACAGCTGCCATTTTTTATGCTTTTTCAGTGATATCAGGGTGCTCTTGTATCATGCACGCATGATATAAATTTCACAGTTTCCAAGTGGTGTGAATTTCCTGCTTACCAACTGTCAAGTTAATATGTTTATTACAGTTGTTCAGGAGCCTCAGAAGTACTGGCGAAGTTCTTGAGAAAATGTTGCTGAAGTGACATTTTTCGCAAATTATATTATTTTGTAGAGATACACTTGTTTCCACAAAAGCTTTGATGGGAGGGTGAAATGGAAAGAGAGTCCAATGGACTGTGTACTACCAGGGCTGCTGAACCCTGCCTGAAGTCCAGGGTTAGCCTCATCTGGGATGGAGAATTCTGCTTGTGAATAAAGTTAGCGCAAGCTCTTGAGGGCTCTGTTAACCTCCCACAAGCTGGTCAGTGATCCCCTCACTCATACAGAAAATGTGGTGTACACTCACACACACCCATTTTAGTAAAAATATCCCAGAAGGTTTGCTTCAGTTCCAGTTTGCAATGAAACCTCATGCTGAAATCCTCAAAGTTGTTGAAAGGCAGAGTTGCTGACCTCTGGTAAGCTCTAACGCTGGTGCATCCAGCTTGGGAACAGAGGTGGAGGGTAAGCTGCAGCTGAGATGTGTTAGCTTTTGCAACCTTTTCAATGGCAAGGGTGCAGAACAACATGTTGTACCTTGGAGTCAAATCAAATTAGTCTGTTTTTAAACTGAGGCAAGGACTTGTGAATCAGCTAGAGAACAAAAATTACCTGCGTGTTCATGATTTCGGCTGAACTCTGTAGACTTTTTCTGCCTGCTGTTGAAACGACACATGTGCTCTGTGCCTCCAGCGTTTCTGGGACAGGACAAAGATGGAGAGTCACCATCTCAGCCTCAGCGAGGGGTCAACACCCCTTTGATGAGTGGGGGGATTACTGATGAATGGATGAGGTTTCTTTAACCAGGTTTGGGGAAGGAGAAGGTGAGGTTGGTGGTGCAGTCAAGAGGCACTTCATGTCGTTTCCCTCTCTACTTGAAATATTGCCTGCTCAGAGAAGCTGGCCTGCCACGAGGACACTTGCATGATCATACAGGGTTGCGTGGACCAGCCTGGCTCCTCCATGGTTTCTCTTCCCCTGCTGAACAGGCAGAAGCTACCGCTGCTCCAAGGGCAGCCTGGCTCAGCTGCAGGGGCACTGGGCGAGCTTTTGGGCAGCTGAGTCCAGGCATTACCAGAGCCAAGGAGAGGAGATGGCAAGGAGTAGGAGAGGAGGGGAAAAGCAGCAGGAGTAGTATCCAGGTGTGAAGGCCTTGTGGAGCACCCTGCCCCTGCTGCCCCCTTGCAAGGGATGGAGCGCAGCAAGGTGGGACTCCTGAGGAAGGGCATGGCAGGGGCCTCCACATGTTTCCAAAGGCACTTGGAAGAGTTACTCAGGCCCAGGAGTTTACAGTGAGCTTAACTGATCCAGAAGCCTAAATACCACTGATTTGGTCAACTGAATCTTTCAGGTTTTGCAACACTTCAAAGGCTGCACCTCCACAGCCAACGTGGCCAGAAGTAGTAATCTCTGCCCTCTGATGTGCCTGCCATCAGGGCCTCTTCCCTTGTGCATGTGCAGCTGCACAGTGGGGTTGGCTCTGGGAACTGGCCTTGTGGAAAAAATGGGTTTTGGCCAGATTAGTTTTCAGTTGATCAGTGGGCTCAGCAGTGTTGGTCACCACAGGGCCACAAGCAATCAAAATATTGCTGACAGGCAGGAGCTGGTGGAGGGAGGACGGAGAGGACCATCCCGTTTGGCAGTAGCCCTCACTCATGTCATTTTTGGAGTGTCATTTGACCCACATCCTCCATTAGTCCCAGAAAAAGCATAGGTGGAAAAGTGACCTCAGCAGGGGGTCTGCTCTGGCTTCCTGCTCACAGCAGAGCCAGCTTCAGAGTTCGATCTGTGTGTTTTGAGTAACACCAAAGTATATTAAGAATGTAACAGCAGCCATTTGGGATCAGACCAAAGTTTCATGAGTGATTGTGCACATGTAAATTAGCCTGAGCGGAGCCCCTCGCTGTTGCCACAGACCAACATGTAACACCCATGAACGCTGTTAGGTGGAGATCGGATGCAAACTGCTCACAAGATGCTCCAGACAAAGATGCTGAGTACTACCTGGGCCTTTCTCAGTCAGAAAGTTTGCACACTTTTTTGAGAATTACAGAGTAATGTATTGGGAAATGAGCTTAAAAATTGTGGGTGTGAGTGCCAAATTTTTAGGCACTAGTTTTTAAGGAATTCTGAGTTTTTACTTTGCCCATGCTGCCTGCAAACCAGTGGCCATCCCTCAATCTCATCATTACTAGCCAACTGAAGGTATATGCTATTTATCAGCAAAAGAGTCTGTGTTTTCTAAAGCTACGTGACAAAAAGTACTGTTGTACTAATACTGAAATGCTCTGGTACTAGAGCTGGGTGTGCAAAAATCCCCTTTGTAATTCAGTGCCATGCCACTTAGGTGATGCAGTTTTCTGGCAAAGGTACATTGGGAAAAATACGTTTTCAAAACAAATTTTTAGCATTCTATTTAGGGCGTTGTAAAGGATGAGTATTAGCCATCATCAACCAAAGGAAAAGGAGAGAGCTAAAAGGTTAATATCTAAAATGAAGTTCAACATTTTCTGGCTTTGGAGTGCTTCATTATTTTTCATTCTGGGTGGGAGGTTACATAGAAGAGGGAACAAGTTCAGTTCCTTTGATGGAGAAGTAGGGAAATAAATTTATGCTATATTGCAGAGGTGCAGTGGCATGTCTAGACAGCCATGCTAAGCACCAGAAATTAAAGGCTTGACTTTCTGAGATGCTGAGCACTCTGTAACTTCCATTAATTTCACTTATAGTTTCAGAGATTCAGAACTTGGAAAAATTCTAGCCCTGGTCACCTGGCTTGTGAAGCATTAACTATTGCACTATTAGCCTGCAAGATTTCCTTCTCTGTCAAGCATGTAGCGTTTTCCTCTTTATGTAGATCCCAAGGCATTTGGCAAAAGGAATTTTTTTTTTCTAGATGCACATTTTCCTAGAGGCACTGTGTTATATAATATATATAAAATATATATAAAATATATATTAATATATATTACATATATTAAGATATAATATATATAAAATATATAATATATTGTTATATAATACAGATGTTTGTTCCTCACTCTGTTTATTAAGTTTATTGGGGAAAAACATTCAAAAGCCTGCCTTCCTTTGCACTTCCTGCTAGGTAGCATTAATACTCAATTGGCTGATTAAGTGTGATTTGAACTTTAAAGATTGGTGTAGCTGCAGAGGATGATAAAGGTCCAGCAAGAGATGCAAAGGCACAGCATTTGGTGCTCATGACCAAGGGCCAAGGATTCTTGGTACTATTTCCTAAATGAAGAAAAAGTTTCATTTCAGAAAATTGGAGGAACATTTAGAGTTTACTGCAAAACTCAGTAAACTACACGTGCTGACGTTAGTAGCAATGCAGTGATGTATCATCACCTAAGAATATGGTTCGTTGATTCCATAGAAACTTGGGAAAATGGAAAAGCAAGAGAAGCCAAGGTCTTCATGAAAGAAAATAATTGGTACAGACATCATTACTCCCTGCTGCAGCCTTTTTTTGTGATCTTGTCTAATGTATCTGTATAGTTCTTCAGATTATTCCTATACAAAAAAAATTCTTCACTGCTACCCGAGTCACACTGTGTGGTGACAAGTATCCTTAAGGGAGTGAGAAGATATACTTATGTGTAAGGCTCTGTGAACACTGGTGGGGTTTTTCTGTTCTGTGGAACAAAAACCAGGTTACACATGCCTGAATTATTTGAAATGTTTTTTTTTTCCTCTTTCACAGAAATGAAGATCAGAAAACTTTAGTTCCAGGTCAAATAAACTGGCTCTTGAGTGCATCTGTGTGCCCCAGCTGCTAGGGGATAGAGAAGCAGCCCACACCCCTGCTTCATGTAATTGCATTCTTAGCAGGAGCCACAAAGCTAAAACTTTTGGAAATATAAACCCAAACCATTTTGCGTTTTCCAAAACATTTTTTCAGTGTTTCAGTCCTACTGAAATGCACTGATGAATTCTGTTCAAATTCATTACCGGTTTCCTGAAATTGTATTAAGGATTACCAGTAAAAATGTAGTTGACTTCTACTTTCCATTGTATATGAAAGGGGTTTCAATAACACTCGATGACTCTTCTATCAGTTGGTGGTTTAATGCTTTCCTGAAACTACGGACATAGAGACCTAAGGCAGGTCTGCCTTTCCGCGTTCTGGCTGCCCACAGTCTCCCTGTTCCTGCTGGTGTTGCGTTCGTGAGGACACATCTGCTCTGAGGGTGCCGGTGCTGGGGCAGGTTATTACTGCTGCTGAGCAAATACCCTAGAAAAGCAGGATTTTCTTTTTTGCGTCTGACATCGCCAAGTTTACTCGTGTCTGTGTCCGGTGGCCACCGGGTGTCACTGTAGCTCTGTGTAATAACCGGGGAAAAACTGAAATAAGGGTTAGTTTTGTAACGAGAGGATTCGAAGGATAATTTGATTCTGCATGTTTGGATGGCTACCAAATGTACACGTTGAGAGCCCGATTCCGTTAAGTTCATAAGTCAGAATTTGCCATCCACACTGTTTCTGTGCTGAAACCATCCTTCTAAAAGGTTGCTGTGTTGGGGCCAATAAGGCTACAGGAAAACATATGTATCCTCCTCCTCCCCCACCCCTGAAATACACGGTGTGGTTTGAGACCTGCAGCTTAGTATGTGTGTAGAGACCCTGCATGAACTCCTGCTTATCTCAGCCAAATGGCGCACCTGCCTGGGACAGACTGCAGGATCAGGCCCTACATCAGTTATGCCTTCCCTATTTGGCAATCAGTCAGTATGAAAATGGTAATATTTAAAATAAAAGCTTATGAGAGAGCACTGAAGGTCAGACAACAAGCTGGTGTGGCTCTTTCTTTTCAAACTCGTTATTGCCCCCAGTTCTTTGGTATAGTCGTGCTTACATTGCAGCTGCTTCCCCAAATCATGTTTTTTTGCTGTTATTATAATTAGATATATTTTCCTTGCAACTTGATATTTTTTAATGCCACGGTTTCTTTTTCTGCCTTTCTTTTCCCAGGCACATTAGCCGGAGTGATAGATTTAGCTGTGGATTGGATGACAGACCTGAAAGAGGGTGTCTGCCTGTCTGCCTTCTGGTACAGCCACGAGCAGTGCTGCTGGACGTCTAATGAAACTACATTCGATGACAGGGACAAATGTCCCCAGTGGCAGAAATGGTCTGAACTCCTTGTAAGCCAGTCTGAGGTACGGGAGACCTGATTAGGTTGGGGTCACAGCAGGCCAGGGAATGGCCTTTTTTCGTGATTGCTGATGTTCCCTCCAGAGAGTTCCTCTGAAAGAGAAAGTAATGAACTGAGAGTGTTGCAAAAAAAGGAATTTCTACAAGTAATACCTGCTTAACTTGGGAGAGGTCCCATTGTTTCTGTGTCGCGTGTGATGGAAATTGGAAAACTGTGAGATTGCTCTCTCTTTTTATCAGTATTAAGCCAAAAGTGTTTCATAACACTCATAACACAATCACCAGGGAACCTGAGCTGCTATCCATTTTTTTTTCTTTTAAACACAATTCTATCGGACAAAGAAGATGATCCCTGACAAGTACTTTTAAGAGAAAATCTTCGGGATTGCAGATGATTTTTTTGTATTCAAATGCTGTGGGCAGTAGCGGGAGCTGCGTAAGAACTGCTTGTTATGCCCTTGCAATCAGTTTCTCTATCAGATAGCAAAATATTTAGCTAGCACCTAAAGCTGGGGAAATAATGGTCTCCCTGGGAGATGGCCAAAGTGAAAAATTTGCAGGGGGAGATGACAGGAAGGGAAAAAGCTGATCTGGACTGACATGAAACTTGTATTTTAAGAACTTTTTTCCTATATTTTTTTTTAAATTGTAGTAATTTTAAATACAAAGAATGTTGTTTCAAAGCAAGGCAGGTGAAAGTTTTGTTTTGAAGACATCAGAAGAAGCCTTTCTATACTCCTTTCAGCAGATTGTACTTTTATAAAAACATGAAAAGGACATTTTCTTTTCAACATAAGTTATTCAATGTATGGAATAATATTGATCCCTTCACACCTCAAATTTTTGGGCAGAATTATTTGGGCACCCCCATTTCTACAGGTGACTTGAATGTGACAAAAATTGAACATGACATGGAGGTGGGATGAATGTGGCCTTGAAGAGAACTGGCTTAAATACGTAATGGGACTTTTAAAAAAATATCTGGTAATGCAGTTTGGTCAATAATCGGAGAAGAAAATATATACTTCCATAGGAGAAATCATCTCCAGCCAGGCCATTAAAAAATGGGTGACTTGGATCTTCCCCCAGTGTCGAGGTGGTCTGGTCCTGCAGAAAGTGTTTGAGGGCACCTTCATCGCCATACAAGTTTGTCATGCACATTCCCTTCAGTGCTGCTTTAGGTTTACAGTACAAGTAGTACCAGATGAGAGCATCTGTGAATATGTGTAGCCCAATTTTCCATAGTTCTAATTAACCGCAGTGAAAGTAGCAGGGCGCTCATTGTTCCTGAATATTCCCACCTTTTGATCACAGGCAGAAAACTCTCTGCACAGTTGCCAGTCCACAGTGCCAAGCTTCCCTTTGCCAGAGGTTTGCTAGGTTCACACTGCTTTTCATCAACAGATGGTTTGGGTGGTTGTGTCTTTGTAACAGTGAAGAAATATTACCCTGGTATAAAGTTGTAGGTCTGGGGATGATGTTGTAATTTAAGAGAACAAAAAAATGTGGGAAGGGAAAAAAGAGGAGAATGTTACAATTGTTATGGGACTTGGAAATCCTGGGCATGTGTTTGACACGCTGTTACTCTGAAAGTCTAGTATATATGAACAGAGCATATCCTTGAGAAAATTTATTGCTTTCACCTGCTACTCGAAATCAGCAGTCATGACTGTTGTGTGCTGGGGTCGATAAGAAAGGTATCAGCTAGGTGGGCACTGTGAAACTAACCACTTTGTATTCGAATCGGGCTTCTCACCCTCTAGTATACTGTTGCAGTGGAAAAAAAAGCCTTGGCTTAGTCTTAGGCTCTTTCTCAAAACAAATGGGTCTCTGAGATCTGTGGGCTTCTGGCTGCCACGGCCCAATGGATGCCGTAAATATTAATAATACAGCTGTCTATTACTGTTACACTGAAATCCCAGGCAAAACCCAACAAAAATGTGAATATGGAAAGTAAAAATTCTGTTTTGCAGCAAAAGGCTTACAATATGGGCAAGTTTTGCGTGATTCCTGTAGCTATAGAGGACTCTAGGAGGGATCAAAATACACTGAATTTGACTGCACGTCAGGATAATTTTGGGGTTTTTTTTGTATGTTGCTTCATTTTGTGCCTGGTATTTGGGTAACAGATCTATAAAATGTACAGTGCACAGAAGGACTAATCTGGAGCACATTTTAGACAGAAAGTACTTGGAACAGTTTCCCTAAAGGTACTCTGGTCAGATGTGTCTTCTTTTTTATGCATGACTGTGACTCTTTCTCATCATAGACAACTCAATTTGACATTTTGAGGACTAACATTTAGATCAGTTCTTCCTTGTGGTTTTGCCAATTTACTGCTGTGATAAACCCTGTACACATGTTCTCACTGAGAATTGTGACATTTCCTACGGCATCTCTTGAAAAATGTTTTCATTCTAGTCCTCCTATAAAATAAGCCCAAAGCAGAGTCTTGATACAATTTATTATGGAAAACATAATAACACATCCGAAACATACCAGGCTATGTTTTCTTCCCTAATCACTCTTGTGTAGGCCAATGATAACCTTCATCCCTCTGGTCCTGAACTGCTTCCAAAGAGCAGGTGAAGAGTTTTTTGATACAAGAGAGTTTCAAAACCTCAAATTCACTGGACGAGTGGGTGTGTTAAAGCACATCAGATGCCATCCACTTCAGCTAGATCTCTAGGCAGTATCTGGTGACCCAGAGCTTCCCTATTGTGCATATCCAGGTTGGTCCTAACCTCAGCTTCACTGGAGCTGAGGACCCCATTTCTGGTGCCTCACATCTATCCAAAGCAGAGGAAAGGGCCTTGTGTCTTCCATGGCTCATGACACTGGATCCAGCAATGGACTGGATTCCCATCCCAGGGCTTCTGGATGTCCTGTCATGAAGCTGAGACCTGCAAGACAAGGAAGCCCCTCTATACCTGGAACCCAGTTCCCAATTTGTAACGTCCACTGGAGAGTCTGCAAGCTGTGAGATCCCAAGTCAAGTCAGAGGAAAGCTCTTGGCCTCTGGAGAAAACAAGCATTGGTCAGCCATGGATGGCATCCTGAGGGATGTATTTTATGTCACTATTTTGAGTTTGTGAGGGTTGTTTTCAGTTGTGCTCCATTTGTACCTGAATTGGACTGACACCAGATCTGAAATACTGCTAGGTCTTGCAAACTAAAATGCAAGGTTTTGCTCAGTTCCCCTGCATGCTTCATTACTATTGCTGCCAGGGTGAGTCCTACAAGCCACTAGTGGAAAAGGTCTTAGCAGAATCATCTGTGCTGATGAGCATTTTCAGCCTTTGTGATTCCAGTGTACGTGCTTAAGACTTTTACTGATTCAGGGCCTTAGTAATGGCATGTAATGAATGAGAAATGAGCCATTTGCTACACTGAATTCCTACTCCTTCACTTCCCAAAGGTTTTCTTATTATTAATCATTAGAAACTCCTGCAGTTGGACCTGCAGAATGCCAGATATCTAGAAAATGTAACAACAAGAGTTGTCCCAAGAGATAAGACTGAACTGGCCATATAGACTCTTCTGGGGTCCTGTCACAGTGCTGTAGGTGTATGTGTGATTGCAGTAATGAGCTGACATAGTTTTCATGTGACTTCTGAGATGTGAAAAAAAGAGGAAGTAAAAAGAAACAAAGTTAATTTGACTACAGTGAATTTAGAAGCAAAACTGCAGCTTTTGCTCAACATTGTAGGGCCAAATTGCTTTAATGGCATTGGTCTTCTTTGGAATTACTCCAGGTTCACACTGACAGGAGAATTTTGCCCTGGGGCAACATATCCAGAGTTTTCTCTAGAGAAAGAGCAAATATTGCCATAGCTGTTTGTAATTGAAAGCACTAGGAGAGGACATTAATGAGGAAATGAGACTGTCTTCAGCTGTAGCAACAAAATCCATGGTTACTACAGACAGATGTCAATCACTGTAAGTGTGGGATCCATGACTGCTTAGTCTCAGGGCACTGGGGGATGGCATCGTATTGCTCTTCTGCTGTTATCAACAAAGCCATCTGCTAACTTGAGCAAGCACAAGAGGACCTTAACGAATTACCTTTCTTCCAAATATATCCATAAGGACAAGGGCAGTGGTTCCCTTACTGTCTTTTCAATTGGACAGAGACCTGGAAAATGAGGCTAGCAAGCATTTGTACTGTGAAAGGGTGAGTCCTTGCAGGCTTGCGAACAGGGAGACTTCTCAGCTCTAGGCTTTTTTATGACTGGGAACTGGACCTGGCCAGTTCTGTTAACTGAAGACACGATACAACTGATTAATGCCTGTTTTCCTACTTGATTTATCATAATATTGATATCCAGGCTGCTGTCCTGCAGAGCAAAGACAGGGGCCCCAGTGTTCTTGAGCAGCTGGGATTGCATCCGGTAGGAAGAGTTCACTTAGGGGTGAAGGATTCATACCAATTCATGCACTGAGATTCATCTTGTTTTTTATTCTGTAGTGTCATTTTGCTAGAGGAGATTGTTTGAAGGCTTAAGCTCCTTGTATCAATTCGATGCCTCTGACTAGATTCTCTTTTGTCTGTGTAGGTGGGGTTTTTGAAATTAATCTAAAACATTATGCTTGTGAAGAGGGAGGGGTATTCTAAGGCAGATTTTAACAACAGTTTTGACTTGACCATTGGAGACAGGTAGGAAGCTTGAAGGTCAGTACTGACTATGCTTTCACTATGGCACTGCACACTCAACCACTGCTAATGATCATTAGCATTTCCATTTTGTCAGTAAAGTAAAGCTATTCCGCTCGAAGATAGGTTTTATTATTGACCGGAATGCTTTTAAAATATCAGGGCAAAAATGATTGAGATGTGTCTGAGTGGAATCTGCCAAGCTATTGTGTTTTCAAAAGATTTTCAACCCTATCACAGACAGCATCATATAGAAGGAAAGAATTTATTTATGGTTTTACCCTTCCCATTTGTGAACTGAACCGGCTACTAATATACACAGGGATGTAATTTGAAAAGATCAGGATCTGCATGGAGAGCTGACGTTTGAATACCAGCCCTCAGAAAAAGATGTATCAGGGTCTCATCCCCTATCACCCACCATGGGACGAAACAGCACATTCCTTCATTAGGTGCTTTTTAATCACCAATTATTTTTGCCCTTGTGGCAGATTTGTTTGACATTTTGGAACTTTTTGTGGTTGGCTTAATTTTTTAGTGCTTGAAAGATGCTCTGTTTAAGGTGTTTGGGTCCCTTGCAAACAGACTGTATGGACTGGGTTAGGTATATATTAGTATGCTGCTTCTTTCCATAAGTAATAAAATTGTTGGAGTATATAAAGCCATTTGTCCTTACTGAGGAAAAGCAGCAGCTAGCATGTAAATGAAAAGACCAGGCTCCAGGCCATCATGATCCCCAGTAGAAGGATGAGATTTACCACCCTGCATTTGTCTAACAATGTTTGTTACTGTTATTTTTCTAGGGTGCAAGTGCTTACATTCTAAACTATTTTCTATACATTATGTGGGCTCTATGTTTTGCTTTCCTGGCAGTCTCCCTGGTCAGAGTGTTTGCTCCCTATGCCTGTGGCTCTGGAATCCCAGAGGTGAGTTTCTCTTCATGGATGAATATCCAAAAACCAAACCAAACAAAGAAAAGATAATTTGCTACCTTCTCCCATTACAGAACTGTTCTATGAGATAGCATAGGAACAAGAAGATTGTCTTTCCAGCTCATCTACTTTCAATCCTTTTTCTAACATGCCTTTATGGTGCCCATCTAAATTTTTCGTAGTAGAAAATGTTCAAATGCCACTGTGACAGATTAATGTACATACTTCTTCATTGCCAGAGCTTGAATTAAAAATCGACGGCTCCCAGTTATCACTTTAAGGACTCCAACTTATTGTGGCTGAGACACATACTCATTAGAAGATTATACAGAATTTTCCTTGGATGAAATTACTTGGACCAGTTACAAAAACAGTCATTTTCTAGGCTAGGCTTTAAATAAAACCAAAATAAAATAAAGAGGGAGGGCTACAAAGCTAAGGTTTCCTAAGCTACTGAAGATGCGAGATGCCCATCATTTGGGATGCCTGAAAAGTGTCTGGCTGTCCATCTTCTGCAAATTGTGTCCTTGTACACCATGTCATGCTGGCATGACAGCGTTACAGCAGCCAAAATCTCTACTTGGTTTTCAATATTTTACATATTGAGCCTCAGTCCCTATTTAAGCTGTTAAAATGAGGAACCCTGTAATTCAAGCAGCATAGGTACTCAAAATTTTTGAAATCAGGGCAATCTTTTGTTAAAAGTGCTATAGAACCACTGGGATTACTACTTAGGAATCTAGCAGACAGAATCAACAGCCCAAATTTTAGAAATCTTGGCATACTTTTTTCCTTCATCTCTAGGAGGAGCATCCAAATGATTCATAGCCAATCAGGAAAAAAACCCACCACAAATAATTTGAAATATTTAAATAATTTCCATGTTTCAAAGTAGTCACATGTGTGTGTTTGTTACATATTTGATATATCTATAAGTGTTTTAAAAAAGTTTTCATAGTTAATTGTAAATCTATTTTCCGAGTGGTAAATCTCTCATGTGAGGTGAAGCTCAACTCCAGTCTCTTGCCAGGGCTAGAGTCCAAACCCAAATCCCACCTTGCAACCTGTGTGCCATACACGTGCAATGTGCTCTATTCTAGCCACTCTCATGCAAAATTAAGAGGAAATGTGTAAAAATAAGATTTTTTGGACTTTCTAATTTCATAATACTTGCATGCTTTTATGGCAAGGCCATTCCAAATATTTAGAACGTTTTTTTTCTCGTTTTAACTGTGAAAAATCTGCAGTTGTTTATTTGCTTTTTTCTGCTTTGTTAAAGTTGGGTCTAGTTTAACTATGATCCTGTAAGCCAAGGAGATATGCAACAGTTTCGTATTTCTATTGATCTCTGTAAGGCTCCTTACCAACACAGGGGACCACCCATAAGAACAGTAAAAGTGTGGTCTGCTTAACCCCTGCTCAGATATCATTGTGGGAAAGTTGCCATACCTATGGTTTCTTTCTCTCCATCACTGTCTCTTTTCAAGCAGTCTGCGATTTTTTTTAACTCCTCTGGGGTTTTAATTCCATTTGCAAGTTTGGAGTAGAAAAGGTTTCTTCACCTCTTCAACATGTTCTTCCTGCTTTCCAGATAAAAACCATCTTGAGTGGGTTCATTATTAGGGGCTACCTGGGAAAGTGGACACTTTTAATCAAAACAGTCACCTTGGTTCTGGTGGTATCTTCAGGCCTCAGCCTTGGGAAAGAGGGGCCATTAGTCCATGTGGCCTGTTGCTGTGGAAACTTCTTCAGCAGCCTTTTCTCAAAGTACAGCAAGAATGAAGGGAAGAGGAGAGAGGTGAGGTTGGTTCAAATAATCTCTAATTTCCCTGTCCAGATACTTGGTGTTTCAAAGGACTCATGCCTTGTACGTAAATATTTGCTTTGTAGGTGCTCTCGGCTGCAGCCGCCGCAGGAGTTTCTGTTGCCTTTGGGGCTCCAATTGGAGGTGTGCTTTTTAGTCTGGAAGAGGTGAGACCTGGCAGTGCACTTGCTTCAGTAAATATACTTTCACTTGGTGCCTTTTTTTAATATTCCTCTTTATTTTTCAGATATTTATATGCTTATTTTTCTTCTAAAGCAAAAGTAATCTTTGATTTCTAGTAACAAGAAATAGCCAGGTATTTTAGCATAATTTGAGTAAAAGAAGAGCACTGGCTTTCCAGAAAGAAATGAAATTATTTAATCTGGAAATGTATCACTGTGCTGAGCTGTCTCCAGATTTCAGCTTGCTGCTGCATGGGCTGAGCTGTTGAGCACCCATCTTATCCTCTCTAGCCAGCAACTTTGGATTTAGATCTATCGATTTTTCAGTGGTTGCTGCTCCCTATCTGAAATCTGAAAATGCCTTTTCTGATACCTTTATGAACACATTCTGGCTGTGGTAAGGACTGGTGTTCCCAGTAAAGCCAGATGTAAAGTCACAGATGAAACAAGCAGCGATGGCTTACTGTGCGCAGTGCTCCAGTGAATAATTAAAGCAAATACCCTCTGTCACACTCAGTGAAGTGTTTACGGTCTCTGCTTGGTTTTAGGTCAGCTACTACTTTCCCCTAAAAACCCTCTGGAGATCATTTTTTGCTGCTCTCGTGGCTGCCTTCACACTGAGGTCCATCAATCCTTTCGGAAACAGCCGGCTGGTCCTGTTCTATGTGGAGTACCACACCCCCTGGTACATGGCTGAACTCTTTCCCTTCATCCTGCTTGGTGTCTTCGGCGGCCTCTGGGGGACCCTCTTTATCCGATGCAACATTGCCTGGTGCAGGAGGCGAAAAACCACCAGACTTGGGAAATACCCAGTCTTGGAGGTTATAGTGATAACGGCTATCACCGCCATCATCGCCTACCCCAACCCCTACACCCGGAGGAGCACCAGTGAGCTGATCTCAGAGCTCTTCAATGACTGCGGTGCCCTGGAGTCCTCGCAGCTCTGCGACTATATCAATGATCCAAACATGACCCGGCCAGTGGATGACATTCCCGACAGACCTGCTGGTCCTGGAGTCTACACCGCCATGTGGCAGCTTGCCTTGGCTTTGGTGTTTAAAATTGTCATCACGATATTCACTTTTGGCATGAAGGTAAATCGGGGACAGGTGCAGAAGCTGTCACGAGCACATGGCACATGCTGATGGGTTGCCATCAGCAGCTGTGGTCTATCTGGCAGGGCTTGTGTGCCTCTGACCTACACCCAGCCACACAGGTGTAGTTGATATGCCTGCTGGTTCACCTGCTTGACAGCACCTTGCTCTGCGGGCCCCTGTCACAGCAAAGGGACGAGCCCTGCTTTTCCACCTTCTAGTCATCTGCAGTTTTATTAAGTGAAAAAGAAATCTGGGTGTGAATTTAAATTCTTGCCAATAAGCAAATTCAAGATGATTCCCACTGCAGCTGTCTTTGAGCTCTCTCAGGGATATGGACTATTTACGTCATTGTTTGTCTTGTTGGATTAATGTCTTAATGTGCCTCAAGGCAGCCATGCTCAGGGAAGTATTAGTTTTGAATGTACTGATTTACACATTTAAAACCTCACAAAAATATAAAAGTAGCTGAAAAGTTCTATTTCTGAATCTTTTTAAGCACTGTATCTTGGAAAAAAAGAGAGAATGAGTGGGAGGACTGACGGATGTATCATTTGATTATTCTGGATTTGCAACTTTTTCCTTTCATTCCTCCTCCCCGCCATAAATGAGTGATAAAAGGTCCAAGAACAATTTATCCAAGCTTTTAATATATACAAAGCTGTTCATGGTGAGTTTTATATACCTGATTGCTAGAGCCCAAATATAACACATATCTGTCTGTCTACAGCTCCCATTATCTGAGCATTTAGTTCTGGATCTGATTGCAGCAGATGATGGGAAGTTTTTCTGATTTATACACTATATGTTATGCCACGCTCAAAGCTAAAGCATATCATCTTTCTCTTAAAAACTAGCTGGAACTGAGGATCCATCTTTTAGAAGGTTTGTTACCCCAAAAATAGTAGGAAGTTGTTGGAGTTTTGCTTTTCTTTCGTGTTTTCTCCATTTGGGATGTCCTTGATAACAAGAACTACTAAATGGTAGAAGGTCACTTAGGACCAGTGACTGAGTCCTACTGATTTCCTGAGCAGGGAGAATGAGTGAAAGTTTAAGAGCGCAGGTGTAATGTTTCTGGAGGATGATTTTAAATCAGATGCCCTTCACTGCAGAAAAGTGATTTGTGCTGGAGCTGGCAGCCAGTTGTGGAAAAACTATTCTGGCAAAGAACAGACAAAATATCTTTACTCATCAAATCTAGAAAGCCCAATCCGACTGTATCAAAAAAATTAACACTATATGGTGGGGAAGATAGCTCCTACTGTTATCAGTCCTAATGCTCCTGGGCTGTGCAGAGGTTATTAGCTTAGTTATCTAGGAAGCTCAAGGTATATTTTCAGAATCAAAAAGGTAGAACAACCTTTCCTCTCTAAAACCAACAAAAACTCCATGCAAGCCCTTGCAACAGATCTGAGTTGTTTTCTCCACCAGGAAATTTGTCTCCAACTTGACAGGTGCACTTGACATCTAAGAGAAAATGCACTTAGCCAAGGCAAAGTGAATTTTCACTTTCTTTTCTTTTTTTTTTTTTAAATACTGTTTTTTAATGGTTTGTGACTTGTCTGTATAGCAGACAACAAGGTAATGATTCACAGAACTTCCTGGAAAATATATAGCAAACTGTGATGAAGAAATGGCTGCCTCTGAGCAGTAAGCCTCCTTTCCCTAAATTTTTATTCTGTGTTTGACATTTCATTTAGAATCTGGTCTGATTTAGCCTGAAAGAGTAGTAATAAAACCGTAAAGTATTCCACGTGATACAGGTTGAAATCAAGATGTTATTTTCAGTTAAGATTATTCTCATGCCCATGACAGAACCATCAGCAGGTCCTGACTTCCTGCTGAGAAAGCAATAAAGGCAAAACCAGGAGCATCTTGACTTTAAAAGCAGACTATTATTGAGAAATACCATTTATCTACCAATTTCAGTATGATGCAGCAGATAGGATTAAAAATTACTTTAAAAAAATGCATTAAAATTTTATAAAGCTGTTAATACACATATAGCCACACAAACTCAGTCACTGCAGAAACCTAACTCAGACCATGGGGAACATTACTGTAGGCTGCCAAAACCCTATGGCTTTCTGAGCTAGCATTTAATAAGGGAACGGTGTTGTCTTACCACTAATAATAAATTGTTTGATCAATAAGTTCATTATTAGTAATTTTTGTCAAGGTGCTCATGTGTCTGTATTTTATTCAAGATCCCTTCAGGTCTTTTCATTCCTAGCATGGCTGTTGGAGCCATGGCTGGCAGGATGGTTGGGATCGGAGTAGAGCAGCTGGCATATCACCACCATGACTGGATCATCTTCAGAAACTGGTGCAGACCCGGGGCAGACTGTGTTACACCAGGACTTTATGCTATGGTGGGAGCGGCAGCTTGCTTGGGTACAGTACTTGCTGATCATTGCTTTGTGCATGGATAACACTGATGTTTGGGGACGTACAAATTGTTTATGAAGGCTTTGTGTTTGTGTTAGGTGCTATGCTGGCATTTCTGGATGTAAGAGATGTGATGGGCTAAAAAGCATAAAAGCATGGGCAGCTTCCTCACATGGTCTCTGCAGTGGTCTACCAAGTAGTCAACAAAAGAGAAGCTTGCGGTCACCAATGCCTGCCTATTCCTTGTAATCTGCCAGAAAGCACATAAAAGGAAAGGAAAAAAATTAAAGTTAGGCTACAGGTTTCCAAGAAGGAATGTTTTTTGCTTGTTTTTTTTTCCCTTTTGATGTATTGAAATCCACTGTAGCTGGACTAATGCTACTTCCTTGTTTAGACTGTGCTCTTTATCAGTGCAGGGAACAAAATTCCCAGTTCTGGTGAAATTTTAAGCTACACAGAGGTAAACATTCTGGGTCTTATTTTGGCTGTGTGTCACACTACGGTCAGCTGGGCTGTCTTTTGGTTTTTGTTTTGACCACAGGCAAATATCTGATTACATTCAATCAACAGGATTTATTGGATATAACAGGAATGATCTGTTAACTATTAAAGCAAGATCATTGAATAATACCTCACATATCAAATTTCTAGTCATAGATGCAACAGCAGTGTTACAAGCATACCATCTGAACATGTTTTTGCCTGATCATATCTTTCCCCTTCTGTACTTGTATGTTCTACCTCCTTTTGTTGTTGTTGTTGATACCATCATTAGACGATGAAATAATAGTGGGGAGGCGTAACACATGATTAATGTAACTGGTAGATGTGAAATGACAAATGTACTCAGGGAAGGACTGGAAAAGTTTCAGTTTTGGAGTCTCATGTTAGAAAAGTAGGATCATTTGTGTGATCAGTTATAGGGGAAGGAAGGGTGGGATTTACTTGTCTAAATTTAATGTCTGTAATGTACACATCAACATCTGAGCTAGCTGTGTTGATACCCTTCACAGTCAAAACAGAAAAATGAGATACTGGAAAGATCAGTCTCATCTGGCGATAGACATATAAAACCAGGCAAATGAACAGATGAATTTGGCCTCAAAAGTACCTGTTTTTCTCCAGAGATTATAAAGGCAATCTAGATCACCCCTTTGGATGTGAACACCTACAGCAGTGTAAACACATTAAAATAGCTAGGATGAATCTTACTGTCAAAAAGAGTGAAGCATTTCCTCTTGTTCATAAATGTTCTTAATGTTCATAAAAGAAATGATACACAAAAATTGATCTGATATTCCAGTTAATCTGCTAGTCAGCAATCACTTCCTCTTTCAACAGGTCCAAATCTAGGTGCAGTGATTTTAATAGTATGGTGAGACATACAGCAGAATGGTCACTGTCTCACTTAGCGTAAGACATACAGACTAAGTATTAAATGATCCTTACTCTGGTATCTGCTCTTAGCTTTTCAGAGTTGGAAGTTTAAGTCATTCCTCAGATGAAAGTCATATCCAGATCATTGTGTTAAAAAATCAACAATTTAATTTTCCTGTATGCTGCTAGATTCAAAGCGTCTTTTAATGACTTGTTTCTGATTTCTCTCATCTAAACTGGTGCTGTATTTTGAGGCCTAAAAATAGCAGATTTATTAAATTCACCTTTTGAACAGAGGCAAAGAAATGTTACCTAATAATTCAGTGATACATACACACTTGTCTGCACTTATGTGATTATTTTTATCCTTTAATGTAAACTGAAGGAGTAAGGAGCTTACTTATGAAAGTAATACAGAAAGACTAGATTGAAAAATACAGCTACAACCCTGTGTATGGCTGCATGCCTTGATGGCCTCAAAAGAAGTTGTATGCAGTTCAAACTGTATGTTATAATGATAACAAAAGCTTGGGTTTAAGCTGTAACACAGTTTCTGCAGTAGCCCTAAGCTATCCTTACATAGGACTTTGTAACCATGTCATGCCCAAACATAATGCTTAACTCTCTCTTCAGTATGAATGCGATAGGTAAACCAATGTGAAGACCAGCTCTCAATGCTCCTACCTGTACCACCCATGGTACTTACCTGATTCTTGGAGTAATTTTAGAGGATTAATGGCAAGATTCAGTTTTAGTTTCTCAAGTATCCAGTATAGCTGATTTTTTGGCATGCTTTCTGGTTTGATAACTCAGTCTTTTAGCATTCAGTATTTTCTTGTCAATGTTAGCATCTTTTGCTTGAGCAAGTTCACTCAATCTTTCTGACGAAAATTGCAGTAGATGAAAAATCTCTTTCTTCAGTGAAATAAGCCCAAAAATACTTCACAAAGTATAAGCGCAAAGTACTCAGCATGAATAATCTCATGCCTTTTTGAGTGTAAAAGTCAAAATTGCTTAGTATGTATACTTCAAGAGCACTGAGGGAAACTTGACTGCTTTCCTTGTTGGCAGGTGGTGTTACCCGAATGACGGTCTCTCTGGTGGTGATTATGTTTGAGCTAACTGGAGGCCTGGAGTACATTGTACCTCTTATGGCTGCAGCTGTCACAAGCAAGTGGGTGGCAGACGCCTTTGGGAAAGAAGGGATCTATGAAGCTCACATTCATCTGAACGGCTACCCGTTTCTGGATGTGAAGGATGAATTCACCCACCGAACCCTGGCAACTGATGTCATGAGACCAAGGCGTGGTGAAGCTCCTCTCTCTGTTCTGACGCAGGACAGCATGACAGTGGAGGATGTCGAGACATTAATCAAGGAGACTGACTACAATGGCTTTCCAGTAGTGGTTTCTAAAGACTCAGAGAGACTTATTGGATTTGCACAGAGACGAGAGCTGATTCTTGCAATAAGTGAGTAGAGTATCAGTGTACATAAGTTTGATTTTGACAGGAATTTTGATAGGGTAGGATGTTACCAGTGTTATTCACCTTGAAGAATGGATAAATAAGAACCAAACCTAACTTTTTCCCCAAGTCTGGCTTTTACTAGTTGCTAGGACCCATAGCTGGAAGCTTTTCTATTGTAGCATACCATCTGGTAGACTTCTGTGGGCTTGACTTTTGTGGGCTTAATTTTGTTGTCACTCACAACAGTACAATACAATTCTGCTAGAGACAACAGAGATAAATCTGACTCATATGTCCAGAAGTTTTGTCAGAACCAGATGAAAAGCCACTGCAGTGCTGAGCTTCCTGCAGTATCCATGGGCCGCTGGTAGCAGCTGGGGCAGTCGTGAACCTTTGTCACCCTGTGACGAAGTGCAAGTCCCTGTGCTTCTTTTTGTTGCACTATCCCAATTTGTCTCACATGCAGGCCTTTTGTGCTAGGGGTGGAAAGCTTTTCAGTGGAGGATGTTGTTTGGTAAAGATGGCTGAGTTTTGTCAAGCATCCAGTGGATAGCTGGCTGGTTGCCTGAGAGCCTGATCCAGGTCATTACAGGTTTTCACCCATCAGGTCCTTTCCTGGTTGGCCTGATGGCTAGGTGGGGATTGAAAAGACAGGTATATTGGATGAAAGCAAGTGTTCCCACCTTCCCCATAACCAGGGCATCCAGAGCTGCAGAGGTCTGCGAGCCTGGCCAATCAACTCCATAGTGTGCTCCCAATTCTGCAAGTCCTGTGGTGCTGAGGGCCAGCCGGGCAGGCAGGCAGGCTGCTGGCTGGGCATGGTTGCTCAGGGAGTGGAATGTCTGGTATATCCAAATCTCCTTGACATGGAATTATTCCTCTCTGCATGGGCCTGTTTCGTTCCTCTGCTTCAGGCACCTTTAAAAACTTTTTGTCTCAGATGGAAACTCCCATATTCTTCAGAAAAGAAAATCCATAAATTGAAAATCAGGGCTATTTTAGAGGGCCACTTTCCTGCTCGCTTCTCACAAAGCTAAAATAAAATTTGAAATAACAGTGCTCTTTAAAGCACATGGTTTCTTAATACATATTTATTTTCGTCTCCTGGATGTAAAAAGACTCCATCTAAGTAATTAGACCTAAAATTTATATTCATTTATTTAAGGACACTCAGCTGTTACTTGATTCCCTTCTTCTCATCCCATAGCAGAAAGTCACCAATGCTGCATCAATACTACATGCAGAAGAAGAAAAGAAATGACAGAGCCCAGTTTTCTCCCCTTAAAATGTAGTGCGGAATTCTCTTCAGTAAGAAATTATTTTCTGATTTTTTCCCTTCTGTGGTGTAAAATAGCATTTCAGTTAGAGAAAATAGTTTATGAATTGAATTAATTTTGTATTTAGCTATATCACTAATTTCTCAAAACACAGGAAAGCAGAACGAGGCTTACTGCCAGTTCTACAGATCCTCTATTTGTACAATTGTAGTTTAACTTCCAAGGAGTTTGGCAATCTAACTTTTTCATTAAAAGCCCACTATCACTGGTTGTTGCTCCTTCCTCCCTCCTCCAAAAACAAGCAAAAAAAAGTCTCCATGACGTTATAATCCTCTGTATACCCATCTCAGTATAAGAGGATTTTAAAGACACCAAGATGAATTCCAAGGCTGCTAGCTGCAATACCCCTTTCAAACAATTGATTTTCTGAGGGCTAATCATGTTCCTTTGGCAGTAACAAAAGATGCCTTGTATGGCCAAGCTAGGAAAGTAAATATATGTCTGAAGGTTTCACCAAATGTGTAAATGCCACAGGCTGATACCATTTATAAAATAGTTTGTATTTTGTCCTGCTTTTGCTAATGATTTTCAAACGTCTTCGGCATTCTCGTGTGAGAAGTAAAAAAACCTTAATGAGATGTATTTAGCCTACCCTGTGTCTGGCTTTTACACTGTCTGCGCCATATGATGGCTGTAACACTTGCTGCCATCCTAACTTTATAGCCTTTTGCATCTCCTTTGCAGGGAGGTATGTCAGTGGGAAAACTACATGGAGTGAAGATGTAGAGCCCTCACTTTAAAAGCAGAAAGATCAGACACTGTCTGAAGCGAGTCAGAGAAGTTTGAAGAACTGGGTCTTTTGATTCATGTTATAAATGGCAACATGGCTGAATGGGCTTGCTAGAGATGCATGAAAATGTCCAGCTATGCACTGATAACAAAGAAATCAGTTAAAAATAAACTCAGCGAACATTTTAGATCGAAATGGTTTCCTGTTTGAAAGCTGTTTCTTTGACATCCACATCTTCCAGAGGAAAAGGTACTGTTTCCTGATCAGCTCTAGTTAAGAGCATCTTTCATAGGATTTGAGGCAGAACTGAGATTTAAAATCAAAAATTTCTCTGCATAGATCAGTTTTCCTAAAATCCTCACCTGTCAGGGACCTTTGGTGACCCTTTTTCTCTTGGGTTGAGTATGACAGCGCCTGATGTCATTCTGTGCTGACTCTGTGATAAATTATTAATATTTCCAGTATGGTTTGTGTCTTTGTGACTTAAAATCTGGATTTGGTTTCACACATTGCACTATGTAGAGACATGCTTTCAACCAAGAAGCTTCAGCTTCTTTCTCTGGCCCAATAAATTGTGCATCAGCAGTGTGGCGGCCCAGGGAATACTCTGGAGAAGCATTCTGATTCCCTCACACAACTGATTTCTTGGATGAAGGCAATAGCTGTTGAGTCCCGCATCAAATATACGTTCACACACAGCTCTCTGCCTCATGATTTACCCTTACATAATTTCTTTCTTACTAAGTGGAGCACTAAGTATGCTCTAGAAATGCATCCAGTCCCTGTAAAGTGAATGGCAATGCCACTTCCATTTGCTCAGAAGCACCTCCAGGAGGATTGTGTCCTTCCGCTCGTCCTTGTTGAGCAGGTAGGCAGGTCAGGTGGACAGAGCACCTTCTGGGAATAGGTGTTTACGTTTTAGACGGCACCTACTTTACAGTCTTATGGAGGGGAGTATTTGACACTGTAAAGCTCTTCTTAAATTTGGACAGCTTCAGAGGCATCATACAAAAGGCAGAGTCTTGGACACAAGCCAGGTGGCCTGTATAATGTACTTTTCCCAGTGTGGAGTTGAAAGATCAACATAGTTAATATAGGCTGTGAACTGTGAGCTCCTGAATATAAGAGGCCATTTCACATTTGAGAGAACTAATTCACTCTCTAGCTATGACAAGAACCTTCTGCATAGATTACTCTGTAAAACCAGACATCATCATCCATTTGCTTTGCTCTTTCTGTTAAGCTATATCTGTTTTTCTTACCCACTGACTACAAAAATGATCTGTTCTTCTGTTTTACCTTTACTCTAACTCCCTCATCCAGTGAGTCTGCATAGAAAGTCCACCATTTTTCTGATGCCACTGAATTTGCTCAATAGTACTACATCATTCAAATCTCTCAAGAGAGATGTTTGGCTTGGAAGAGTGAAGTCATGGCTTTGGCTAATCACTGTTGTTCAGGGTCATTGCTGCCTTAGGAACAGCAATGTGGTAACTGAAATGCTTGGGCCTATTGTTTTGGGTGCAGCTTTGGGAAGGAAATACCTAGCTGTCAAGGGTTTTTGTCAAAGGGTGGGAGTTACCTTCAGTTTGATTAATGTTAGCTCTTACCACAGATCATATATCAAAGAGCTATGCAGGCATGTTCACACTTGAAATTAGATGTATGAATCAAAACAAGATGAGACAAAGTTAGCATCATTCCTATAAATTGCAATAGGGCTTGTAATATGTGGGGTGAGAAGGTTGAAAATCATATACTGTGCTGATATTAGGTTTGAGCCAGCACTACTCCAGTTCCAGAAATATTACAAGACAATGATCGTTAAAGGGAAAAAAATGCAGCTGGAACATGTTGGAAACCATTACTGTCTACACATTACAAGTCACAGGAGCAGGTTTCTGCGCTTTGATTGATGGCAATGAGCTCCAAGAATATATACATATGCTTTGAGTATGTCTGATTTGCTGTACCTCTCAAGAACAGAAGCAACCTATATTAATCAAAGATAATAATTCCAGACATTTCCGAGAATTTATCCAAAAAAGAAGAAAGAGTTAAACCCTCAGAGCCAAACACATGATATGCTTATTCTGGGGAGAGAGAAGCTGTCTATCATTTGGAAATCCATCTCATATACTAGTGGCGCCCTGTACTGTTGAGTAGAAATAAGGTAAACACTACAAAGAAAATAAACCACTTCAATGCTAAGAATTCTTGTTGGAGCATACTTTAAAGTAAAAGGCTTATACTGATCATGTAAAGTCCAGGTGTAGCGTAAAGTTCACTTCATAGTTTGACCAAGTATGAATGAGAGCTTTTGAACTTTTGAAGGTGGTCAAATATGTACTGTTGAGAAAAATGTATCAAACTCATTTACTGCTATATATTGTTCTTCCCTTTACTATTTTCCTTTAAGTAGGATGCTAATTTTTTTCTGCCCTTTTAAATCTAGATATGCAAACTCTATTTAAGTATAAAACCACAAAATTCACCCTGCATGCCAGAGGGGTGTGCTGGTCTAGAACAACACCCACACTGCCCCCAGATCCCTGGGATGTGAATTTGTCTTTCCCTAGCTTTGTGTTCATAAATCCATTCACCATGCCCAGATTTCCCCCACTTCACTGAGAAGTCTGGGAACAAACATTCTGCTCCAAGCCAGCTGGGACACTGCACAGGCTGTTGACGCCACTGCTTTGGGCATATAATAGTAGTTTCTGTTGTGATTCTCACAATGGAGGAAATGACATATAATCATTTGAATTTGACAAAAATTGGATTAGTGATGTTTGTGAATGCAATGAGCTGCATATTTATTCAGAAAAGCATTATCCCAACCAAGCAAAAGTACGTGCTTGTGAAAATATCACTTAGATTTGCTTCAAGGGAACAATGTCTCAAGGAAATTCAAGTTTGCTCTGAACCCCAACTTCTGGGACCTCAGTACATTAAAGACAAAAAGCTACTACTACCTTTGCTTTCCAAAGAAGGATATTTTTTTTTATTTTGTTATCAAGTCTAACTCACTGTCTATCTTGATCTTTCTGTTGTACAGAGAATGCAAGGCAGCGTCAGGATGGGGTGGTGAGCAACTCCATCGTGTATTTCACTGAAGACCCTCCAGAACTGCCACCCAACAGTCCCCATCCACTGAAGCTGCGGCGTATTCTCAACCTGAGCCCTTTCACTGTCACTGACCACACGCCAATGGAGACTGTGGTAGATATTTTCCGGAAACTCGGACTCCGGCAATGTCTTGTCACTCGCAGTGGGTGAGTAAATGCTGAGTCAAGCACGCTTAGAGAATCTGAGGAGATTTTCTTCAGCATTAACAAAAAAGCCATTTTACCTGTTTAAAGCCAAGTATAGACAGTAGCTAATTAATCAGCACCACTGAGACAGTTAAGTGAATATTTTGATTTTTGACTGTTTTGTGAATGGAAGAATAAGGAAAGCTTGCCCTGTATCTCTCCAGGGCAGCAAAAGAAGTCAGACTCAGAACCAACATGGCCCTTGCTGGGTGTCGTGTTTCATTCTGTTCTCCCAAATCCTTAGTGTATTGTCATTTAGATGAGGTAAAGATAAATACAAAATAAACCGTTCTGACTCCGACTATCACTCGGTTTTCAACAGAGGCAGATGTGGCAAGCATTATTGTTTGCAAAGGATGTGCCTGTTTCTAGACATCCAGCTAGATTAGATGCTTGTGAAAACTGTGACAGAGATGTCAGTGGAAGAAAATTACTATGTTCAGCTTTCTTTAAAGGAAACCAGAAAGGCATATAAACCAAAAGCCCACAAAGAACAGCTGAAGAAGTGTGGGCAAATATGAAATTAGAAGAGTAAAAAGCTGTACCATGTGCACTAGAACATGGTATAATTTCAACGGGATTTGAGCTATTTTGGGAGCATTGCTCATCCCAGGATCTAGTGGTAAGAAGAAACTTTACAACAGGATAGCAAAACCAGAGCCATCATTTTCAAATGTGGAAGACTAAAATTTAGTCTTCTACAAAAAGCCTTACTGTTATTCAAACATATTGCAACTGTTACTATCAATGCAGTGTCCTCAGCATTAAGAAAATAAGGACCATTATTGGTACACAGATTTAGGTCCTGATTTTAAGAGCTTGGATCTGGAAATTTTTATCTTCAGTTCTAACACTTACAAGAAATGAAAGGTGAAAAAACTATAGCAATGACATAACTTCAAATTTCAGCGCCTCATGGCCTTCAAGAACTGGAATATAAAAGCCCTTGAATCACAGAATCACTAAGGTTGGAAAAGACCTGTAAGATTATCAAATCCAACCATCAATCAACACCACCATGCCCATTAAACTATGTCCCACAATGCTTCGTCCAAACGTTCATTGTACACCACCAGTGAGGGTGACTCCACCACTTCCCTAGGCAGCTTATTCCAGTGTTTCACCACTCTCTCAGTAAAGAAATTTTTCCTAATATCCAGCCTGGAGCAACTTGAGGCTATTTCCTTTTGTCCTGTCGCTAGTCACTTGGGAGAAGAGACCAACACCCA
Organism: Gavia stellata; assembly: GCF_030936135.1. Taxonomy (NCBI): domain Eukaryota; kingdom Metazoa; phylum Chordata; class Aves; order Gaviiformes; family Gaviidae; genus Gavia; species Gavia stellata. The sequence continues at coordinate 81,305,394 of NC_082594.1, forward strand.
CCTCTCTGGAACCCCCTTTCAGGTAATTGTAGAGAGCGATGAGGTCTCCCCTCAGCCTCCTCTTCTGCAGACTAAACAACCCCAGTTCCCTCAGCTGCTCCTCATAAGACTTGTGCTCCAGAATACTGAAGGTTAGGAAATTTTTGACTCTTGGGGTCAGACATCCCATAGGCCTCATATTTCTTGACAGATATAATTCATTTAGCTTCACATAAATGAGAAATTATCTCTCAAATTTGAAGGAATTTTGCTGACGAACAGTGAGAGTTTCATAAAGTCTGTGCTTTAGCTTAGTCCATGTATTACTAAACCCCATGCCCTAGTTCAGGGCACTGGTGCCTTGGTTTTGTGCTGTTGGTCTTCTGTAGCCTGAGCTTAAGGAAACTCATTACTTTGTTGTACAAAGTGTCAGTAGTTGTAGCTCCTCACTCGGTCATGTTCCCAACAAAAAGAGGTAACAACACAAACTATTTCACTTAATGATCACGGCTGGGGTAGTAAAAATACATGAGGTGAGAATGCTTTTTATAAAATATAATCATTGAGGAATGGATGAGATGGACAGTGCTATATGGAAGCAATCACAAAATGTCCCTGCAGCTGAACAGGGGAAAAGACCAGATGATATATGAGATTACTGCTGACCTTTCCTTTCCTTTTCTCCTCTAGGAGGCTGCTGGGTATCATAACTAAAAAGGATGTATTAAGACATATGGCTCAAATGGCAAACCAGGACCCTGAATCTATCATGTTTAACTAAACTGGTAAAAGAAGAAGAAAGTAACCCCAAAGGAATCCCTTCTAGATTAACACAAAGGCTATGTTTGGTGTTTCATTTTGTTTAAAAAGAAAATGTAACATGTATGAGGAATGGCCCAATATGTCTCTGACAGAGGGAGTGGATACAGGATGGCACTTATTTAATGAGGAAGGCAGTTTAGAAGCTCTGAGCAGCTGCAGACATCAAGCTGTGTTTCCTTAATGAGATTCCCAACAGCTCAGTTGGAATGTTGGTTGGTGTAAGTGATGTGGTGCTTACAGACAGAGCCAGGAGTGCCAGTGGGATGCATCAACGTTCACAGTAACTCTCGAGGCGGGTGTGAAGACTAGCAGACACTGTTTATATATAAGCTGTTAACAGATATAAAGATTTGTGTTCCAAACTAGAGAGTGTGTATGAGTAATGTCAGTTGTTTTTGTTACTGAAATCATGGCTATTGATTTGTTACTGAATTATACCGTTTTCATGAGGGAAAAAATTGTCATGTTTTAAAATAAAAAATGTTGTCATCTTCATTTATTTTTATAAAAGTTAAGTGAATCAGGACTGGAGTTAAAGGAGCAAGAACACACTTCAACTCACTTCAAAACGTAGTGTCCCCTGCTCTCTGCTTTAGTCCTTTTTAGCATTTCTGTCAATCAGCTTCACCTTATTAATGTTGAAATGTGACTTATTTGTAAGGATTTATTATTTCTCTATGCAATTTTGCATACAGGTACTGTAATATTTAGTATTATGTGGTTTGCTGTGACAACAGGAAAAAACATGGAAGCCTGTGGAGGAATTTTCAAAGGCACTGAAGGGAGACTGGTATCCAGCTCTCGTCAATGTTAGTGACAAGAGATTGAATCCCTCGCCTGTCTCTCCTTGTGTACATCATCATTTTTCACAAGCTAATGAAGTTCCTCATTGATTCCTGGTTCTCCATGTAGTTCATAATTGCTATTTCTTGGCATTTGTTTGCACCTGCCAAGAGATTGCTGAAGTTAATTTAACAGTCACAGATGTTTATTCTGTAGCAGATCTATTCTTTATACATCTGCCAGTCACAGGACTGTGGAATCCATCCCCACAACACTGTGGCTGGATAAGATCAAAGGGACTGAGAATGCAAACAACGATGCAAAGCTTTAATTATTGATCTGTTTGCAGCAAGAACACAAGATTTAACAGCCCCGGGACCTCCAAGTCACTCAGGTAAAAATGCTAAATTTTCCTAAACCCTTTTTCTGGTCCTATGTGAGATGCACAGGGTCAACATTGTCTGTGTTAATGTACTAGCGCTTCACTGCTATCAGTACCAGAAGACCAAATTCTTCTCTCAGTAACACGTAATCCACACTGCCCAGTGTTTTCTTTATAACTATAAGATTAAAGACTGGAGAGAGGCTGCATCCTAACCTAGATGCCCTGAATCCCCTTCAGACCCTCTAACAGTCTGGACCCTTCATTTAGGCATCTAAGACCTCTGGTATTTTTGTTCAAAATCATAGAGACACCAGTAGCTCACGTCCATTGCATCCAGATGGTCTTCGTGGACATAGATGAGGGAAGTCCTTTCATGCCAGAAAAGCCTGTTGCTCACTCCAGGCAAAAGCCAGACTGTTGATCCAACTTGTAGGCAATGTGCATGATTACTGCGTCCCTGAACCGAGACAACTAGCCAGGTGCACCCTAAGTTAGATGCCCAAAGTTGCATGTCACGAATTCCTCCTCTTATCTCCAGTGACCCTGCTTCCTTCTGGCATGTGTCCCACTGCATTCACACAAAGTTTGGCCCAAATTGTTTAAGTAAAAGAAACAGAAGTAAAGGGATAATTTTAATCTGCTAAGTACTCCATTTAACAATAGTGTTTGCAACAGACTGACATGAATATATGTAGCGCTGGCCAAAGCCCATAAATATTTCAGTGTATATTTTTTTTTAACTGAACATCTGCAGTACAATGTATTATTAAAGGGATATTGTTAAAACTATGAAAACTAGTAACCCTTTCCTTCTGAAAATAGTAAATACAACATAGTATTGTTGTTTGTTATGTTTTTCTGTGAAGCTATCATCAACCAAACTCATAAAAAACCGATCAAGTCAACAACCAAGCTCCTAAACATCGGATTCCCTCTTTTGAACAGAGATGACATCATAAAATCATTGCATTCCCACAACTAAACCCAAAAGGGGCTTAGTACGAACGTTAGTTCCTACCCAAAACTAGAATCTAAGGGATTTGGATAAGATAAATAGGCTGACTTTTGAGGGCAATCTTGTTCTGAAATTAAAACTGAAGGACTGTGTTCTACTTTTGACTTCTATAGCTCTTAATGTTAACACATACATGTTTGATGAACACTTTCTCCATCTTCCTTTATGTTTACATAGGAAACAAATGTGCATACTCTCCCCACTTGAACACTAAAATACCTCTTTCACTCATAAGCCAAGAGAAATAAATTGAGAAGTGAATTTATCTGCTATTTGAAATCAAACTCAAGGCTTCATTTATGTCAGGGAAAAGGAGAGTTCTAAAGCCTTCTCTGTTAGCCAAGGAAATTTCAGTCCATGCCGCATTAGCATGTAGTCCATGGCAGAGCTAACACTGGAGAGCATTGATAGTACTGAGCGCAGTGTTTGCTAACGGGAACTAGGATGATAAATCAACACTGAAAAAGTTGTCATTTCCTGAGAAAAAGACACAGCATCACCTAACTGAGGTTAAATCGGCCATGAATACAAACTCACTTGGGTATTGACTTGGATTATCAGCTTAAACTCAGTCTATGGCTATGCATAGGCATAAACTTTTGTGGCTAATTCCCATTAATACCCAGAAGTCTGACCCATTAAAACCAACAGTCAGCCCTGTGATCACTTGTCGCCTCATCTTATTAGACTGCATATGAGGAGCCCTCAGGGCTTAAGAACAAGATCCATAAAAACAGCATGGTGGTTTGTAAGAAACAACAACAGAAGGAACGGCGATTTATGCACTTATTGCAGGTGCAATTTGACCCTGGGACTACCCCGCAAGCAGAGGGCAGGTAAATGGGGGTCTAGCTCTTTTCTGTCAAACAGGTTCCTCTTTAGATGGAATGGTTTAAATTTCTAAGGGGTCAAGAAAAAAAGCTTTTTATGTGTAACTGTATGTGGATGGTTAGACTGCTGCTCCTTGTTTAAAATACGTTAAACCCCCTTAGAGCAGGGACTGATATCTAGCTCTCCAGAAATGACATAGCCATAGCCAACTTCAGCTGCTGGGCATCACCAAGGCTGAGGCGATGCTAGAATGACAAGAAAGGTTTTGAAAATGTACAGACTTTGCTAATGAGAAAACTTCACATTTCAGACACTTCCAAGTCTTTCTGTTGAACTTCCTCCATGCTACAGTCTTCATTACTCTTTTTGCTTGAGTGGCTGAACGGGGAACAGTCTTAATATAAATTAATAACATGCTTTTCTCAAAAAATGCAGTTCTGATGTAATGATTTAATGTATTTCCCCATAACAAGCCCATTATCAGTCACTGTTTTCCATCTGTATTCCCAATATGTTTCAGAAGTTACTGAATAGACTCCAAGAGGTATAGATCTCAGCCTTAAGTATTTATTTGAATTTTTAGAGCTCGAGATAGTCACGTAGCCTGATCAATCTGAGAGTTACATAAGTACTTTAGTATATAGTGCTCACTTTATGCAGCCTGAGTTCAATCATCGTGTTCAAGCAGTTGGACTTCAAAGATGTCAAACTAAACAAAAGAACAAAAATCTTTAAATGATGCAAGTTCAGTATTGTACCTTTGTTTTGCATGAACTGTATTAGAGTTACATTCAGCTTCCAATGTGTACTTGAAGCAATCTGTACCAGAAAGTTTATTATTAAAGTACAGAACATGGATGACATAAGCCAGACCTTTTGGCTGTCACAGTGATACTGATTATTAATTCTTATACTTTGATGAAGCAGGGAAAGAATGTTTAAGAGTTACAGGAGACCCACTGATTCCGTGATGGAATGACACTATAATTATGAATATTGTTTTGCTTTGGCTTTGTTTTTTTTAATTGTAGAAAACAGTATATATGTTGCACCTTATCAAAAAATATGTTTGGACTCTATTTTTTAAATAAAACTGACTTACGGTACTGGAAACATTTCTTGAACATCTTATTAATTGGAGAAGTATTTCACTTAATGTCTCTGTATGATTTTGATGTTTCCTTTTCCCACCCATAGGGATAACTCAAGCCTGATGAATGATTTAGGACAGCTAATTCAGTTATGCGTTAGCTAATATTAAGTAGGGAGTTAGTAAAGTTCACACAGTGGACTTCAAAAAATCAGCCTTAACAGTCGGCTGTTTTATTTTCAGAGAGAAATGTTTTTTACTTTAGGATCATAAATTATTAATGGCAGGTTCGATCATGCCCATTTAATTGGATCACACATCCCTTAAATCTCTGACAGAGGCTAACTTTTAGGTAGTAGCAAAGAATATGGGCTTCATCCTGATTAACATACTAACCAAGCAAGTAGAAAGGCACTATGGCTTTGTGCAAATGAGACACTAATCACTGGTTTATCCAAAAGAAGAATTACAGATTTCAAGACATGCTCAGAGGACAAGTTTGATGAAAATGATACATCAGCAATATCCTAATTTAAGTTAAATTACTCATTTCAGAAGCTGGTGCTGTATTCCCGGGTCCTCCAGCTTTTGTCATGCATGGATTGCTGTGGCGCTAACATGACCCAATGTGCACACCAAAAAGCCAGGAGGCATCAGGCATGCAGCAACTTAAATAAGTAGTAATAGTTCCTGTAGTCTGTAGTTGGTCACAAGGGACTAAGCCTTAGACCTACCTGTCATCACTTGTGATGGCACAGCTGGGAAATGGAAGAGAAAATGCTGAGAGAAATTCAGCTTTGCCCTGTTACAGCTGTGTACCGTGTACCCTGGCCTGTGTCCTCATTTCATCTGAACCAAATAGCCTATTGCCACCCATGTGCCTTTTTGCTCCTTTAGGAGGCCCTTCCTCCTCATATATTTCCTATAAGCAACTTTATTCCCCTGTGTTGTCCTGCTTCTCTACTCCAAAGGCGATCTTGCTTCCAAGTCCTCTCCACTGTGGTGGCCCGGATGCCCACCAAGCACAGTCTTACAGACACTGTATTGCACGCAAGAAAGGTGCACCTGAGGTGGATGGGACCCTCTCATGGCATATGGGATTTTGTATTGCTCCCTGCTGGAGGACATGGCAAACACGGTGTTACTGGCACCGGTACGCTGCACTGAGTTTTTTTGACTGGGTTTTGGCTTGCTATCTTAAATGCAATACCAAAAACATGGACTTTGCAGAAAAATAGCTGCTGCATTTGCACAGATCAACCTACTCATGTTCACCATCTCAACCAGTAACTAGTGAATTCACAGTGAATGCAACCAGGAGCTGGGACATGACTGTGAGAACTGTATCCTGAAGCAGTTACAAGCTCTTAGGCAGAATGAGACAGGAATTGCTGACCTGTAGCTGCAGCATTTAGTGAACTCTGCATCCCTCCTTTAATCTTTCTTGCATTCAGAGCATAATTAATATGTTCAGTTTGAGCACATTATAAGCACAATTTGAGCACAGTTAATGATTTCAACCCTTGCTATCCTCAGAATTATCTCATATAGTCTGGGTCAAAACAGTCTCAGTGTTCCTACATATACAGTGCTTTCCCCAGCCACAGCAGTTAACTGGTTAGGAAGACGCTACCATATGCAACAGCCAGATTGGGGAGAGTCAGTATTTGGCACTTCAGCTGTGTTTCATTTGAGAAATTATTCTGCAGCCTGAAAAATCAGTGCACGGCTCTTTGTGGGGATTTGCAAAGGCTCTGGGGTCTGTTCCTGGCTTGCATGGCATTCAGAGCAATGTCTGCATGGGCCAGCCATCATTATAGAACACATACCCTACAGATTAACCAGCTTTTCTTAATCCACAACTATTCAGTAAAGGGCACAGAAAAAATGTGCAGATTGCTTAGGAAACTAGAGAGTCAACTATATTAGCTAGGGAGAATCTCTTCATTGTCTTAATGGCATCTAATTCTCAGGAGAACCATCCCCTCTGAAGTGCTCACTGGCTAGTTTCATCACTAGGATGGAGTAATACCTAAAATAAAGCGAAAAATCATATGTGTTTCTATCGAGTACAACAAATGCTGTTGTTTTTCTTTCCTAATGTATTATAAAAGACAACTTTTTCCCCCTTTGAAGTAAGCTCGCTCTTCCAACAGTTGGTAGTGAGAACTGGAGTGTGACTGTTCTGCACACAATTTGACGTGGAGTGCTTCAGGGCTGGTACGTCAAATACTAGCTGAGTGTTTCTCCTTTGATAAATGCAGTAGAAATGAGTGGCTGCAATAATTGTGCCATGGGAAAGGACCATTCCAAATAATTAAAAAGTGAGATGAACTGTAGTTCTCTACTTCTAAAGTTTGCCACTGGGTAACATGGAAAGGTATTTCCCTATTATGAACCCTTATGATTTATGAAGTATATTTATGTTGACATCATTACCAAAGTTGCATTTTGCCTAGAGACAAATTTTACTCAACTAACTCTCAGATTAGAAGACCTTTAGGCACCAAAATCTCTGAATGACTTAGAGTGGACAAAGAGACTCTTGAAGTCCCCAAGCCTGGGAAAAGGGACACCTAAGCTCTGCTGTAATTCAGAGATGAGGTGGAGGACACAAACTCTACCAAAGGCCCCAGAATGGCCCCAGTCAGCACTGAGTTCCAGAGGTGCCGTCACCAACCCTTTCCTTTTTCACAGTAGCCTCATGGGTAGAGATTCTTGGGATCTGGTAGGGCTGGGATCCAGTTATAATGTTAGGTAAATGTCCTGTCTCCATAATACAGGTCTTCTAGGTGTTGAGTGGCACCTGACCTCCTGATATAAACACAGCTCACTTACCCCAGCAGAGCTCCTTCTTTGCTAACTGCTGCTCTGGTTGGCTTTCTGGCAAGTCAGAAGGAGCATTGCCCTACAAGCATTTGTAGACTTCTCCTTAGAGATGTCTCAGCTGGCTATTCTGAGTGATGTTGAGATGCAGATTCTGTATCTTGATTTTTATACGAAATTTAGGCTCCTGCTTATACTCTCATAATTACCATACTGGAGGGGGGTCCATCACATTTTTAGTCCTTGCTGTAGCCTGAACACAGGACTTGGCTTCATGTAAGTACAGTTACAAAACCAGAATGGATAAAGTCTGAGTTTGCCTCTGTGAAATTCCTCACTTTTGAAAATCCTGGTTTCCAGACTGCTGATCAGTTGGTTCACAGTTTCTGATTCCTTAAGGTATTTCACTGGCACAGAATATTCAAATGGTCAAATGGTTGAAAAAAACCCCAAGAAACAAAGCCAAAGAACAGAACATCTAACAGTCATTTGTCATTGACCAGAATATTTAATCTTCATCTATGCAGTCACTGCTTGAGCTCAATCATCATTTGGATTATTGTAGTAATTCATGATTTTTAATCTCTGTCCTACATTAAAGCACCTGTTTCATCATATTATTTATTTATTTATTCAGTTAATTCAAGTGGTACTATAATTGGAGGTAGAACAAAAGGTATAAACACAGTCTGGCTGAAGGTTTTCCACATCACAGATAATCAACATTGAATCTGAGTTATGTTTTGGCCACATCTCAACTTTTAAGGAACACTACCACAAAGCACTAGTCACAGGAGTACAAGGAATAAGTCATAATCTCCGCTATACTTCTGCTTTCCAAGACTGCGGGAACGAACATCTATGAAACGATTCCCTTTCTCTTTACCAAGCCGAGTTTGGGCAATAGAAATCCCTGCACTTTCAACAGCTACAGCAGCTCCTGTTTAGTAAATCTCGCTGTGCCAGACTGCCTCCTTCCAGATACACAGGCACTGTTCCAAGTGTACCACTTTTCCCTCTGCGTAAGGATAACCAGGTAGGGCAGGTAACTAACTCCCTCATCTCCCTCCTCCTTTTTGCACTTCCCTGCTCTGCTTTGAACACTTCTGCCTTTCTTCTCGTTCAGCCTCCAGTCCCAGCCCACTCTACCTCCCTGCTGCAGCTTTGTTGTAATAACCCAAAAAAACCCAAACCGCAAACAAATCAGCACATCTGCTCTTTCTGTTGAGGTGGGACTACTGTGAAGAATGCAAATTTGCCAGCAACAAAGTCATTAACTAGGCAGTAGTCTAGTTCCCAGCATTATTTCCACTGAATAAACATTCAGTGCCAGTGAATTGTAAAAGACAAGCTGTTGAGGGACCAGGACCAGAAGCCAACATGCTCATCTTATGGCCTGGTCCATACAGACCACAGTTACAGATTCCTTCTCATTTGCTCTTCTTCTGGCTCCATGTTATACTGCCGGCTTCTTGGTGTTCAAGCTTCAACAATGTAGATAGAGAGGAGGAATTATTCCCTTGCCAAGATACCTTTTTCTCAGGAGAATGCCCTGTTCATGCGGATATGAAGTATTTTGCCTCTCTTACTGAAGTTGTTTCATTTTCCATGAGAACATGCATTAGACCAGGGAATAAAACAGCCTTTTTGGCAGTGGTTACATTTGCTTATGGATGGAGAGGCAAGAACTGAAGGCAAGGCTCCTGCCTCCTAAAGGGATACTGAAACCATCAAGATGTTCGTGTTCAAGACTTAAGTCTGTGTGTGCAGGGAAACAAGGGAACTGTGAGAAGTGGCTAGAATAAATGCCAAATCCAGACGCTGTGAGATCCAGCTGGATATTCCACCCAGATTAAGACTTGTGGAGAGGCAAAGTTGAATGCACATCCATCCTCCATGTTTCTAACAGGCAGCACCCCACCAAGACAACCAACACCTGCAATTTCTATTGTAGGTGCCCAAAGTTACACCAGACATCGTATAGGAAGTGTAAGCCCTTCACATCAGCCTGTTAACACTGACCATCCTCACCACTGTAAAAACCTGCAATAGCTGTGATAGACATGGAGGGAGTGAGGGGCAAGACTAGAACGTTTTGCTATGGCAAAGGGGCATGTTGGAGCACATGCAGGTGCCTCGTGGCCAGCCCCTCACAGACAAGTATGGGACCTGCTCTTCTGTGGATCACGCAATGCGGTACCGCAAAAGGGTGAGCTGTCTCTTCCCACCCACTTACAGAAGTTTACTCTTTCTTAAATGGAGAATTGCAACTCACTATTGACACAAGGTAAGGGACAAGAAACAAGCGGTTGACCCTTTCCACCCCTGCCCCTGCCAGGGTAATGCCTTCATCCTGTATCCTCAGCAATATATTTATTTATGCATTCGCTTGGTTCCTGACACAAAGACCCTCCAGCAAAGCCTGACCTATGCCACTCCTTTCCCTTGAACTGCTGGCACACCAAGCCACACGCACAGAAACACCAGGAGCAATTCTCTACCTAGAGCAACATGCAACAGAAGTTAGAGCAGCAACGTGGACACCTCCTCCCCAGCACAGCCAGAGGCCACCGCTGCCACCACCTCCTCCCATCTCCATTGTCCTGGCGCAGTAGGGCTCTGGAAAAGAAATGCCCAGAGGAGAAGGCGGAGAAGTGTGATACTAGGCCAAGGATCCTCCCTGTTGGGACTGACCTTTTAGCGGGTCCTCAGAAGGCCTGGCTGGCCATTTCCTTCCCACCACCCCTTCCTGCTAAGCTCACAGCTTGTCAGGGGAGGAGTATTCAGGGAGTAACTAACTGCATCACACTACACAGCCATAGCAGGAATCGCAGTTAGCTTATTTTCCTACAGATGCACACAGTCGGCCTTTCCCAGATCAATGGAAAACCAAATCCATCATTATGTCTACCACAGCTCCATCTGCACCGAGCACGATGGGCTGGCAATTTATCACAGCAGCCAGCCATATTTAGGTTTTCTGTGAGCTTCAAAGAGAAGATCTAATCTGTTACACGGATATTCAAGTAGCAGAGGACACTTGCGAGAGGCCAAGGTCCCTATGTGTATGGGGACAACCAGCAGCGGCGCACAGGCGCTCTGTGCTGCTTCTGAACCAGCAGACGACGTTTCAGGCACTCCTGCAACATGCTGGGGCAAACGTTCCCCTCACCTGCTGCTGCACCGATTACTCGGCATATTTTGTGATCCACTGGCTCCAGATTCAGCCACAATATTTATTAATCGGTGTCAGGGTAATGAACGGGGGGATGTAACGCAATGGCTCCAGCGGGTTCAGGTGGCAGAGGCCCACTAGGTGGCATTCGAATCCTCGGCATGGCGGCGGCGGCAGGCCCGGTGCGGCAGGCCCGGTGCGGCAGGCCCGGTGCGGCAGGCCCGGTGCGGCAGGCCCGGTGCGGCAGGCCCGGTGCCACAGGCCGCGCACCGGCTGACAAAGGCCCTCGGGGTGTCCTTGCTGACCGCTGACTTCTGATTCTTGTACGAATCAAAGCTCTTTAATTGTTTGCTCTAGATGTGTAGTTTTTGTCATGAATTTTCTTAGATATGCCAATTAAAAGCTAATACTTTTTTTTTTTTTTTTTTAAGCTTGATACACTGATAGTCTGGAGGGAAAGGGAAAGGAAGAGGAAAGAAAGAAAGAAACCTTTTTCTTTGTTGGGACTATTTGGCAGGGCTACAGCGCGACTGTCTGCTTTGGCTTCTTATACCACATATCACATCTGTAAAAACATAGTGGGGAAAAGGAGGAAAAAATAATCTGCAATGCTTTCCTGGTGGTTTCTGTGAGGCTTTCATGTAACCAATACATTTTCATCAATTATGCATTTAGGTCACAGGAAGAGTTGGAAGAAGGAATTCCTTTGCCATTTCAAAGTTGCTGTCAGGAAGAAAATATCGCCAAGCTGATGGAGCTAGAAGAAATGCAGTTTTGTTCTTCTGTCCTGAAATTTTTCTTCTCCACTTTCTTTACCATCATTTCTATTTGCATAAGAATTTCCCCTGGCATAGCAAAGTCTGTGTAGGGAATGCACAGAGGCCCTTAGAGCATGGAAATCTCTTATTTTGCAATGGCAATTCTAAAACATACGTAAACACTATTAGAGAATTGAGTAAAAGGCCTTCCCTGTAAAGCATTTGGTCAGATCTAGAAAACAGCATAGGCTCCTTGGTGGGCAGCATTACCATATGTAAGCTTTAGGCTTCTGTGCAATTTACAACCCCAAATTAGGTGCTTAAATACTCTTTTAAAAGTATAATAAGAATTAAGTACTAAGGACTGGGTTTCACTGTAGCCAGCACACAGAGCAGACAAAAGCTGATGTTAGCTACTGAAAAATACCAGAGAAGACCTTAAAATCTCACCTCTTCCCTGTATTGGAGATCACAGGAGTCTCCCGTCCCTCTGGATCATATGCCTGAGCAAAGTCTCAACGCACTTGCTCACTCTTTTCTTGTGAAAAATATCTGAGAAAATGCTTGTGAAATGCATTGCTTGCTTGAGAAGTGTCTTGTGGAAATGCTTCTGGTGCTGTGGCCTGCATCTTACATGTGCTTAGAGCATTGAGCAGGAAGCAGAAAATGAGGGCTCAGGTCTTTCCACACCCCCCCCCCCCCCCGCCTCCTTCTTTTCAGGGGGCTGACACCCCCCCATCCCACCACTCCCCCAAGTAAAGGCAGGAGGGAGAAGAGAGATATTAGTGCAGTTAGTAGGAGAAGGAAGGTCTGTAGTCCCACCCCTTCTCTCAACTCTGCTTATGTATTTTACTTACCTTTCTTAAATGTACAATATATCGACAGGCTTGGGAACACGGACAGAACTGAAGTCTCCCACCTCTGAAGTAAATGCCACAGCAATTAGGCTAGAGAGTTTCCCTTCGCCTACTGTGGCCCAGCTTCAGCAGGAAAGGCAAAGACTGCTTTTCTCTCTGCTCTTTCCTAGCTTGAAGGTCAGGGCAGTCCCTTGAGAGGTTAGGCTGTGGCTGCTGATAGCTCCAGGCTGAGGAGGGTCTTACAGCCAGGTGCTGCTCTTCTGGTGCATCGCTTCTTTCTTGGTAAGTAGGTTGTGACATTCAGCAATGCCAGAGCACCAGCTCAGGCTGGGGAGAGGCCAGATTTGTGAGCCCCAAAAGGTGGAAGGTGGGTGCCAGAAGGCTGGTTTGGCTAAGACAGACCAAGTTCTCCCATGTGCTGGAGACTGTCTCCAAAAGCTTAGGGAGTCATGGCAAAGCACGTAACACTTGTTTAGAGATCTGTAGCTGGCTCTGAAAGATACGGATCCTGAAGAGGAAGCAACACAACTTGTTGCTTGGGCTAGCAGCAAACCTCTCTCCTAGGAAGAGTGGAGAAAAGATTAGTGGAGAGTAAGTGTTGTACCTACAGAAGTAGGTGTTGTACCTACTGAGCTAGAATACCCCGGGACAAGGGTTAGTGTCTTGGCGTAGCATGTATTGCCCTGTATGAGCTTGTTTGGGTCAACGCAGCTGGCAGTGAGTAAATTGATGCCTACTGACTCTGAGGGTTCTGAGGGAGATGATGGAGATTCTGCGAAACCTCATTTGAAGTTGTTAGGGACCAAAGCTGCTTACTACAAAGCAGGTACATTTACAGCCCTGGACTGAGGTCTCTCTCTGCCAAGAGCGAAATATAGAGTATACCTCTTTAATCCAGAGTAATTTTTATTCAGTTGATTTCATTTTGGAAGCTGAAGAGCTAAGAACTACTTCAAAGGTTAAATTTAGCATATTTGTACTATACATACAGAATCATTTAGGATATTTAAATTGATTCTTAAAATAGTCTCCCCAGTAAGCAGAAAAATCTCCTAACTGGCTTAGAAGAAAAAAAATAGTGTTAAATTCTGCTATAATTAAGGTTACACATGCAAAAGTTAGCAGTTTGCTTATGTTTATGAAATAAATCTGTCCTGTGAGACAGGGCATTTGGAGGCAGGGCTCTTTCATGCCTTCCTCTCGGAGGTGTCCTACTTTCCACAGAATACTAAATATGCATTTCACAGAATGAGAGTGACTTTCTGGAACAACCTTTAGGACTTCTACCTAAGGCCTGGGGTTCTGCTGTTCCCTAGCTTTCTTTAGTAAATTATTAATTTTTTAGTCAATGTTGACCAGTAAGAATAGAAAAAAATAAAGTTCTCTCTAATATCATCTGCTAGTCCTGGTATTCTCCTGAGGATGACTCCTAAATCACTGGGCTGCTGACTAGCATTAAAAAGTGAAAATGGCATTTCCGAGAGTAAAAGTCTTCATTTCCTTTACTTTTCTGGAAAATACGATGAAATGGATCATGCTGAATGAAAGAAAATCTTTTTGTGACATTTTTGTGAGGAAAAAGCACTCAAAAATATTGCAGTGTCCCCCCACCCAAGAATTTAGTTTTATTGCTTAAGCAAAAGCATTAGTCATTTCTACAGCCCCTCTCAACCCCTTGCGGGCACTTAAACTCAGGTCTTACCATTTCTTCCAATGCTATGTCTTACTAAATTGGGGGAATAAAATCTTGTCCTTTGTTAGAGTAAATACTAAACCATCCGTTTACTTTGTGGGGCCTAAGATTTACAGCCTCTTTATGAAAGATAAGAAAAATCAGGCTTTGAAATTCCTGCTGACAAATTTTATAGCAGTGGAAGTATTAACTTTGCTCGTCTAGTCAATTCCTACTTTGAATAGTTCTGGTTTACTTTGCTCTAAACCCTGTTTACTTTCTGTTTTCCAGCATTGCTATCAGCTAGAAATTACCTTTCACCCTAGAATGGTACTTTTTTCTATTTCTGTGCAATAGTATATATGAAAGTGTGTTAAGTGCTTTTAAGCCATGGACTGGCAGGTGCTATATAAATATTTATCTTTGTTATGATTGCTTAAATCAGAAGGCTCAGAGATATATAAAAGAAAAAAACCTAAGTAGTCCCACATTCTGCCCTTGGTTTTCACATCTATTTCATAATCAATTCAGCGAGAGAAATCCCTCACAGAAAGAAAACATTCAAACTGCCTTGCAGCACAAAACAGGGATAATTTTAATCCATGTTCAATTCCCAGATTTACAGTCACAGTTGATTCAATTTTGAAATGATCTGTGAAACAGTTTATCCCAGACAAATGCAACTAAAGGGTTTCATAACAAAAAACCTCTTTTATATTCTCTTCTTTGCAATCAACCCGGATTGTTTATTGCTTTCATTGAAGTGGAGTTTATTCAGAATATTCCGGCTAGTGGGATGGTGGAAATGGGAAGGATGTCTTTCTCTGGGGAAAAAGACTATGTGGCACTCAGCAGAATGTGTGTTTGCTGGACCGTTCTTGTGCTATTGTTCCAGGACCACTAAGGTTTACGTAAAAAACCAAAAGTTTCAGAGAAGCCAGGTGCCTTATATTATATGCTTGAGTGTTCCTTCCTGACTGAGTTGCTTTTCCCATTAGAGTTTTTTGTCCCATTCTCCATTTGAGGTTTGTTTCCTGTTCCTTTTCATTTCACCTTAGCTTTTCACGCAATGACATCCAAATAGAAAGAGACAGGCATTGACATGGTTTTCACTCTAAAACGGAACTTCCTGGCTTTTATGGCTTATAATCAATCCCATAATGTCCTGTGATTTCTATGTATGAGTATCAAGGAGTAAAAGGGAGTTTATTTTGCCTGCATGCAGACAGGCCAACTTTCACACATTAGGAGCAGCAACTAATCACCCACAACATTTCCTGAAGTTTATGGCGCTGGCAGACAGCTGTTTTTGTTCTGATATGATGGTTTCTTTGCAGAATCCTGCTGCCAGCAGTGTCTCAACCACTTTACTAGTGCTCCATGCACCACACTTCCTGAGCTATGGCCTTTAAAGCTCCTTTCTACTTCATACACGCAAAAGCAAACTAGACTGCCAACAAATACTAAGGAGACAGACGTATTGTTACTGTAGCTGTCTGCTGTACCAAAAGGAAATTTCAGTTACCAACACCTAGAACTAAAAGAAGAAAATGATAACATGTAGGCATGCATCCCAGATCGCTCAATATAAGCTTTTAATCTTACTTTTTGGTTTGACTTTTTTTTTCCCCTTTTAAATCTAGGCCCTTGAAAGGGGTAAAAATGCATTAACTCTACTGTTTATCATATAGGAATTCAAAAAAGTTACCTATATTCTCTGAAAGTTAACCAGTGTTACTGTAAATACATGTATCCCACACACGTTATAAATGTATGGAAGTTTGGTCCTTGCCTAAATAATCATTGATAATAATATTTAACAGCTCTTTAATATTTGACTTGATTAATGTTGAGCTTAAGAGAGTGAGGAAAGCACTCATTTCATCTCTGCAATGCTGGCTACACAGCTTTGTCTGTAATGTCCTATCCGCAAACTTGTTCCAATGCTTCTTGTTTTCAAAGACTTAAAAAGTATGTTCTTGAAGCCAAGAATATACCCCATTGCCAACCAACAGTCCAAGTATCTGTCTTTAAACAGAACTAGTGCTGGAAGACTGACATCTTATGCCATGGATAACATGAGGCTGAGTTCACAAAGACTGGTGTGGGACACACAGAAATGTTCCCTTTAACCAGTTCAGCCTGATGATTGGAAGCCTGAAGATAAAATCTTCTAGGAATGAAAACCTTAACAAATTCTGCAGATCTTTGAACCACCATCAATTGTTAAATACGGGAGAAGAAACAAGTGGATTGGGAAAGGAGAAGAGTTCCCTTTAATCCAACCCTTAAAAAAATATTTATGATCTCTGAGTAATGAGGTATTAAAATCTGAACATTTGAAGTATATTCACTTTATTTCACTCCCACTGATGCAGAAACATTTGTAATTATGCAAATTTGTTCAGTACAGTCATGCTGTTTTTAACTTCTGTCTAATTATTATTTATACAATTATAGTTCCTAGGATCCCAGCCACAGACCAGAAGGCTACCATGCTAAATGTAGAAGACATGTGAAAAAATGTCTTGAACCTCAAAGATTATAGGAAATCCGCCCATTAACTTCAATGTTGTTTTTCCAGTTGGTTTTATCATGCCTCTAGTTAATCTGCTACACAGAAAGACAGTAGCAAGCACAATTCACTAAAAATAAACACAAAGAACAGATCTTTAAACCTGGCATGATTTGCCAAAGCATCTAAATCTCTATACTGCTCTGGCAGTATAATGCAAGTAACATTTTAAAATTCATTGAAAAGCTTTAAGTATTTTGTTAAAAACCATATCAACACAGGTTCAGTAAGTAATGGGTAAAGGCATTATTTTATTTGTCTTTTATGTGAGCAATTGTGCTTATATGAATAAAAAGAACAAGTCCCTAATGCAGGAATTATTAGAGTGAAATTCTGTGGGGCCTCCATTATACAAGAGCTCAAACTTGTCAGTTGTAATGGCCCAATCTTGTGTTAGGTCTGAGGCATGTAGATTTAAAGAAGCTGAAATAAATTAATAAATAATGCTTCTTTTTGAAAGTACCTGATGCACAAAAGAAAACCTTGTCCCAGAAGACACCAAAGAGCACTTTTCTCAAGCAGCAAAGAGCTGCTTGGCTCTTGCAGAGCTACTGGGAAGGATTTTCAGAGCCTACTTAATTAGATATCAAGAGATATTTTCTCTTCAGGTGACTTCTCCAATGACTCAAAAGCACTGCCATAGCTCCCGCCATGCTCCTTTCCATGACAAAAATCGAGTTCTTGTGACTGGACAATATCCACTGCCTCAGCTGGAGAACAGCCTTCAGTCTCAACAACATGTAGTGCAATACAATGTTATTGTGAGGGTGGGTCTGATAATCAGGTAGGAAGGAGGAAAGAAGGTATATATAGTCATGTTTTAACTACTAATCGCAGGGTACAGTACAGCCGTACTTGTAGGTGCAAGGCTGATAAGTACAGACAGGCACTGGAAACCAATTTGACATCAAATAGATTCCTGTTAAATGTGTTAAGTGTATTCATATTGGGAGTGGTGTCCGGTGGCTTGTTTTAGGATTCAGGCCACATTAGCCAGAGCATCACTCCAGCCCCCAGTGAGACGTGTCCCCTCTGGTGAGCCCGGTGAGTGCAGCCCCAGCAGAGCTCTGCTGAGTGTGATCCATCCCTGCTGCCATCCTGCGCTTCATTTCCAACCACTGAACAGATTTCCCCCTGCCCTGAGCAAGACAAAGATATCTAATGGTGGTCCTCCCGAAATCTCAGGGGTCCCCTGCTGTTAGCTGTCTGCCTGAGGAAGGTTACTGTGGCCAGTGCCCCAGCAGTAGAAACGTGGGTTCAGAATTAAAGGTAAGAAGTAGTCACAGCTGAGGCCCTCCTATGGGGCCACATAACAGCGTGCGTCCTATTGATCAGCACAAAGCAGGACAGGTAACCCTTGAGAAGCAAGTATTTGCACCCTTCGTACCAGGCAGCTAGCCTGCGCTCATGGGACCCTCTTGAGATCAAAATAACCATAAGCCTCTACTCTGAACCGTCTGCTGGATGCACGTGCCATTTCTGCACTGGCTACCTAGGGTACCAGCATCCCTCATCTGGAAACATAAAGGTCTTAAATGCCTTAAGCAGATGGTGTGAGTGACTCCCTCCTCTGCTCCACCTCGTCAGTGGGTTGGCAATTGACGGTGATGCACACAGGTGAGAGGAGAACAAAGGAAATCACCTTTATTTCTGGAAGAAGAAAAAGAATGTTCTATTTTTCTTTTAAAGTACGTAGGATTACTGATTCATTTATTCATAGTACTTGGTTTTTAATCTGTCAGGGAATAATGACCCATTATTTTATACTTATGGGAAATGACACTTTCTAGTACCTGGTATTTGCAGCTGTCAAATTATATATGTCAGCATCTGTCACTCTGCAGTGGTGTTTAATGAACAAGTTTTGCATATCCCAATGAGCTTCTACTAGAAAGGAGAAAAATATTAACACCTTTTCTGGCAACTGTAGGGGCTGACTGCTTCTTTGGCATATTCACTTCTGCTCCATATAGCCTTACCATATACAGCCTGGACTGCACCGTCTCAATGGCTGTAACAGGCATGATTAAAAACACTGACATACAGATTTCTGCCCATAAACTGCAGAATGGAATATCTTCCTTTCCTAATTCAAATGACTTAATGAAAAATGAAAATAACAGCATTAAAATGAAAGTATGGAATCTCTAACAGCATGAGCTGTCAATAAAAATTTAAAACCTTTAGGGCTTTGTCCAGTTAGTTTGATGTAAAGACAGTCCTCCATGTTCCTCAGGCACTCTGTGAGACTGTCTTGTCCAACCTGCACCCAAAACCTTGCCAGAGGAAAAAGCAGTGAGTTACTCATCACATCACAAAAATGAGGGGGAAAGCAGCAGATGATCACATATTTACATGTTTAATTTTGCTATCCTAAGAAACCAGGAAGTTATTCAGTTATCGAAAAGGAACCACCAAAATCCTGTCTAGCAGATTATTCCCAGATAAGTATGGCAATACAATACAATGTCTAGAGCATCAAATGTCTCTACAGGCTTCTTCATATCTATAGCTCTGAACAGCTTCATCTCTTTCAAGGACATTGTGTCCAACTTACAGCTGATCCATACACAGCGACAAGACCCTTCCTTGATAGATATTCTTTACACGAGCTCACAGAAAGAACCTTTTCCTTTTTTTGTCACAAATTCTTCATATTTTTCTATATTGCAAACATATCTATTTTATAACAAATTATCTGCTGCAAGATACAACAGTTAACCTAGGCATTATTTAACAACACTAAGTGGGCAAGCACATCATTAGCACACAGGAACAACTTTGCTTGTAAGGCTCATTGCATCACTGTGATTTACATAGAGCAAAAAGGACAGAAATCAGATGAGTCGGACAGCAAGGAATAGGTGATGGTGCTCCAGGGAGGAAGCATGTTGTTTCCCCACTGAAAGGCATACTAGTCTTTTTTGTTTTCTTTTTTTTTTTTTTTTAAATGTAAGAAAGGCCCCCATGGCAACTCATATTCTTCTCTAATGAGCTTTCCAGGATTGCCAGGGCTTCTGGGCTCTTCATGCAATCTGTGGGCAGGACCGTGGACCTGTCTTAGAGACACAAATCCATCCTCAGGCTAGAAACTTTGAAAGGGGCAACACATGGGACTTTGGTCTAGGCCCTTTGCTGCAGGACAGGCCATAACCCGACCCTTTGATTTTAGGGACGACAGCTACGGTATATTAAAGCAGCTGTATTTTCCAGTATTGGGTTCTGTGTGTTCTAACATGGTGTGTTAACTTTTCTCATTGGAAATTCGATGGGAGAACCACACAGAATGGCAGAATCACTAAGGTTAAGTGAGTCATGCAGGAAAAAAGTCATGCTGAACTTATAAGATCAGACACAGCTGCTCCTCTTATCAGGTATAAAAACTAAGTATTTCAGAATCAGAATCTTTATATTTTAAAGAAGATCTTGTTTGCTGAGATTTCCTACCTTTGATATATGGCAGTTGCCAAATCCCTGTACACTCTAGGTACTTAACAAGTCTGTGAGCCTACGTGTTTTCCATGGCTGAATGAGGAGTTAGCAAGAAGTAAGAACGATCTGCCAGGAGCCTATTTCCACCTTGTTTCCTGCTTAGACCTACTTTTCTACAGTTCAAATAAGGCACCGCAAAGGAATGCATTGAACAGAAACTGGTATCAGCATAGTTGAGTCCTGGAAATTAAACAAAGTTTTCTGCTGATGAAACTGGTGGATGCCACCCAGAGGCAAGACACGTTCATACACTACATACCCTATGTAAAGACAGCTGGGAGCTGAAGGATGAGGGCAATGAGACTCACCATCCTGCATAAAGTCCTAGAAACTAAAACTGATTCCTAGGTCCAACTTACTCATACCCACAAATATCTGTATTGTTACACAATACATTTAAGCACAGCAATCATTTAAGTTGTTCACTCAGTTACACCATTCTAATAACTGAGCAGAAAATCAGCCCCAGTATCTTTCTTTCCCCATAGTATTACGTATGAAACAATATATGTCAATGAGCTAATAGCCCAAGTGGAAAGCCAAGCTGAAAATATAGCAATACTACAAAGGAAAATAAATCAGTGATGTCATGAGTTCATGAAGCACTGCTGTTAAAAAAGAAGAATGATCTTCTGAAATTCTCCTTCCGTAGTTCCTCTGGCCAAAATTGGTTATCAGATTTGAACTGGATATATGAAATTAATTTATTTCCTGAAAGTCAAGTTTTCAGCAGAATTGCTATTCTTAAATAGCATTTCTTGGTCTGCTTAAAGCTTCCTAGCATTAAGTCTGATACACCCAAATAGCAGTGATTCCAGTTATTTGTTTTGGAGGTTGATTTACAAAAAGTTTTATGCCAAGCCCTTCATTTATGCGTGTATTGACATTATAAAGTACCAGTATTCACTGTGATTGGAACGTATCTTAGCAATATTTCAGATATTAGCCATGGGATTAATCTGACTAAACAGATTCCTGCAATGTAGATGTCTTTTACATCTAAACTAATCACCTTTGGCTTCCTCTATATGGAAAGGAATAGAGGCATTACAGCACAATCTACCTCATCCTAAAGTCAGCATCTAAAATACATATCCAGTGAATCTCACCGCGTATCTAATTCTCTCTGTTAATGAAGGAAGAAAACATGGAGTAACTAGATGAGCTGTTACACATGTATGAGACAGAAATCTAAAATAAAGTGAGGAATTCCATAATCAGAAAATATTAATGTGAATCAGGTTGTATTCAGATTTATGGTGATCAGCTCAGTACTTACATGGAAACCTGAGTACTCGCTGCTCCTTTCTATCAAATATGGTATGTAGTAGGGACCATCTGAGCTGCATGTTCAATGGGGAACAGTAGAGTTTGCTAGATCAATAAAAATCAGTATCAAGAACGCTTAACAACAAAAATGAGCGGGTGGAAAGTTGAGCTCAGTTGGCAAAGGCTCAAATTAAAGCCCTTCAGTGAAATCATTGATAGTAACCCATGAAATTAGAGACACTGACCTGAAGCACAGGTTAGACCTAGCATCACAATATTTTTAGCCTTCTAAAATGCTTCAAGACAGTCTTTCCTGTTTTAACTATTTGGACATTAATTCACCTTATTTTAGTGCACTCACAAAACCTTATTTGATTCGGCAAATCGCTAAAGTAGAATATAAACCAGCAGTGAACTAATGTAGTTTGTGTGGCATTAAAGAACATGCGTGATAAATTTTGGGTTTTAAATACAATAAATCAGTCATTTAAATTTAATATAAGCTGCATAATTTCATTCTGCTTCATTAGCCTATATAAACACAATAAAATCTGTCAAATGCAAACAAAGGGCCTCCTAGAGGTGATATTTTAATTGTAATAAAACTGTCATCTAGATTAAGAGGCCAGCTGAACAATTCATTTCTTCATAGAAGTTAATGCTATTCTAGAAAATGAGCATTAGGTTTAATTTTTCCTGATGTGCTGGTGCTCAGGAAACAAGAATTTTGTTTCTGTCCTCTGCTGCAATCAATCTGCTCCATGGCCCTAGCATCGCAGGGGGAAGAAAAAGCGGGGGGTTAGGTTGCAACATGAAGCTCTGCCTCTGCTGTCTCCTTCAGGCTATTGCCTTTCACATCAGCGGTAGTTTAGCTTGGAGACAGGATTCAGGGGAAGGCCTTCTAAGCTAGCCAAACATCCTTCAACATGCTTTAGTCAGGTAGGAAGAGGGGTTTTTCCCTGATGCCCCCTGCGTGGACCAGGGCACCACAGATGCACGCCCACCCTCCCCTGGCATATTGCCTCCCCCAGGAGTCCCTGAGCTGTTCCCCTGGCCGGTTATTCTCTGCGATTACTGCTCAGCCACGAGGGCTTGCTGTCAAAATTGTACCTGCTTTTCCTTCCTGTCGCCAGCAGGACCAAGTATGTAACTTTTCTTGTTTTTCCCCTTAAAATGTTAATACAACTCATGGCTTATTTTAGCTGGCTGAGAAGCAAAACACTCAGCTCTTCCACCGATTTTCTTTAATTGCTTGACTAGATGTCTTTCAGCTGGTAACTATGAAATATTCAGAAGTGACATAATCTAATTCCAGCTGGGATAGTTGACGATCAGAAGCTAATTTTGCTGGCTTTACCTCCCCCTCCCCTCTCTCCTCCATATACACTCATACTGCTCTTCCATGTTTTTTTACTTCACCTGAGAACCTGTATAGCGTATACAGGGAAAAAAAGCAGTGAGGGCCTCGTTCATCAGCCTGTTGTGAAAGCACTAACCTGCACTGAAGGGAAAAATCATCTTTCGTGGTAAAGAGTTATGTGCAATTGTTTACCTTATCCTTCGAATTTTAATTCATAAAACCATTTCCTCCCTAAAAATAGAGCTGCATACTTTCTGAGGCAGCCATTTAGCAGTCAGACAGAAAAGCCACCACCATGCCTTTGACTCTGATTTCTTAGTATCACATTTTAAAAAGAAACATCTCAGCAGCTCCTCTAAGTGACAGAAACAATATAAAGCTTTAACAGGGGATGAGAAGCTTCTTAATTTCTTCACCAAAGAAAAGAATCTGCCAGGAATTTTATGGATGCATTTACATTTCTTCATAACTACTTCTTAAAACCGTGTCAGTCCCTCGGATTTCTTCATCGCTGGTCTGGGTATCTCTGCTGCATGCAGGGGCCAGCAGCCACTCTTTCATTTGACTAATTGGGCACCAGCTCCTGCCAAAGCGGAAGCCTTTGTAGCTGAGGAGGAACAGTTACAGCTTTAGTTTCTGAGGGCAGCGATTTCTAACACTGAAACAGT
Source organism: Gavia stellata (assembly GCF_030936135.1). Classification (NCBI taxonomy): domain Eukaryota; kingdom Metazoa; phylum Chordata; class Aves; order Gaviiformes; family Gaviidae; genus Gavia; species Gavia stellata. Next base: position 81,328,951 of record NC_082594.1, read on the forward strand.
CCCAGCATTTCTGAGGAGTTCCCCCTGCATTACACCCAGAGCCTGCACCCTTGCTGCCCAGCTGCAGGGGGGGTCGGGGCAGAAATACCTCCCACGGGACCCACGGCTGCCCTGGAGCCAGCGCTGCTCCCTGCGTTTCGGGGAACAGGAACGGTGTTTGCGCAATTGCCCATGGAGCAGGTTAGACACATCCTGATGATCGCTACTGTCCCCCAGCATTTTTTCTTCCTCACACAGCACAGAGCTCTCCCTGCCAGGTATTGGGTCTTGGAGCAGAGGGATCATCCATCTTCCTATGACCCAGCCAGACAGTTTTAACAGGAGAAAGGTCTTGGATCAAACCCAGTTCCAGAATACAAAGTGCCGTATTGGCCTTACTAGAAAAACTGGTGAAGAAGTCTTTCACACATGTAAGATATTTAATGAATCCAAACCAAAACATTTCCACGTCCCTTTGAATTTCACTGTTAAGGTTTTCCTGGCCCCCAGAGGACTCTCTAATCTTCAGAAGTGAAAGGCCAGTGTATTAAAATAAATATCCTGAGGGGTTACCAGATCGCTGGATATCGCCCTTGTTTTGTAGATGAAGGGAGGGGAAACACAGTTTGTTTGTGGGGGGGGAAAAAAAAAAGAAAAAAAAGCCATAAGAGACGAGGACAATTTTAATGAGTTCAAGATGATGTTTAACTGTTCCTGAGGAGCGCAGCCAGGCAGCCGGTGTGCGTGGCGGGAGGGAGAGGAGGAGAGCTCCCCACCGCAGCGTGCCGTTCCGCTGCCCCTGATACACTTCCCGGGGCTCACCTCCTGATAATGTGTCTGTAGTCATTTCTTCACTCAGCACCAGCTCAGCACCCGCTGGGCTGGGAGGCTGGAATGGGGGGCTCAGGCATCTCTCCTGCCTGCACAGCCCTGCTCTGCCGGTAAGGCACCGGAGCCATTCCAGCACCACCGCTGCCGTGGCCCAGACCATTCCCGAATGTTTAAGTGTTTACAGAATCCAGGCTAAACCTGTAAGCCATTACAGATAATTTCAACATCCAGTAAAAACCGTAAAGGCTATCTCTAAACTGGCCGCACCCCAGGTCCAGCCAGGAGCAAGGTGCAGGGGCACACACACCGGCCCCTGCCCCTTCTCCTCCAGCCTGGCCATCTGCCTGCAGACACAGAGCCCCAACGCACAGCTGAGAGCTGAGATGCCACCAAACAGCTCTCCGTGCAGCCCTGGGGTGTTTCTGCACAGAGAAGCGCAGTGAAGCCCAAGACTCCCCTGTTTTGAGGCAGCTGAGCCCATGAAACCAGCTTGGATCCAAAAAGCCTATGAAGTGCTTTGTCTGACATAGTCCACCCGGCACCTTTCCATGCTGACATGATTGTATAGCTTTAGGAAGGGAGTTTGTTTTTAGCTAGCCACTTCAGACAGAAACCTGTATAAACACAGCCCTGTGCAAATATATATAGCCTGTGCAAATATTAGGATATTATGCATGCAAACAACCGATCATTTAGTTCTCTTCAAAGTCAAAGGTCCCCGGAGCGAACATTGATAATTGCCTATGTGAGAGCATGATGCCATTTTTCCAGTTGAATTTAAAGTCAGTAAAACTTAGCTTCCTAAGATTTGGTTTCAAAGTTTATCATCACAGAGGCTATCAAACTGTGGTCATTTTATGTGGAGCTGGTAGTGGTTTACTACAATAGAATAGAGATCAATACAATCAGCTAATGTCTTTGGACTTTACAAGGGTGCTATTGGCTGAAGTCAGTTGTTTTAAGTCATTCATAAAAAGACTATGATTGGAAAATATTTTTCCCTTTCTTTTTGCTGCCTTTTGTTTTCCTGGAGTTTAAAATTACCCTGACTGTGTGGGCTTTTCATCCAGCAAGAGAGAGATTAAATAATTTCTGCACCTTTTTATAGCAGGAGGAAGTACTGAAAATAAATGCAGTTATAAATTCATCATAAGGGTTTTAAGTTTGTCACAGTGAGTTCTTCCTAAAATAGCTGTGAGTCATTCACGCTTCCTTTGGCATATTACAATTTTTGCCCATCGGGAATCTTCATACACTCACTCACATACCTTTTGATTTAACACTAGAATCCAACCAAAACAGCAAGGCAGCAACCAGCCATTTCCAATCCGTTGAAATTCAGCAAGTTTTTACTCTGATAGCTTAATGTAACTGCAAGTCACTTGAGGCATCTGTATAATTAATAGTATGCTTGGCAGTGTTAGGTAGAGTACCAGCAATGATATCTTTAAGCATTGACACTGGTATTGGTATCTTCTTTGGCTTTAGAGATGTAACAAGGGCTATTAAATGTATAATAAAATTCATTCAGCTGCATAAAAACCAATGTAGCTCTGCAGTTTAGTAGCACCAAGGACACTGGGTTTGTTCTGCGGTTCAGAAGAAATATCCCTGGCCATAGCATGCTGGCTATTACATATCTAACAGAGGAGAGATTTTTCCTGTTGCAGGACCTCCAGATAAAAGTTAAAATAGTGATATCTAGATCAATACTAATGAGTAGTCTCTATTATCTTTTGGCAGTAGAGAATCATATTTTCAGATACTCAGCAGATGTAAGATAGGATGTGAGAGCAGGTCCTGCTAAAATCAGTTGAAATTTTTTGTACAGCTATCATTGGACCAAGATTTCACCAATATGTCAAACGTAACAGTTAGCAACAGAATTGAGAAGAAAAGTTATTTCCCAATCTTCTGACCATTTGTGAGGTTTTGGTTTGTTTCCCATCCAAAAAGGAATTGGAGAATCACATTTCTAAAATTTCCATTGCCCAGTAGCCTGAAGTATTTTTCTTTGGGCAGGGAGGGAAGAAGAAAAAGGGAAGATTAATAAAATGGAAATAAAATAGAAGCAGGATAATGGCACAAATCTAAAAAAGCAAGAGATGTCTTCATAGAATCACAGAGCGGTTTGGGTCGGAAGGGACTATTAAAGATCATCTAGTCCAATTCCCCTGCCATAGGCAGGGACATCGACATCTTTCACTAGATCAGGTTGCTCAAAGCCCCGTCCAACCTGGTGTTGAACACTTCCAATGATGGGGCATCCAAAGCTTCTCTGGGCAACCTGTTCAGTGTCTCACCACCCTCACCGTAAAAAGAAGTCTTCCTTGTATTTAATCTAAATCTAACCTCTTTTACTTTAAAACCATTTCTTCTTGTCCTATCACTAAAAGCTCTGGTAAAAAGTCTCTCTCCATCTTTCTTATAAGCCCCCTTTAATACTGAAATGTCCCAAAAAGGTCTCCCTGGAGCCTTCTCTTCTGCAGGCTGAACAACCCCAACTCTTTCAGCCTGTCTTCATAGGAGACGTCTTCCAGCCCTCTGATAATTTTCATGGCCCTCCTCTGGACCCTCTCTAACAGGTTCATGTCTTTCTTGTGCTGGGGGTCCCAGAGCTGGATGCAGCTCTGTTTTCTGACAAAACACCTTGTTATCAGTTAACTGAGTAGGAGTGCACCTGTATTAGATGAGTCTAGGAACAATGGAAAGGAGAGCTAATGTCAAGGCCAACATTTCTTCCCTGGGCTTTTTCTAACCTTTCCGAGCATCATATGTGTGATAAAGGATGTACTGAGTTCTCTCAGCAGAATTGGTTCTGTCTATAGATGCTTAAAAGACAGATTTTAACTTTGCATATATTCATAGAGATATTCCCGTTTCAGCAGACTTCAGTATGGTTCACTGGCTGCATGCAAGAATGGAATTTAATGGCGAGACTTTTGAATATACAGTGGGAGTACAAGAAGGAAACATAGGTCAAAACCAACAAAACCTAGCTGAGACTTCTCCTGTTTTGTTTCACCCTCACCTTTTCACAGCATAGTGCACAGGAAAACTCCTGGACTCAAACCAATCCTCATCCATCATCTAGAAAATGCAGAAGCAGAAGTGATGTGGGAAAATTCAAAGGTCTGGTTTTTTCAGTTGTTCTTGTATTTAACAACAGCTGGGATTTTCCTTGCAGATAACCAAGGAAAAAAATAGGGGAACTTTGGGACAGATACACTGGAAAAAATAATTAACTATCACAGATTTATCAAATATTTGGTATGTTTGTATTAAAGGGCAATACAGTTTTACAGCTTGAGAGCTGTAATTTCATTATTTCTGTAGAAGCCAGTTATACCAACTTTTTAATTACTTCATCTATTTTACCATAGAATTGTTAGAAAATCCTTAAAGGCATCAAAAATGTATATTCAGGGATTTCCAGTTGTTCCAAAAATTTTCTTAATCCAGAACTGGACACCACCTACTTTATAAAATAATGAATTGAAGGCAGTTTGTGTGTATTATGTGCTCTACAGTAGTCAAATATCTGTCCAAAAGAAAAAAAAAACACTTGAAGAAAAAATACATTTCTACTGAAGAAAATTAAGGTTCATATGTCATTGAAGGTTATTAAAGCTGGGCTCAGTGCCACGTTTTGCCGTGATCCTTGGGATTCCAGTAAAAGATTGATTGTTTTTTGCCCAACAATTAAACTCCCCTGCTTTCTTACAATCACACAGAATGATACCAGTTAGACTTGTAATAAATTGCTTACATTTTTCTGAGCATGAGGTCTGTTGATTTTGTAACACTAAGCATTTTCTTTCTTTTCTCTGTCATGTTTTTTTGTCTATGAGAAGCCATACGGAGGATGTCGTGTATTTGCTATATGACAAATTTGCTGTTCTTAAGGAAAACCACACTGGCTACGTTGTAGGTAGAATATGTGGACATGGGCCACAATTCTGTGGCTTTACCTTAAAATTTTTCTGGTAATTGCTCACAAAGACAGAAAATTTTGCCGACAAAGCTATTTCTCTGAAAAACTGAAGTATTTTTCCTTGGATAGAGGATAGAACAAAGCCCCCAGCAGAACAAACAGCAGCGCTGTGTAGGAAGCAGTTGTATGTGACTAAATGAATGGATGAACGGTTTATTTTTCCACCTGTGAAGCACCACATGCCATAACCCTTTCACTCTTTAGCTTTATGCCCACTGTTCTTGTCTTCCTCTTCCACATCTCTGTTTGCCGTTTTCTCTGAGTAGTTCATTGGAATCCTTGGAGAAGGTGCCTCTTCCAGGCCTGCTCCCTGGGAGCTGCCTGTGGTCAATGCAAGAGGGAGAGAGGGAGACCTGCAACTCGAGAGGGCAGTTCAGCAGGTCCTAAAACAGCTGTCCAAGAGAGGTGGCTGAATTGCCCTCTAAAGGCTTCTAGCATTTTTTAAAGCAGAGCCTGAAAGGTTAAACCAGCCCATCTTTTAGGCCAGTGAAGATGGTTCCCTCTTGGAGTAAGTAGTATAGCCATAAATAACCTGTCCTAAGCTTGTGAGACCTGCTACAGTATTTCATCTGTGCTTCAGACAGGCTGAGTTATAGAGATCTGGTTGTCATAGCACATGAGGTTGAGAAGAGCTTCAAAGCAGCTATTTCCCACTTAGACTTTAGCAAAAATTCAGTCAAAGTATGAAGGCTTGCAAATTAATAATTCCCAGATGGCATGAAAGGAGCTGCTAACAAAATTCTCTTTTTATTCCTTTACCTCTGTTATAAGTTGAGCCTGGATAACCAGCTCAGACTGGCCATCTAACCTTTAAACTGATACAGTTATGTCCATTTTTCATCCATATTTCTAGCTGCGAGAAAGTCTATGAGCTGATTTAGCGGCTCCCATATGCAGAGTGACTGTCATATCAGATCTGACCCTATCTCTCTCTATCTTAGCCCATGATGGTCTAAGAAAACCATGGTGGGAGTCAAAGACCAACTGTGTGGAAAATGCAATGTTTTTTGAACATTTGCTGTCAGGCCTTAGTGTAGTCCAATCTTTTTAGACTCTGCCCCACTGCTGGGCTGTTAAGCAATTTCACACCTCCCCAACATCAGTAATTGTTGGAGTGGCTTCTCTCCTGCTCTTCTCTGCGGCACCTTACGTGTGTTGAGAAGTGTGGTGGTGCATTGGGAAAGCATTTTTGTTCACACAGCTTGCTCCCTGGCTGCTTTACTCCTGTTTAGTGTAGCTGTAAACGTCTTCATTATCTCTATACACACATAGAAACCCCAGTAAAGAAATTCCTTCACAGACCAAGTAGTTAGGGACCGTGGGTGAAAGAGTGAGCTGCTCTGTCTCATGTTTTTCAGAGATGGGGGTACTTGAGCTGTGGGAGCTTGAGCTGAAGAAAGCTTCCTGGAGATAAACTGATCTTGTGCAGGTTGGGATTGCTGGCTGAGAGATAACAGATGCCTCTGGCTGGAAATTGTTCTCCTAAACACTATTTCAGCACCTCAGGTCATTGCAAAACTTCCACTCATATTCCTTGCCGATGAAGTCCCCCATATGAAACTTCTAAGCCTTATGTTAGTAAAGCAGACTTGTGTACAGACTGGGTACTGAAATTTGCATCCAAGATCTACTTTGTCTTGTGTATTTTTTAATAACTCATTTACTAAAAAATGTGGGGCTGTCAGCTGAATTCCTGTTTTTCCTCTTTATTGCACAATTCAAGTAGCTCCAAGACAACTAAAAGAGGGTAGAAAGAAAACACCAAAAATTAACAATGCTGCAAATGCTAATACAGTCTTCAGTGAGTTGAACCATAAGCCTCTTCTAGGCTCATGCATATTCCTTTTTTAAAATGTATGTGTGAAAATGTGTATGTATTCTTTCTCTCCTTAGCCAGGATATTCGCAGTGTTGCTGCTTGCATTAAAAATTCTCTTCCTTTGACCATTTTTTGACATAGTCCCCATGAACTAAGGAAATGAGAAAAAAAAAAAAAAAGAAAAGCGGGGAAGAATTTTGGTAAGGGCTCCTCTCTCCTGTCATCTGGGGATTATTAGTTTACAAACCCTCAACCTTTGACCTGGTATTTTTGCTGAAGTCTGAGTGAAGAACAAGCTCCCTTTGAAGCTCTCCACATCATGTACCGAGGAATGCAGGATCGCCAGCACTTTGACTGTTTAAAGCCTGGGTGAGTTATCGTAGCAGGTTTCACTGGCTCAGGATGGGGGCAGGGTTCTTTCCCCTCATGATCAATCAGGAGGGAACCATCTCATCTAATTTTTTTTCCTCCGTAAAAGCTGTCTATCTATTCTCAGTATTCATCAAGGCACCCTCCATAGAGACACGTAGGCACCTAGAGAGGGCATTTCAGTAGACATGATAGGATGTGCCTGGAGGTGATTATTTCTCTCCGCTGAATTCAGGGGGACACCAGACAGATAAAGTCTTATCAGAAAAAATCAGCCAAGCAAAGACTCCAGTATATAGACACCATTCGAAAGAAGGCCAAAACCTTATTTCTTCAGTGTTTGCAAAAACTCTGTTACCCAGCACTGTCACACTCAGCCATGCAGATAAAGGATTTGGGAATAAGGACTACTGCTCCCAAAGAAATATCTTTATCTAAACATTTTCAGACAAGTTCAGTATAAACCATCACAAATAAAATCTTGGGTTTTTTTTGCTTCTTGTTCCAAATAAATAAAGAAGGCTGAGGGAGTCTTATTTCTTATCATTTGCAAAAAATTAGTCAAGTCTTGGTACTTTAAAGAGCATTGCCAACTTTCACGATTTCTGACAGATCTCACAATAATTCACACCACTTACAAATGTCTTGAAATCATCCAAGATGCAAGTTTTTTTTAAAAAAAGAGAAAATAATATTTTAGCCATTATGATTGCAGAGAAAAGCTAAAATATGCATATGACTGAACTGCACTTTAAAAAGTAATAAATTCTAGAATATCCTATATTAATTACATAGACATGTTCATTCTGTTATATTCTATTTTGTTCTCTTTGGCTTTATTCTATTCTACATATTTAAATTAAGATTCAGCCAGGTGGTAATGCCTACATGTTTTCTGAACAGGGAATAAATTAATTAAAACAAAATCAAGATCACAGCAGTGCATGTAAAAGCAGTTGTGCATGAAGAGCTAAATGTATTCCAGAGAAGATATGAAAGAGTAACAGCAGTTTCCCAGTTGCTTCACTGTGTATTCTAAAGACACTACTTCAAGCACCTATATTTTCCCACAAATACATATATCAGTAAGTGTATTTTTCAGACATATTAGCTTCATTCCTAGAAGTTAGTGCAGAAGGAAAGAAAAAAAAAATATTGGGTGAAAAGAATTGGAGCTGTTGTTTGGAATGGCATTATATTTATAGCCGCTTTACTATACCAGAAAATTAAGAATTTGTATTTGCATTATTCATTCCTACTTTGAAAAAGGACAAAATGGTTACCATCTAACAAGGGCCTAGCAAGTGAATCATAATCTTAAAAATCTGGGACTGACTGAGTTGAAACACGAGTGCCTTTCTGAAATGAAAACAGCCCAGAGTACTTCCCACTTCTCCCTGCCTTGTTCGAAAGGGAATCATAGCTTAATGCATTACAATACATGAAGTTAAAGGTCACAGGGGCAGTGGGCACTGGAGCCCTGTGTGGTGGGACCACCACAACCTTGGAGCAGCTTGCACAGCCGGCCCCTGGGTCGCTCCTTCCAGCATGAGCCAGCCTGGGACACCAGACAGCTCTTCCCTCCTCCCAGCCGCCCTCTTCAACAGCTGTCAGGTATAATAAGGCTTCCAATTTGCAGCACAGCCTAAATGACAAGTCATCATATGTTTTACCCAGGAAATATCCCAAAACCAGACAGAAATTCACTGAATTGTGCAAGACAACCTCGCTAATGCACTGAGGATGAAATGGAGACAGTGATGTCAAATGTGGTAAAAGAAGAAAAAAGCTTAAAAGGCAGCACGTTTGGGAATACTAACAGAAAGGATGCAGACATGCCAACGAGTGCAGCTGAACACCTTTTAACCAAGGGGGAGCTGGGAATAGTAGCAATATGTCCCAGAAGGCAAAAAAATCCCTTATCTACTAGGATTTATTTGTTACTAACATATATTTAATATAAAAGACAAACAAAAACTGAACAAAATGGTGGCCTGTTATGTTTGAGCTTTTTGGTTAAACGTGTACTTCTTGTCAGAAAGGGAGAAAATAAGGACCATAGCTTCAAAGACAGAAGGTTTGATAGTAGGTAACAATAATGTATTGATTTTTCTTGCCCTTGGCCCTGTGACACAGTAGGTAGGAAAACTCTTGAGAAAGACAAGAAGACTTTTCTATTTGAAAATAACATTGCTTTTACCCTCTGTCCTGCAAAACCGTGTGTGTTTTGTTCAAATGAGATTTGTTGGCTGTGGTACGCTCTCTGTCACAGCATCACCACCATTGTTTTAGAACAATAAAAGACAGGGATGAAAGACTCCTGTCTTTCTTTTAGCAGCAGATGAAGACTGATGGTGGCTCTATGGTATAATACGGGTAATGTGGATGTATTGTCTGGAACCGACTCTCAAACTGGGATTCATCCTACCTGACTTGAGATGTCTACCATAAAAACGTTTATACCTGGGTTCCTCACCCATACCTCTTTTCACAGTCAGGGAAATGGAAGAGGCACTCCCAGGATTTGGCTCTTACAGCATGCATAGAAACATAGAAACGAAGGGAGGTACCTATTTCCAGAAGAATTTCACCTGTTAAGTCCTTGCTAGGTAATGCAGCCAGATGACCAACTCAGATGTAAACATCTACATCTGGTCAATTAATCACATCTGTGTGTCCTGTTGACTGAATTCCTAGTGTAGTGTGGAAAAAATGCACTGATGTCTGCAAAAAGATGAAAGGGTTTAGAAAGTAACTGCAATTTTAAAATATTCCTACCTCATTTAGGAGTACAAAATCAAGTTACTGGAAACAAGTCTTCCTTCCTGGTATAAGGCACTTCAACATTTTTCCAAATGTCTTATTTTATCCTTGATATTTGATTGCATATGTAAACATGTTGCCCTTTGTGGGAAGCCCTTAGAAACAAATATTCTGTTGTTAAAGTGAAAATGGATCATGGCAAGAAGAAATAAATAAGTCGTCGTTGTGCTCCTGAATTGTTTATGCAATTTTTCTTTTCAAAAGTCTACCTATTCTCCTACAGGTTTGTTTTGTTCCTGACTTGTTGCTTGATAACCTCAATTTGTGATTACCATCTCATTTAAAAACCCATAATCTGAATGCAGCAGACAAACAGCTGGTTTAACTGATAGGTCAGTGTTGCACACATTCAGTACAGTCTCTGAGCATGGAATATTTATTCTGACATTTAGAATGCAGTTTTGCTTCTGTGCCTGCCCTGAAACTATTGGAAGCAAATCCTGATGTCCTTACACTGTTTTATCATGCTTGTTACTGAACCACTTCTGTCCTACACTGAGACTTCTTGCTATACTAATGCACTGCTTTAGAATGTAACACTCATTACTAAAAAGTACATAAACCTTACACGTTTCTAAAGCAAGTCCCAAGAGATTTAGGCTACTTTCTTGTCTCATCTCAAAACGGTTTTGTTTATGTCTTCCCAATAAATTTTTTATACTATTTCTTGCTTTATATGACTGCATTAAGAAGCAGAGAAAAAATCAATATGGACTGGTTAGAGCACAACATTTAAAATAGTAATATTAAAGAGTTAAAAGCAATGTACAGAGAGGAAAGCATTTAAATGAAACAGACCAGGTGAAAAAGAAATACAGTGCATCATGCACAGAGAATGTGTTTATTGGAGTAGTCCCAGTTCCACATCAAAGATATTGCCATAGTGGCTGGAATCCATAAAGCATTTTCAGTGCCAGTAAATGTTTCACAAAACCATGCAGGGAAGTCTAGGATGTTCTTTTTCAGTATCATATTAGAGGAAAAAAAAAAAACAAACCCAAAATAACCCAGACCAGAAGCTGTTAAACCTCTGATCAGGATTTCTTCTATCCTTTAACGTACTAGAAGACAGTTCTTTCAAATACAAATTCTGATGTGAAAGAAAAAAAGAAAAGAAAAAGTTGGAATACATGCTGTCTGCGGAACAGCAGCCAAAAACTGCAGCAGGACACTCGGTATCAAAACCACGAGCAATCTCACATAGGTGCACAGCAGATCAAGGGGATGACTTTGAACCAAGACCTTGTGTGTGTTTACTGTGATCTGGAGTTCTCTTTGGCAGAGAGGAGAAAGGAGTCGAAAGCAAGAACCTGGGCATGCTGAAAATGTGTCTAGAACAGGGCATGGATAAGGCCTTATCATCTGTGTTGACTTTGGCTGTGTGTGTATGTGATAGCTAGAACTTATAAACCTGTCAAGAAAAAGGATGTGGAAGACGAACTGAGAAAGTCTGGTGCTGGGTTTTCTACTAACCTGCCAAGGTCAGTTTGGGCTACTGGAATCAAATGTTAGGTAACGGGGATTTATTTCTGAAATATTTCTTCTTTGGCAATGGGCAAAACCATGGACAAACAACCCAGATATATGGAAATGACGTGATCTGTCACAGCAAGGTGTGAGAACCTGCGTATATAGGAGATTGTCCCCGTTCAGCTATACCTCATCCTGGTCCCAGTACCTCCAGCATGGCCACAGCTTAAAGCGGTGCTATAGAAACTAATTTTTGCAGCTGTCTTGCAAATCATCATGTTAAATATCACTTTCCCCAGATGAACATCAGACACTGACCATCTGAAGGAATGTAAGCATAGCTACTATGCTTTTACTATGTTTTTGCAAGGTAACTTTCCCATTTCCCCTACTCTCCTGTCTTTGATCAGTTGCTCTTGTTCTTGATATCAGAGTCAAAATATCTTGGGAATTTTATCAATTTATGGTCCCAAAATTATTTATTGGCCCACACCTCTCTGTGTGCTAGATTTAATTATATGGAATGTACCATTCTGAGTTTGCAAACTGTTACTATGTGGCATTTTAGATTTTAATTCATCTCACCTAACTTGAGAGATAGAGACTTCCAGGGGCAGTTCGTCACTTCCACAAATAGATATTTAATACAGGTAGGACAGCTTTGGGATAGGAAAACAGACTTGGATAGCTCATCAATGGAATATAGAGTAAGCATAGTAAACAAGGTCAAACACTGATTTTTTATTCAATTGACATAGGGTGAAATGTGTCAACCTTAAATGTCCAGCTACATCCCTCATGGAGATTTTTCAACAGTTGCTTCCAATGACTCTCTGGAGCTGAGAAAAATTCTGTATGCTGAACTATTTGGAAACATTGCCCTTTAAAAAAATATCGTTTGAAAATGCAGTATGTTGAGGTCAACATCTTTCGTCTGAAAGTGTTTGGATTTAATGAGCATTTCAAAACAAATATGAGGTATGGTTTCTGAGGTAGTTCAGTCTGGACTTCTAACTGGTCGACCATCAAAAGTTGCATTGTTCAGACCAGGCACCCTCTTTACACATATGGTATTGATATGACTAATTAGGCTGGGATTGTTTATTTTCAAGGAAGTTTAGGAAAAACCAAAATCTTCCATGAAAGAGCTCTTTAGTTTCCGGTCAGTACTAGCTGTATGAGCTATATCACCAGTTATGATAAAGCTCTTCTGCCAATTAGTCTCCTGGCTCATTTCAATATTTGATCTCATCTCCATTTTCTGAAAAGGTAGGCCAGTAGTCAGATGGTTGGTATGACCCTTGTCTTATATCTCTTTGCTTACAGCTTTACTTCAGTTACAAGGAGCATGCACATATCTAAACTGTTTTGAGCTGTCACTAGTCACCTTTGCCTTTATCTTCACAACTCCGTTCACACACAGCATTATCTGCACCAGCCTGAGCAAGTGGGAGCTGAGCACAGTCACTAAGCCAACATCTGAGCAAGGGACCAAAGAGGTTTGGTGACCTGTTCAGCCACCTGAAGAAGCCGAGCCCCTGTTTCAGGAATGAAATATCACATTCAGTAAGAAAACTCAACATGTAAGTTTTTTAAAGCTCAAAATTATCTCACTCATCTCTGTTGATTTCAACAGTTAGGCGTGGACTGAAAGTCAGAGGCAGTAATACCAAAAGTCCACAAGAAAAAAAACATTCTGACATGAAATTCAAGACAAATAATGTCAGGAAACCTTACAGGAAGGTTTGTCCCATGAAGATACATAACAAGACTCTCCAGCCAAAGAAGACAAAATCAGTATCATGAAAAACATCCAAGCAAAACTGTACCTCGTGCCCTTTGGAAGTTCTTCTATCACTTCTGCATCTCCTAGGCTTAAAAAAAAGGAAGTGATACATAGTTTACTTTTTGTTCTGGTTTTGTGATTCTGCCAATAACTAACAATTTCTCATGAAAAGAAAGTCTTATTTGCATTTTGATTTATTAGTTACCCATGTAGATCTCAGCTTCCTAAGATTCAGCCTGGAGATGTGGGGCTCTGAAAAAGAGCCATTTGGGTAGTAATATCAGGCAGGCAGTCCCTATGTGCTGTAAGAATAGCCAGCAGGGAAGACGACCGGCCTGGCTGAACGGGGAGCTTTTGCTGAGACTCAGGAAAAAAAGGAGAGTTTATCACCTTTGGAAGAAGGGGCAGGCAACTGAAGAAGAGTACAAGGACCTCGTTAGGTCATACAGAGAGGGAATTAGAAAGGCAAAAGCCCAGCTAGAGCTCAATCTGGCCACAGTTGTAAGGGATAACAAAAAATGTTTCTCTAAATACATTAACAACAAAAAGAGAGCCAAGGAGAATCTCCATCCTTTACTGGGTGTGGGAAGGAACATTGTCATGAAGGATGAGGAAAAGGCTGAGGTACTTAATGTCTTCTTTGCCTCAGTCTTTAATAGCCATACCAGGTATCCTCAGGGTATTCAGCTCCCTGAGCTGGAAGACAAAGATGGAGAGCAGAACAAACTCCCTGTGATCCAGGAGAAAGCAGTTAACGACCTGCTATGCCACGTGGACACCCACAAGTCTATGGGGCCTGATGGCATCCACCCAAGGGTACTGAGGGAGCTGGCGGAGGAGGTTGCCAAGCCGCTCTCCATCATTTATCAATGGTCCTGGTTAACGGGGGAGGTCCCAGAAGATTGGAGGCTTGCCAACGTGACGCCCATCTATAAGAAGGGCCAGAGGAGGATCCGGGGAACCACAGGCCTCTCAGCCTGATCTCGGTACCAGGGAGGACTATGGAGAGGTTCATCTTGAGGGTGCTCACAGGATAACAAGGAATCAGGCCCAGCCAGGACGGGTTCATGAAAGACAGGTCCTGCTTGACCAACCTGATCTCCTTCTATGACCAGATGACCGGCCTAGTGGATGAGGGAAAAGCTGTTGATGTTGTCTGCCTGGACTTTAGTAAAGCCTTCGACACTGTCTCCCACAGCATTCTCCTGGAGAAGCTGGCGACTCGTGGCTCAGACAGGTGCAGTCTTCGCTGAGTAAAAAACTGGCTGGATGGCTGAGCCCAGAGAGTTGTGGTGAACAGAGTCAAATCCAGTTGGCGTCCGGTCACAAGCGGAGTCCCCCAGGGCTCCGTTTTGGGGCCAGTCTTGTTTAATATACTTATCGATGATCTGGATGAGGGGATTGAGTGCACCCTCAGTAAGTTTGCAGATGACACCAAGTTGGGTGGCAGTGTTGATCTGCTTGAGGGTCGGAAGGCTCTGCAGAGGGATCTGGACAGGCTGGATCGATGGGCCGAGGCCGTTTGTATGAGGTTCAACAAGGCCAAGTGCCGGGTCCTGCACTTGGGTCGCAACAACCCCATGCAACGCTACAGGCTTGGGGACGAGTGGCTGGAAAGCTGCCCTGCAGAAAAGGACCTGGGGGTGTTGGTTGACAGCCGGCTGAAGATGAGCCAGCAGTGTGCCCAGGTGGCCAAGAAGGCCAACAGCATCCTGGCCTGTATCAGAAACAGTGTGGCCAGCAGGAGCAGGGAGGTGATCATGCCCCTGTACTCGGTGCTGGTGAGGCTGCACCTCGAATACTGTGTTGTTTTGGGCCCCTCCCTACAAGAAGGACATTGAGGTGCTGGAGTGTGTCGAGAGAAGGGCAATGAAGCTGGTGAGGGGTCTGGAACACAAATCTTATGAGGAGCGGTTGAGGGAACTGGGGTTGTTCAGTCTGGAGAAGAGGAGGCTGAGGGGAGACCTTCTCGCTCTCTACAATTACCTGAAAGGAGGTTGCAGAGAGGTGGGTGTTGGTCTCTTCTCCCAAAAGGAGAAGACAGGACGAGTGATGAGTGACAGGACAAGAGGAAATGGCCTCAAGTTGCACCAGGGGAGATTCAGACTGGATATTAGGAAAAATTTCTTTACTGAGAGAGTGGTGAGACACTGGAATAAACTGCCCAGGGAAGTGATGGAGTCACCCTCCCTGGAGGTGTTCAAGGAACATGTGGACGTGGCATTGTGTGACATGGTTTAGTGGGCATGGTGGTGTTGTGTCGATGGTTGGACTTGATGATATTACAGGTCTTTTCCAACCGTGATTCTGT
Organism: Gavia stellata; assembly: GCF_030936135.1. Taxonomy (NCBI): domain Eukaryota; kingdom Metazoa; phylum Chordata; class Aves; order Gaviiformes; family Gaviidae; genus Gavia; species Gavia stellata. Next base: position 81,344,332 of record NC_082594.1, read on the forward strand.
GATCAATGAAAGGTATTTTTGTGTTCTATTTTTTCTATGTCTTCTTTGCTTTTGGGCAGGCAAGCATGTTGGCCAAAACAAAGCCCATAGGCTTGTCATTGAACTTCTCTTTGGATTCAACCAGCTCTTTTCTATGGAGCTTGTGCAAAAAGTTGGTGTTCAGAAGTACCACTTTTTGTCCAACAGTTTGGTGTATTTCCAGCAGAGGCCTGTGACTGGGCAACCACATCAGGACCTGCATTTACATGTTTCCTCACGCAGTGTTTATACAGACCCTCAGGTTTGTCTAGAAATTAATGTCTTTAATACAAGAACACATTCCTTGAGTCTGTGCCTTTCCATTAATAAAAGCAGAGCATCTTCACAAGTACAGTACCTTTCAGAGAGATTCATCTCTTCTGACTCCAGATAGTAACAATGAAGATATCTGCACCTGACATTATTGAATCATCTTAAGCTTCATTTGCAGTCAACAGAGAAAACCTCTAGGGTGTGCTTCATCAGGCTTATTTGAGATTTTACAAAATGATGAATTGCACTTAGAAGAACGTCTTTCTCTCTATTGACTGCAAAGTGAGCCTGGGATGTTTACCTGAGGTGTAATTATCTAGTGCTATAGCTTGTATCATAAAAAGAGAGAAGGAAGGAAAGAGGCGTCTTGTTGGAATAATGCTTTGCAATATAAAGGCCAGTACTGGTACTTCAGGCCTCATAGCTAATACTTCTGACTATGATCTTTAAATATAGGAGTCAGTATTTCGCTGCCTCCTTTTAACTTGTTCATTGGGTCACCTGTAACAGCTTAATAGTGGCACTCCTGCCTCTTCTGGCAACTGTTGGCCCAATTGTCCAAAACTAGTAGGATCTGATTCTCAACCTTTCTGGACGCCTCATTAGGCTTACAGCTGGGCTCCAGTTTATCAGTAACAGTCTGAAACAATTTTAATCAGTGTTGACCCCCACAGCCAAGCAAGCAACCCTATTAAAATTAATGAGATGGCAACCCTGTAAGAGCAGGCAAGACTGACTGATGGGGAAGCTACCTAATGGCAGCAGAGTCTCTTGACAAATCTGATGCACTCAGGTGTCTTGTCAACTCTGCACTCACTTTATTTTCTCATGTGAACCAGCAGAAATAGACACTTCTACTTCATTCCACCTAGCACTCACTTCCTCAGGGTGAATAACTGCCCAAAGCAATCCAGTCTTACTACTCTCAAAGGATCATATAGGAATTATGCAGCTATGTTGTGGCCATGTAATTCTGACAATTTGAAGGAACAATTTGTAGGAGAGTGAGATAAAAAGAAAATGCTACTATAGGAGGTGGAAGTTTCCTTTAAAAGCTATTATTCCACAAGAAATAAAGATGAACAACATTTCAAATCCATGTATTTTTAAAAGAAGAATGTTGATTTTTTATGTCTGTTGAAAGTTCATATTAAAAATAGTATATCTGGTACTGAAGAATGTTTATAAAAAACCTGAGGTTGCAATGGTGTCTCTGGGGAATTGCATTTGAGCACTCCGTGTTCCTCTACTCCTCAATTGTTTGAGGTCATCTTTCTTCAAAGCACATCACAGCAAGGGATTCCTTTTCTAGTGAGAAGTAAGAAAATGAAGGACCATGGAAATTAAGCCTGATAAAGAAGAGAAATCAGAGTGCAAATTGTTAGATTCTCATAGGTGCTGTTCTGAATTAAAGCTTTTTTAAAAAAATTATTTAATTGAAAGGTATTTTTTTTTCCTCCATGAAAAGGGAAGCTCTGTCCTCACATAGCTCTGTTTGACAACCATTTGGAAACATTACAGAATGGCCTACAGATCCCATGCACATACAGCCCCGATTTACCATCTTCTCTCATGTCTTCCATGGCTCAGTATCCCATCTCATGAGGTATCACACCAGAAGGAAGAGGTCATTTCCAAAGGAGTATGCTAAAGACTTGAGTGCATCAAGTCTTATAATAAGATTAGATTAACTCCACTGAAACTAGTAGAAAATGCTTCACATGCTACCGTATTCTAATTCTGAGCCCTCAATATATAAGACCCCAGCACCTACTGGACATTGGAAGTTCATGTTTCTTGGCTGATGATAAGTGTTGCGGATTGAGAATTCTTCTGGTTAGCATCAGGGACAAAGGGTTTCTGGTTTTCTTCAGCTTTAATCCTTTAGCTGGTCAAGAAAGTTATTTCAGAGAGCATTAGGGAAGAATACATGGAAAGGGGACAGACCCCTTGGTGCTATGTAGCTTTCAAATTCTGAGGGAACAACCAAGCTGCAGGAAACCTCTGAAAGGGTGCAGTTTATAGAAAAATTGTCAAAGCTTTCATGCGGGGGGACTGACTCCATGGTAAACTGGTGGAGAGCTGGAGAAATAGCTCAGAGCAAAAGCGTCTTCGTTTCTTATCAAACACTCCAAGGTTATCGCAAACAGCCTCATACATTTTGTGCTGCGGGGATCCATTGAGATTCCTTCCCCAGTGACCCACACTGCCTACAAGTTCCTCTCAACAGATTTTTGTCTGACCTGCTGGGTAATTGCACATGACCTATAATTGCAGATTTCTTTTTTTCTTTATTTTAATTCAGTGAACAAAGCTGTTGGCCTTACATTTTTGAGACTCAGTATCTTATTTTCAGGAGCTGACATTAATATTTAAATACTCTGTGGATTGGGTTACCTTTATGTTTTGTACATAGACAACCTAAAAAAAGGGGGGAAAAAGGCAAAAAAGCAGCAACCGTGGGATTGTTTTCAATTTTTAAATAAGCTGGAGCATATTTAGACACCTGTACTTTTTGCAATTGTCTTAAAAAGAAACTTTCTTAGATATTGTACCAGGTTTTATATTATTTTTGCAAATTGTAAAGAAAAATACTCAAGAATTCTGATGGATACAGTGACCATGCAATTTCCCGTCCAACTATAACACGGGCAGCTCCACCACCAGAGAAATAATAGCCTTCAGTATTTCAGAATGAGTGTTTATGAAGGCTCAACAGAGTGCCACATTAGAAATTCCATAGCTCCATTTGTTAATGATATTTGGAGTGAGTTGGAGCAACCAAACTCAACCTTGATTACAGAAAGAAGGACAAGATGGTAGCAGTCACTCCTGAGCATAAACAGCCTGGGAAATTCTGTACAAGCAGCCAGGAAAAAAGCAGAGTCGTGTTTCTGCAATCAGGAAAGATAACAGGACAACTGAAGATAAACATGAAGGACCCAGGCAGTGCTCTGCAGCATCTAATAATAGTTTGTTCCCTGCACCTGGAGACAACAGGACTGTGTTCTGGGGGGATGAAGCATGGAAGGGATGGAAGGCAAAGGGTGACTAAAGGCAGTTTGCTATATGTTTTATAAAATCTCCTTCTTCCTTTTCTTTCTTCCAAATCTGAGGTACTGAACTTTGCTTCCTTCAGACAATGTGAGACAATGTCCCCATCACCCACATATTCTCCCTCTCAAAATTAAGCAAGGAAACAAAAAGACAGGGACAAATACCCTGATCACTGGGGATGGGAAAGAGGAGTGGGGTCCTCTTCTCTATAATGGGTCTTGGCTTTGCACAGAACCTTTTTCCAGCCATCTCAAGAGTGAGGTACTGACATGGCCTAGAAGCACGAGTTCTCTGCTACTGGAGACTGAGCCAAGCTACTTTGGGAAGGAAAGTCTGCAAACAGCACTGGTGACTGCTGTCATTAAGATGAGCTTGGAAGGGGACAGCATTGTTGCACTGTGGGTGCGACAAGGGACTGTGAGTGGCTACCAAGTCACATGGCAGCAGCACGTCCCTCCTATGTTGGTTTTTCTCCGTCGTTCAGTAAAGCCATCTCTCAGGAGTAAATAAGAGACACTGAAACAAAGAGTCAAAAAAGAAAGCAGGTTGGTAAGCAAAAAACATACAAAATATACTTGTGTATTGTAAACTCGTCGTGGGTCAGAAAAATCAGTGAGACAACTCATGCCTAGTTATTTTTTTCAGCAAAATCATGCAACAACCTGTCTTTTAACCAACAGGACTCATGGCACAGCTGACATTGGGAGAAAATATATGTGGATTTGACAGGGTGTGCGCAAAGAACTGTGGGAGCCGTGAGGCGCTTTTGACAAGTTCCTTTCTTGACAGTACCAAAATTCCAGCACTGCAGCTCCTAGACACTCACTTTGACAAAGAGAGAGAAGCAGAGTCCCACAGTCACCCCATTAGTGCCTTTCAGGGCCAGGGCAAGACAGCTGAGATGCTGTCAGCATCAGCTGCACAGACACTATGGGAGATTGCAGTGGTAATAAGAATTAAAGTTAATAGGGATTTGTCTGAAATGAGTTTCATTTCTGTCAGGGTCCAATGTGAGACTAGGATCCCTTGGGATACAGGAAAAGAATGAAGCAAGCACAAAGCAGTTTAAAATCTTAACATGAGTTTGGCTACTTGATTCTGAACTAATATGTGAGTGGATGCAGAAATGAGGGAAGGAGAGGATGCTAATCAACACTCTGCTGCTAGTGTTGATTAATAATTGCTAATAATTAAAATATTAACAACGGTTAATAGAGGAAAACCAGACTATTGGCATTGATTTTTATGATCAACTCTTACTCTCTTCTTGGAATCACCAATGTCCTAGGGATTCAATGATCCTGAAGCCTGGGATAATTTACTCTGATCTTTTAGAGTAAGATTAGGAGTGAGGGAATGCATAAAAACAGTCTGTGTTGATTTGTAATGTCATGCAGTCTTGCTGCCTTTCAGTGTCTTAGAAAAGAATCAGTGCAAATTATCAAAAGTAGTTTGCCTGGGTTTGGGCAAGGGTTGGGGTATTTTTGTTTTCATTTTTGCATTTTTAAGTGTGCCAAGTTAATTTGTATCACATATCTCACTGAATTTTAGTTCTGCTTTATGGTGCTAGTGATTTTGAAGGCAATGCAGTTATCTGGATTGCAGTCTCAACTATAAACAGAATTTAAACTTTTTAGATCAGAAGTCAAACTAAACATTTTACAGTAGGAAACATTTGCAATGTTTATTTTTATGTCAGCATTTTGGCCTGACCATGGGTGTTGCATATTTATTCAGAATATTTTTCTCTGAGTACTTCTCCTTACCTCTTACACGCATATACATTCTGCAGACTTTCCAGGCAGATTTTAAGCCACCAAAGGTACCTGCTCATTCAGCTTAAGAGAGAGAGCTCTTGGTAATGATTTCTTAAAATAACTAATAATTAACTAGTTGAATGTCTCATGAAGTCATGCATTCTGCCTTAGGTGCTTAAACTCAAGGAGTGAAATATTTTCTTTATTTAGAAAAAAATCAGAAAAGTGATACTAACCTGTTTACAAGGAAAGTCAGGGATTATATTTAAGTACCAAAAGCCTGGCTCCATATTTAGCCCATTACACTCTGTGGCTCTGTTCAACTTCAGGCAGCGTGTAAATGATCAGCATTTTGGAGAAAAACCTAACAGCAAAACCAAAGAAACTTATCTGCGTGCTTGACTAAAAAACTACTAGCCTGACTTTAAACAGTGTTAGTCAATGCATACATGATTCTCATTGTCTTCCATTTTTCTCTCTTACCCTTGTTTTCCCTCCAGATTAGTTCCTCTTCACCTACCTTATTTTTTCCCTTTTTTACTGTACATCCCTTTATCTGATTACTGTGGAAACATAGTAATTACTTGATATGTTTCCTTACAAGTATATGCATTTATATTTATCGGGATTTAATATTTTTCTCCACTTTCTGACAAAGGGACACTTTATTTAAGTGCAGATTTCACATTTCAAGCAGATTCCAACAAGTCGTGAAGGCTCAGAAAGAGAGTTCTCCAAAGCAGCTTTGCTTAGGATTTGCTCCACTTCCTCTTCGTGTGACTGCCTTACCAATAACATGCAGATAGGCCATGCCAGTGAGCTGTGAGCACCCTGCCCAATGCAAACCCACTGTGCCTATTCAAACAAATGGGTTCTCACATGTCACACAAGGTATTTCTCAACTATTCTGTGTCCACATTTTCTCATTTGTTACCCGCACAGATGCCTTCAGCAGACAAGAGAGACACACTTAGTATTACCTCCTCTCTATCCTCCTAAATTGTGACCTAATTGCAAAAGGATAATTAGATGCCCACTCTGAGCTGCAGCCTTACGTTGCTTCTTCAGCTGAGATTGGCATCTATTCCCTTGGCCCAAGATCTCCTCTTTTACTGAAGCCCTGATACTAAATCAGACTCCAAAAGCTTCTTTTTCACATCATTGAACCATTCCTTTCTTTTTGCTTCGTTAACTTCTTTAAGGTACTTGGTCTTCCTCTTATTTTGTCACCTACTATCATCCAGCAGAGAAAATATTTTTTCCATGAAAGAGTAGGGAGAGGTATTCTGTCCTCTTCCTTTCCCAACATGCCCTAAAACCCACCATAAGCCGTGGCCTGCTGCCTCTTGTATAGGGCTCGAGACTGACATGTCCCACAACCTGGAAAGTCGCAAAGCTGTACAGGTTTGAGAAGGCAGGGATCTTGAGGGTCACTCTTTACTGTGAGGCAGGTGACAGCATTAGAAAAGGAAGGAATGCTTGTAAAGACTATCTGAGCTTATTCTCTGGGTAGAGCTTTGAGGAAGGCATTTTTTGTAAGCAGCACATCCAAAAGTTTGGGTTGGTTTGGTTTCTTTGAATGGAGGGAGGTGCGGAGAGGTTTCCACCCAGCAGGTCATGAGCAAGTTCCTTCTCTGTGATGGCAACGCATTGCTGTATGTGATCATAACAGAGATCCCTCCAGCCAGCCAGCGTAGTGGGACAGCTTCCTGAGGAACCGTGGGAGTGCTTCGTGCCTACACTCAAACTGTATTCAAAACTCTTAATCAAAACAGAATTTTTCTTGATTAAAAACAAGTGTTATGAATCATAGACAGTTGCAAACAACTAAAACTCTGTTGTTTGAGGTCTGGAGCTAGAATGAACTGGAAAAAAAACAGTGAAAAAAAGGATTTATGGACTCTATGTATTCTTTCTTTTATCATTCAACTGAGTGATTTAAGAAAAGGTATTTTTTTCTTAAAGAAAAAGGATTTTAGCATATGTTGACAGTATTTAGTCTGGGCGTAGAGAGCCTTTTATGAAAGATTTAGGTGCATTTCTCTGAAGAAAGCATGAGGTTTAAAGGCAATTTGAACAGGCGTGATGCACCAAAGTTTTTGCAGTCTCCTTTATTTTTCTATGTCAGGTCCCTAGTTAAATTCACTTGTTCACTTTCAAAACCAAAGTTCCTCATAGTTTAAGACAATTTAACTCTCCTTAATAACAATTCAGTGCTATATGCAGTTAAGTTCAGAGACACAGAAACACATTTAAAATGTCAATTAACTCACATTTTGAAAAGATATGATCTGAAAAGTGATCTACTTCAAAACAATGGGTCTTTAATAGTAATGACTGATAATCACACATTATATTTTACATATTTAGAGAGCTGTACAACATATTACATAAGTGATCTTATCCCTATGAGATAGGTAGGGATTATTGTCCCTAGTTTCATAGGTGAGAAAACTATAGCATAGTGATTCATTCAATATGATATACTATACAAAAAGAAGTTTGCCAATAGATTTTCTAATGCTCTAAGCATGAAGGACCAGCTATGCTAAAGGTATCTAATTACTTAATATTTAAATTCACCTAAAAAAGAGCTAAGAAACTGGGCCCACTACCCATTAAAAAAATTAAACAGTGATTGTATGTAAATAATTAAATAAACCTGTAAAAACCTAAAAACCAATGGTGTGGAAAACAGAACAGTAAGAATGGAAGAGGGAAAGATTCATGTGGCATAAAATACTCAGTGATGTAAAATTCCACCTAGGACTTTCACAGAAAATGCTCTTCGAGATGCATCAGAGAGATTCAATCCAGAAAACGCCCTCTGTCAAGTAGGCGTCTTATGTCTGAACATGTTTTTTGAGTAAAGTATTGCAGCTTTCCTGATTCTTGTGCTCATCCACAAAAAACTTCCTGCCAAACACCCACAATGTTTATAACTATCTATTTTGAGAATTATTTCATAACCATAATTGAAACAGTAGGTGAAACAAACTCTTGGAAAACATGTTCTTTAAAATAATGTTGTATGTATGGATATCTAAAAAGATAAAATAGAATCATTACCAATCTACCAGCACGTTCAATAAATTAATGTTAAAAATGCAACAAAAATAGTTCACATTTAGGGATATAGGCAATGTTACAAGCACAGGAAAAAGTACAAACTCAATGTCCCCAATGTACTAAAGTTTTCCAGATGTTGACACTATGTCTCAGATGACTAGACAAATGCTAATTCCAACACAAATGGCCAACCAATGAAAGAATACAGAAGCCATCCTATTGCACCCAGCCAAACCATAGATGCAGCGCTGACAAGAACATATTTGCTCAGGGAGAATAAAAAAGCCACAGAGGAAGAGCCAGGAGTTATGTCTCCCTTGTGGTAGGCACTGTATACCCTTGTAATAAGAAGACTGTCTGCAACTCAACTTACGTTTCATGCAGTTTGGCTGTAAACAGTGACAAATAGGTACTTCAGCCTTGTGAGGTTCCGATAGTGTACAGTTCTTGGAGATTTCAGAAAAGAATTAGTGTGTGTTTAACTTCTCATTTTAGGAGTTCTGAAGAAGCAACAGAAAAATTACATATTTTAATTTTTAGGTCTTGAAGACAATTCATGTGGATATCTTCTCAAATGGGATATCTATCAGTTAGGGTAAAAAACCACTGTAATGCACAGAATTAACGTTATGTGAGAAGGGCTGTAGTCTAGTTTTAACACACCGCCATTTTGCCAAGATGAAAATCTTAAGAGCAATCCAGTTATTTACATCACACAGTACTTAGTAAGAAAGGTGAAACTTACTGCCACAGGATGTTGTAGAAACCAGAATCAAGTATGACCACAAAGAGACTGAATAAATCAATGAAGGAAAAGACCATTGGTGACCATGAACACAGCATAGGTCAAAATGGAAAGAAGGTATATAATGGTTCAGGCCGCTTGTGAGAAGATGGTTTTAGATGTCTACCTTACAAATGATTCAGAGTACTTTATGTTGAAGCATACGTTCATGTTTAATCACTGGAGAGAGTTAGGTGACTTCTGAAGGTTGTTCAAGTGCCTGAAGGTAAACTGTGCAAAGCCACTGGGATAGGTTTCATTACCACAGAAGATCAGTGTTTTTAATACTCTATGCCCTTGTGGCTAAATGGAGAAGCAACAATTGAAAGGCCTTGATGAGAAAAATCCTTTAAATTCTTTGCTTCCCCTGCTATGTACCGTGCTCTCTAATAAGAAAGTGATATGAAGATAGCCTTTATCTTGTTTCACAAAGTGCATGTGCTAATGTTTTCATTATGCAGCTCAATAAGCAGCCTCCCTCCTCCTGCAGAAATCAACCTCTCCAAAAATCATCTTTATGGTATACAGATCTACATGCACACAGAGATTTTTTCCCATACAAAGACAATTTCAAATGTAACTGCATTACACCCCTTTGCTAAGAGATGAACTTTCATATCCAGTGTAGGAAAATGCAGTCATAACGATTTCTTTTCTGTAATAATTACTCCTTTAGGCAAAGAGTGATATTGCCATGTGTTTCAGTTTAAAATATTCTTGCTTTACTTTTCTTTTTCTGTAAAACATTAACAATCATTCATTCTTTCTGTGAGTGGTCAAAGTTTACCACTAGGTTTTAAGAACGTTCTCACTTTTTTGATAAACACCTGCTTTTTCATTTAAAGAGCTCAAACTGTAGTCCAAGTTAATCAGCATATAGTTTTGGACTTCCAGATGTAGGACATATTAAATCACTGTGGCTTTTAAGTATACAGGAAATCCTTTTGCAAATGCTTAGTGCATATGGTACTTTTGAAGTTGTTCAAGTTCATTTTCTCCCTTCTCCTTCCCTCCCCTCCAAACTTTCTCCTATGCTTTTTGTTTGTATTTTATATGCCTCGTGGATGGTAATGCCATGGACCTTTGAAGGCCATTTAGTTGCCTAAATACAGGCACACAGTTCTGTGTCAGATGACACAGTTTATGCAAGATACGTGCACGGAAACAGCAGACATGGCACGGGCCAGCTGGGAAACCCACGTCTTGCTGGAATAGCAGGAGATAGGTGAGACACCCAACAGTGCCTAAAACAACACTGCATGCCTACGTTCAGGCAGCTGAGTCACAGAATCACAGTATCACTAAGGTTGGAAAAGACCTGTAAGATCATCAAGTCCAACCTAAAAAAAAAAAAACAAAAAAAACAAACAAACAAAAAAACCCAACCAAACAAAAAAAAACCCACCACACAACAACAACAAGGCACAACACACCAAAAACCAACCCACCCAACACCACACAGCACCATGCCCATCAAGCTACATCCCACAATGCCACATCCACACACTCCTTGAATACCTCCAGAGAGGGTGACTCTACCACCTCCCTGGGCAGCCTATTCCAATGTTTCACTACTCTCTCAGTAAAGAAATTTTTCCTAATATCTAGCCTGAACCTCCCCTGGCGCAACTTGAGGCCATTTCCTCTAGTCCTGTCACTAGTCACTTGGGAGAAGAGACCAGCACCCACCTCTCTGCAACCCCCTTTCAGGTAGTTGTAGAGAGCGATAAGGTCTCCCCTCAGCCTCCTCTTCTCCAGGCTAAACAACCCCAGCTCCCTCAGCCGCTCCTCATAAGACTTGTGTTCCAGACAAGTCCTGCTCTAAATGTTGGCAACATACCGCAGTGTACATCTGTCTCTGAGCTGGGTGTCTAACCTCACTTTATAGTCAGTGGTCAGAACTAGGCAGGACTCTCCACTCTAAAGCTGGCAACTAAAATGCTGTGAGTCATGCCCAGAAGATCTGTTTCTCTATGTTGTCTATGAAAGGTCTAAACACCAAAAGCTAGGTGAGATGAGTTACACCTTAATGTCCACATAAACTGATGCAATCTGTGAAACTACTGGTCAATTCAAGTATTGCTTTGTATGAACACAGAAAAATTTGGCCTTGTATTACCTCGTTTTTATTTAAAATTTTCTGTCATTAATTATGGTAATTAAATTCCTTTACCTTCCCTTAATTAAGGGGAAGTAGAGGTTTTCCCCTTTTCCACTCACATTTTCATTTGACTAAATGAATTTTTCAGGAGTGAGCAAGTAGCCCATTCTAATTTGTGAATTATGTAAATATTCAGGGTTATTTAACTGCTCAGGCTCTCACAACCAGTATTAAATTAATTCTAGGTTCCCACTACTAGAATTTTCTGTTTATTAATATGTTTATGTCCCATCATGTGAATAGGATGCTACATGCTCTTTGCTGGGGAGTATATACTGCAGTTCATATGGTACAAGTACTTTTACAAACACTATAGTCATTGCAAATGTTTCACAGATTGAATTTATATGACATCACAGAGTAACTCATTATATGAAAGAAGCTTTAATATACTGCAGTCTTCAGTGTTGCTATATGAAATATGACACACTCTTTATGTACTGTATGTGAAACATATGTCTGTCCCATATAAGAATTAAGGGCACAATGCTTTCACTATAAACACCTGTTGCCAGCCTATCTAAAATATGACTATCGTTTTCACAGGATCTGAAACCCTTTTCCCTCATGGTGACTCTGTGACATGCTGCCATACCCATTTTAGCGAATATGGGGACAGCACAGCACAGGCTGGCAAAGTGACACCCCAAGGCCACGGGGGAAATGTAAGCTAATATGGGCACTGGAAAATTTATCAACCATCTCAGCCTGCATCATCCATGCTCTTCAATTTCCACAAATATGCATTGTTAACCTGTATCTCTTCCTTTTGTGGGTTATGGGGTGATTTCTTTATCAAGAGTTTTATTAAACATTCTTCTAAAATCTGATTATAATGTTGTAATAATCTTAATCTTTGGTGCATGTATTACATACAAGATAATGCTTACTACTTAAATTTTACGATCATCACAATATAATCATAAAGGAGAAATTTAAAACTATTTATTTTTAAAATAGTTTGCTTTGTATTAGTAACTCATATGGGGTGAATATAAGAGGATATTGAAATTGATTAATAATTCATTGGTTTGCACTAATCTGGTCAAATTTAGACAGGAAATCAGCAATGCTGCAGTGGCCTCCCTTTAGGAGTGAAGGGACAAAAAGCTCAGCTAGTTTGAGGGTGGTTGCTCAGTTTACCAGAAAGATTGTCTGAAATGGCAGAGGATCAGACTCAGTGACCCAGAAAGTCTTTTCCAAGCCTTTACTCCTCATTTGAACTTTCATAATTCCTGCCATTTGATTACTTTCTTTTTCAAACGTCTTACAAGAGGCCTCCAGCATTTTCCTTTCTAGCTTTTCATTTTTGTTTAAAGAGGGAAAAGATTATGTTTAAAGGTTGAAGGTGGACTTCACTGAACTGTCTTCTCTTGATTCCGTGCCTTACTCTCTTTCACGTCCTTTTCTTTGTGTTGGTATTTGCTTATTTCTCATTAATTCACTCAATTCCACTGAGTAGGTTTTCCTTTTAATTTGCTGTATTACTCATCCTTTCAGGGCATTATGTATCTGGAGGAGATGAAATATAATGCAGCTTCAGTGAAGCACTGTAGATTTTCTTCCTGTCGTCTTCTACTCATCCACCTGATGTATGTGCATGGGGCACCAGCAGGAGATTTGAGGAGGAGTTTGCAAAACCATGAGAGTCATTGATAAAGAAAATCTAAGAGAAGATAAGTTACCTTTATTAAAAACAAGCCTCTGGGATTTATTTTTTTTAAATCCAGGAGAGGAGGATTCCTGGTAAAAATCAGAAGTCAAAGGCTATGTTTAATTCATCTTTGTAAGGTCAAAAGTAAACAAAACTCTCCCAGAGACAACCTGAAGTATTAGGACCTTATCCATCGGTGTAGCTGCTCAGTCCTGAGTACTATGAAGTCAAGCAGAGGCTCCAGAGCAGGAGCTCCTATGACGATCCACAACACCCCTGTTCTTGCTGAGGGGTTAGATATAGAGGACAGGGGATCTGAACAGTTTCAACGAGGCTGTTCCAGATTCTGCTTCTCATTTACTATTATTCGTTACTGAAGTGGTGCAAACTGGAAGAGAGCTTCTTAACAGGGTGCGATAGATGGCAGTTTGGAAGACTCTTTTTAGATTATTCTCTGGAATCAATGGACAGCCAGCCCTTTTCTAATGTGGACTAAAGGCAAGAGGCCATCTGCGATAAAAACATGGTCCAGGTCAGGTCTGAAAGCATCAGCTGGAACATCATGCACTACTCAAATCTTGGAAACTGCCCTTCTCACACCCGTTATGAGTTGTGCTGGTTCTCTGATCACAGCACAGATCTGGCCCATAATGTTGCAGAATTTCCACAGAAAATGTGTGAAGATAAGGCCTGATACAACAAAGTGCTGAGCAAAATCCATTGCTTATGACACCTATTCAACAAGAGTGCAAATAGGGCCCATTATGTATCTGGGAGCAATTCAAAGGGAAATAATGAGAAACCTATGTGCTAGACTTAGGAAGCAAAAATTGAAAGTTACTGTATGAGAACGGAAAAGAAAACCTTCAAATTTGGTAGCTTTCACCTATTTTTTTTTAGAAAAAAAATAACAAAAGTGGTTTTAACAGAGGATATTCTAAACAAAAACAAGTATCTCAAGTAGATCGTGCATTAAAAGTAATCACACACATGCTTAGAAACCCAACCCAACTGGCTTTGTTCAGGCAAAAGCCCGTCCACCAACAGAGTAGTTCTTGCCTGAACAAAGCATGCTGGACTGACCCCTCTTGTATAATATAAGGCAGGATTCAGTTCAAGATTAGGACGTCTAAAAAAAGATAGTATTAGCAACAAGCTTGCAGTTGCCTTGTGGTAGATGTTTAAACATCATTTTAGACGCTATAGGGCCTTCTGCTTGGACCTGCTTCTCCAGATCTCCCATGATTTCTGTGTCATGCCTGCTGGTCCTTTGTGGATACACTGGATGTCCTGGCACATCTCAGTTAACATGAAGTGCCTACCTTCAGGCTGAGTTTAGCAACTGATTTTCTCCTGTAGCTCAAACATAGACACCTCAATTCATGTATCTTAATCCCAGGCTGAATCCTGCCCCCATATTGTCCAGTGCACCACTGGAAAAGAGCCATGGTGACATTACCTGTGGGGTTCTAACAAAGCAATAAATCAAACAAAGGGCAGAAGCTTTATTTAGTAGCTGCAGTAATGATTGCCAATAATTCAGCTGGAGCAATTGCACTGACCTGCAAGAAAAGAAGTGATGAGAGGACAGTAAGACAGAAGAGATATGAAGCAGAAAGAGCATTTTGTTGACATTTTTCCCTAAACCACATGATTTTACAAGGAAAACTTTCTCTGAAAGTATAAAATATATGAACTAAAGACCAGCAGGCTTTCTGTCGTATTTTTGGTGTTTGGTATATTGTATCTGCCATTCAGGTATGTGGACAACTCTGAAGACCAGGTGGCACTTGTGTGATAAAGCTTCACATAGCACTAAGTCCCTAGTTATTCATAAAAGAAAGGTCATAGAAACAAAGGTAGATTGATTGAAGGAAAGTAATAGAGATGTTCACATAAGAAAGTGTGCAGGACAGATGTATGAATATTATTAGAAAAATTCATGATGAGTCCCCATGGTGAAATGAGCAGCAGGTGCCGGACCGCTGCAGGGGAAATTAAGCAGGCAGTTTGAAAGGGCAGGTAGATACCATAGCCCTGAGGCACATTCATTATAGCAGAGGAGATGTGAACGCTCCCTTAGCACATGCAATTACATTCTGCTGATTTGAAAACAACTGATTTTATTGTAAAAAATAAAGTCATGAGTGGCCAAAAGCCAAAAGAGCTCTTGATATTTTCTGAGGGCAACAACTTTTCTATTAAATGGAAGCACCAGACAAGTCTGGAGCTATTAAAGGAGCGCTTCAGGGAAGGCATTATTCTCAGACTGCAGGACAGGAGCAGTGGAGAGTGCTGGTCAGACAAAATTCTCAAAACCCAGAGGAAGAAAGTCATTGAAAAGGAATAAGGTGATTTTAATAACACTGGTACCTCTACAGAATGAATACTTCAGTTTAGGTTTTTCTTAAAGATCTCCAACACATTTATCTTATAAGATGGCAAATGAAATCCTATTCTAGTGAAGGCCAAATACTGCTCCCCAAGAGATAAATTGAGAATAAATTCACTGACCTCAGTGGAGCTAGTGTGGATTATACTATCGTGTCATGAAATGAAAGTACAGTTTGGCTCTTGCTCTGCTAAGCAAGGGAACTGTCAACTTTATAAATGAAACCAGCCGCATAGCAACAGCCTGGTTTCCCTCATCCTACACACACTCTGCTTTTAATTTCCATTTGTATTAAGGAAGCTTTATTTGGGTCATTAAGTGTTTCTGTATTAGCACATCTGCCTTTGACTACAGAAACCAGTGATATGGCTTCCAAAAGTAGCAAGCATGTCAGCAGTGAAGGAAGAAAAGGGAAGATCCAGGAGAACAGCTTTAAAACATCGTAAAACCTGTTAGTTATAACTAATTATTTTAATCCATATATTAACTGGCTGAAAATACAAGATGAGTTGCAAGATTTTATAAATACATCAAAGACTTCTGGTTACATCAAAAGATATTCACATTCTTTATCTATTATGCTTAGGGCTTAAGGTTTGCTATTCAAACCAGTTGTCATTTTTTCCTTTGAAGAGCAGATGCTCTAAAAGAGCATTGATACTTCAAAAGAATGTACCTTGTACATGGGGTAGTACTTAGTAAAAATTTTGTCTTATGCTCCTCTCTCCCCATCTAGCAAAAGAGAATCATAAAACTAGTTAATACTTATTGTCAAAAACTCCATCACCATTATGTTAAAAAGAAATTTCCTCATATTTTGCCCTGCTTCAGCCTCTTCTATACTTGTTTGAGAAATAGGAAAGGTCTGGATTCACAACTACTCGAACAGAGGGGCAAAATCATTACCCTTGCATTAGTTTGTGTTGCTAAGCCTCATGCTATATGTGGGAAACCTTATTGCTGTGCAGTCTTAGTGCGCTTTTACTTCCGGAATGGTCAATACGTTGACAAAGGTCAGAATTGCTCACCTGAAGCTGAAATCAAATCTGCATTTTTGAGACCTTTCCCATAAGATTTAAGTGAACTTTGAGTTGGTCCCTCAAATGCTTCATAAGTCAAGCAGAACTGAGAATTACGTCATAGAAACATCACAAGGTAAGGGGAAATGCGATGCTTCTCCCCATCAGAGAATACTAAAATGGCCATAAAATTTGGAACATAGGGGTGTCAAGGAACGTAACTAATGAGTGGGAGACAATAAAGAGGTAGAGAAAGTTATATGACTGTAAGTGAAGAGCAAACCAAATGAGCAATCCTGCTAAGGAAAAATTGCTACAAAGACGATGGACCCAAGCCCTCTCAATTTAAGGTAAAACAGAGGGCAATGCCCACAGAGTGGGAGCTCAGTTTGGATGTTAGGAAACGCTGGAAGACTGGTCATATGAAAAATGTAGGAGGGCAGTGCAGCACTGGAACAGATGCCCAGAGACATTGTGGGATCTCCCTCTCCGCAGGATTTCAAGTCGTGGCAAGACAATGCCAGGGCTGACGACCAGCAGTAGCCCAGCTTTTTGAGCTAGATGACTCCAGAGACTTCCTCCAAACAGCATTTCTACAACAACTTTATGTTTTGGTGACTGAAGGGCAGCATCTGCTTAGTATCACCGTGTATTTGCTTGGAATGAATCTTGCTTACAATATGGCAATACTTTGTTCATGCTGAACATGAAAGGGCAGGTCTGTTGTACTGGGGCGTGTTTGTACTCAGTATAAACCTGTCACATTATTGGCATTTTGTTCAAAATTTGTGTAGTAGAAGGCTTCCAGTCAGCTTCTCCCAGTGTCCTTGACACCTGTGGAGAGGTTTCACAAGGATTTTCAATTCCAGGAATTGCTCCTTTAAGCACAAATAGAAGCTGGCCTTGCAAGTCTTATTGGTTCCCCTAGCCACCCATAACAGCGAATACCTTACCTATTGTATTCATTATTCCAGAGAAATTGCTAATCTTAACAGGAAACAGTCACTAAAAGGAAGCAGAAGTATTTCATGGTTGTGTATAAGCTTTTTTTGCTGCCACTCCAACTTCTTATTAGAGTAGGTAGCTACCAGCTTCACCTTTCTGCAGAGAAGTTACCCTAGTTTTTACAGATCTAGCCTACAGCAGTTTGAATAATCCTACAATACATCCAATAGTTTTAAACAAATTGTTTTTATTGACAGACAGGATTACTATGAACACCGGGTGTAACCTAAATACTTCACTGAGTTAATTTCTTCTCTCAGATAATGCATACGTTTTAGAAAAGCATGCAGTCTTGATTTTAAAACTGCTGCTGCTGTAGAAACTCCCATTGTTCTAAATAACCTGTTCCAAAGTTCACCTGTTCTGGCTATTGCAATTTTGTATTGTACTTCTAATTTGGTTTTATTTCATTTCAGCTCCCATTCACTGTATTTTGTTATATCAAAGGTTGTCTCTTCTGTAAATAATGTCTAAACAGGGCCACCTAGGTCATTTTTCAAAGAATTTATAAAAGCACACATTAATAATGTATTGTCCCTTATGTGCTTGAAATTATACAAACACTTTAAACACTGCATAGGAAATCCAGTTCAGCTTTCTGTTCCCTCTATTATTACAAGTAAATGAAGATCAAATAAACCAGAATGAGAAAAGAAATCAATGAAAGTACAGTACATGTATGAAAGCTCATTCCCATGAATTTATAATGATGGTAACATTGGCTGGCCCATTTTTAATTTCTGTCAAAGGCAATATTTAAGCATCTAGTGCCATGCAGTCAATTGGAGATTAGAGTTTTGTCTGAACTATTTAACTCTTCTACAGGTTTAGAAAGGGAGGATCCCAGAGGTGCTTCTCTTCTGAGTGATGAGCAGAGGTTTAACCCTCTGACTCATATCAATCTTAATGCAGATTGTGTCGCAGATTATCATCTTTCCCTCCCCCACCCCCACTTGTTAAGGATAGCATGTGTAAATAATAAGAAAGCAGCCAATTTGGTTTGTTTAGGTTCCCATTAATGTCTGAAAGGGGCTATGGTTGGTCTTTATAAATATATTAACAAAGGAAATACCATGGTGGAGAAAGTGTTATTTAGGTTAAGGAACTAATATAACCTGGCCGTAAAGAAGCTTAGGCTGATAATTATAAGACTTCTAGACATTATTACAGTGAGGATCTGCAATAGCTTTCTATTTGGAGGCATTAATGCAAAAAAACCCCCAACCTAATTAGCTGTAAAATAGAACTTGATCAATTGTAAACCTATGGGGTTACTTGATGTGACTGCCAGAAATGACAGGGGACTGAACTCATTGAAGTCCCTCTACTGCTTTGATTCTTACTGGAGTATTTCAACCCCTCTCTGTTGTTCTCCTGCCTGGCCAGAATTCCTCATGTGGGACTTTACCTGTATTCATGATATGACAGAGAAAAAACAGGACTGATAATTTCATGAGACATTTCAGTTCATTACACCATGTTCCTCTCTGACCCAAGACCTCCAGAGCAGTAGTTTCATCATCCTTTTTCACAGCAAAGTGTGCATTTCTCCAACACTGGTGTGTCTCTCTAGAAGTGCATTCACTAGCTAGGTATAAATCTGTAGGTACATTTCTACTCTGCCTGACCTCTTCCTCTGCTAATGACATTACCAGCTCAAGACTTGCACAGATTCCTTTCAGTGATGATTTTCCCCACACTTCCCTGAGGAAAAAGGAAGTTTCCTCTGTCTTATTCCACTGCCATGTGTATACGTACCCCATTTTGGCATGCTGAGAGTATGACATCCCATCACCTGCACCTCTTACCTGAGATAGCAGGGCCAGCTGCCCACCTGCGCCCTTACTGGCTCACATGTCCTCTTGCAGTGGAGAGCACCTCTGAACCTCAAGGATCCCAAGAGAACCTGTGACCACGTGTTTACATTATATTGTCCTCCACAGAGCTTATCAAGCATGGTAATGGTAATGCCAAAGACAGCTCTCCAGCTGCATCTGTATGTCCAGCTGCAGACGAAGTAGGCACATACTTCATGAGATTGCCGTCATGTAGGTACTTTGGGACACGCCAGACAAGATAAAGCTTCCCAGCCTGACAAAACTTTTGGCAGAGGACAGAGCCACAAAACATCCCGTGCCTCTTCTAAGTTCACACATGTAAAAATGACAACCTGTGGCATGTTTAATAGTTTATATCTACTCTCTCTCTCCTACCTTATTATATGGAGTCATACCCATTAATCTTCATGAAAATAAGTCTGTGCTATAAAAGAATGGCCAGCAAGAAGTTTTATCCTTCATACTTTTCTTAATTTGAAGACACTTTGCATCTCAGGAATTTTGAAATAGGACAGAACAGGAATTTTGTCTTATTATATCTTAATGTATTTTAGATTTGGATGGACACAGTTACCCTAGAAAGTGCTCTGGGCATGGTATCCTTCAAGCCTGCTTTAAACAGGATTGGATAACTAGGAAGGAAAAATTACCTGCATTCTGTAAAGCCTTGTCTATAGGCACTTATCGTATTCTACCCCATGAAATAATGAGGCAGATCACCACAAGGGTAGACCAGATGGATAAAATAAAACAGCAATTTCTCTTTAGCTATTTGTGTCTTCTTTTACCACACACTGTTTGTTTTTTTTCTGTTAGCCGACTCTAATTTCCTCCTCCCAGCTTGCAGAATCCATTCATTTTAACGGGACATAAGACACCCTAAAGCCATGAAGTTGAAGAGGTTACAGAATTTAATCAGCTTGTTTACATTATTCATCCTTTTAATTTTTGGCAGCCTACATTTTCTCCATCATTCTCCCAGGGCATTTTTGCAGCAGTAAAGCTTTTCCAGACAAAGCTGCCAAACCTGAGCTTTCAAAAGTTCTCCCTTCACAGCTCAGGTTGAATGCCACTGTAGTCTTACTGGAGGAGGCTCCAGATTAAATCAGGAACCATTTCAAGCTGTAAGGTCTGTAATGGAAAAAAGGTTGAATTTGCTGTGGAATTAGGATATCTCCTTGTTTTCTGGTCAGTCTGCATGGGACATATCCCAGGTGCTTCCCTCCTGGTGCTTAGAGCTCCACTTTTGCAGGGGCCCCTGCCTCCCATGGAGGCTTTCCCCAGAGCCCACATGCCTTTCATGCCTGTCCTGCTACAGTTCTCCTGGACAAGTAGTGATTGTCGCTGCCATGCAGGATTTACCCATGAGTCAAGGGGCCCAGGGGATATTGTTATTCTTTATCCTCTGCTTCTAACATAGCCAACTGCCATGGCAGAGAAGCTTTTGGAAGGATAGGCACAGGAGAGAACGCACTCACAAGCGTGACATGTAGGGAGCTCGTTGGAAGGGATAAAGAGCCCCTTTCTGGCTCCAGAAAGTATAACAAGAAACTAAGCAAAATAAAACAAGAAAGCATTGCAGAAAGTCAGAGGAATTATTCTCTAAAAGAAGAATTCCAGTTGCTGATGCAGAGATTTGGGATTTTGCAGTGCATAGCCCATCACTGTCAAAACCACGACTGTTTGTGAAGTAACGACCATCTGAGGAGCAACCTTCTAGCGCTTCAAGCTATAAAAGCTGCAGATGTCAGGAGTATCTTAAAGGGAAATAGCTTTAAGAATGAAGTGTTTGAAGAAATCTTGTTGAGACATACCACGCCGAGTATAAATCAATGCAATCATTCCTGGAAAGCCTGACTGATAAATTTCCCTATCGCATAGTTTGTGGGGGTAGCATAAAATGTTTCCTGCCTTACTCATGCAAACATTCCTGGTAATTTCAGTAAGACCCAGACTGAATCTCGGAATAAGGAAAATAGGATTCAGCCAAGAGTTTTCTAGCGTTCATGAAAATTCCTCAGGAGTCAGAAGGAAAATTATAGTTATTTTCAGGTAGCCTAGAATATAAAAGGTAATGCTTGCCATGGACAGGGGAATTTCAAATTTGATAGAAAAGGTGTTATTCTGATTAGATTCACTAGCTGCAGAATGCAATTTCTACAATACTGCAGTGAGTTGGATAGGTTTTCCCCCATATTATGGGCTTTCTAGAAGACAAAAATGACACATGCAAGAATACGGCATATAGTAATTGACAAATTATGTGTCTCAGTCTCACATGCATTAAGTTGATGTAACTAGACTCTTATTTACAAACCGTTTAAGATCTTTACTGAGAGGTGATACAGTTGCGTATCACAGACAATAAATACATATACTGGGGAGGAGATTAGGTTCGGCTGCAAAACTACTAAACTACTCAGCAGACAGCATGGTTCTTTTGTGACGTTTCTGTCCCTTCTAACAAGTGGTGAATCAAAGCAATGCTTAAGCAAACGGGCCAGCCACCATTTATCCCATTTAGGGAACATGACTACCCATGCAGATTGGAAGAGTATTTTTACTGCTGAAAGTATCATTCTTTCAGGACAAAGAAAGTTCAGTTCACAAACAGTTATCTGTTCTGTAGCAGCCTGGTGCCTTTAAAATGCAAGTTGACAGCAGTTCCCGGCAGCGAGCTGGATGCAGAAGACAGCTGAGGGGAATGCCGGGAGGAGCCGGGCTCCGCAGAGGCAGTGCAGAGAGTGAGCATCTGGCATTGGGGGACTGTGACCCCAACCACTGGAAACCACACACAGGGAGACACTTCCCAGCACTTGCAGTCACATCCTTTCCAAGGAGATCAGCAATTCTCGTTATAGACTTCCTTTAGGACTTCAGTAAGCACCGAGACTTTTCTTCCCATCCAATGTTAAATCAACTGCAGAAACAGAAAATGTCTCAGGACCCTTTGGGAATGCTTGTTGGCTATCTAAGCAAAGACACAGTATTATATAGCTGTGGGTATTGAGTCCTTTCTTGGATCAGTTTTATTTTATTAGTCACACATAAAGTTGTATCATGCTGGTTGCTTGCCCTAAGCCACACAGTAATAATTAAAAAAGGAAAGAAGAAAAAAGTGGCATTCAGGGTACAATTTCCAGAGGTAATTATTTTGGTCCAGTCAAAACATTATCTTTTTTTTCTAACACATGAGGATGAAAAAAGGCAACAGGTTTCCCCAGAATCACAGAATCACAGAATCACAGAATCAGTACGGTTGGAAAAGACCTGTAAGATCATCGAGTCCAACCTGGGGGGGGGGAAAAAAAAAAAAAAAAAAAAACAAAACAAAAAAAAAAAAAAAAAACAAAACACACAACCACAAAAACCCACGCCACACAACAACAATAACAAGCCACAACCCACCCAACACCACACAGCACCATGTCCATCAAGCTACATCCCACAATGCCACATCCACACGCTCCTTGAATACCTCCAGGGAGGGTGACTCTACCACCTCCCTGGGCAGCCTATTCCAGTGTTTCACCACTCTCTCAGTGAAGAACTTTTTCCTAATGTCTAGCCTGAACCTCGCCTGTCGCAACTTGAGGCCATTTCCTCTAGTCCTGTCACTAGTCACTTGGGAGAAGAGACCAACACCCACCTCTCTGCAACCCCCTTTCAGGTAGTTGTAGAGAGCGATAAGGTCTCCCCTCAGCCTCCTCTTCTCCAGGCTAAACAACCCCAGCTCGCTCAGCCGCTCCTCATAAGACTTGTGTTCCAGACCCCTCACCAGCTTCGTCGCCCTTCTCTGGACACGCTCCAGCACCTCAATGTCCTTCTTGTAGTGAGGGGCCCAAAACTGAACACAGGATTCGAGGTGCGGCCTCACCAGAGCCGAGTACAGAGGCATGATCACCTCCCTGCTCCTGCTGGCCACACCATTTCTGATGCAAGCCAGGATGCCGTTGGCCTTCTTGGCCACCTGGGCACACTGCTGGCTCATATTCAGCCGGGTGTCGATCAACACCCCCAGGTCCTTTTCTGCAGGGGAACTTTCCAGCCACTCATCCCCAAGCCTGTAGCGTTGCCTGGGGTTGTTGTGGCCGAAGTGTAGAACCCGGCACTTGGCCTTATTGAACTTCATCCGGTTGGCCTCAGCCCATCGATCCAGCCTGTCCAGATCCCTCTGCAGAGCCTTCCTACCCTCAAGCAGATCAACACTCCCTCCCAACTTGGTGTCATCTGCAAACTTGCTGAGGGAGCACTCTATCCCCTCATCCAGATCATCAATGAAGACATTAAACAAGACCGGTCCCAAAACCGAGCCCTGGGGGACTCCGCTTGTGACCGGCCGCCAGCTGGATTTCACCCCATTCACCACAACCCTCTGGGCTCGGCCATCCAGCCAGTTTTTTACCCAGCGAAGAGTGTACCTGTCTAAACCACAGGCCGCCAGCTTCTCTAGGAGAATACTGTGGGGAACAGTGTCAAAGGCTTTGCTGAAGTCCAGGTAGACAACATCAACAGCCTTCCCCTCATCCACAGGTTTCCCCGTGGCACGTTTCTGTGCTTCCGCTGCAACAATTAAGTTAGCATGTCACATCTGCTATACATCCTCATGAGGGAAGATAGTCAGGATCCTAACCCAATTCGTCCAAGAGCAAGAGATCTGAGATGCCTGTTTCTACAACCCTAGAAGCAAAGTCATTATTACGGCTGAGGTATGTGACTGGTACTTACATCCTAGACCTTTTCTCTGTACCTACAAGCAGTTCACATAATTTAATTTTCTTGTTTTCCCATTCCAACATCTCTAATAATCTTCTTTTTTCATAGGACTGTTAACCTGGTAACCAACAATTGATGGTTTGTATATAATTGTGTATATAATTGTATATACAATTGTATAATTGTATATACACACAGGCATGTGTATATACATCTAAGGCACTATCAAGTAAGGAAATAGAAATGGAACCAGAAATTAGTCAACAAAATGAAAAAAGGGTCTCAAGTTGCCAGAACTGTTTCTAATAAGTGATAATAGTTTGAATTTTTAGACTTTCAAACTAATAGCTTTGGCTTTTGAAAAAAAGAATCTCTCTCCCCAAATAGTTTAAATGTAAGTGGAAAAAGAAAGTTTTGGCTCAGTCCTGACCACAGCTTATAAAGGATCATTCAGCCTAATCCAGTCTTCAGCAGTAACTAAAATTGTGATGCCAAATTTCTGTTTCTAGCCCAAATTGTTATATATAGCATGCCAAAAATGTGTCTAGAAGAACTAACCTGCCTGACGTTAAAATGTTTTCTCTGATTTACAATGTTTAGTTAAAAATGTATTTAGGCCAATAACAAGCATAGCAGGGTGTAATTTAATTTGAAAAGAAATTTCTCTAATGCTGTAAAACTCATTGAGAAAAGTCAGATTCATAAAAGGTAAAGGGAAATGCTGACAAACCATAACTATCACAGTGCTAGAGAATAAAATGGCATTAAATAATGTGCATATTTTGTGAGGTATTCTTTTTATAATTGACAGTAGAAACATGTATACTTTGCAAATTCTAATCATGGCAATCACTGCCAGATCAGCAAAGGTTTATATATAACCTCATCTGCATAAAGCAACTGCAGTGGGCTTCGTCCCATCTAAAATTAATGAATTTATAGATTGAGCCCTATGTTCAAACACCTCTATTTAGTTGTCTACCCTACCCTCTGGATGCGAGTAAGGTGTTACAGCAAATTGAAGCCAGTATCTAGAATTACTTTTCATCAGCTGAATAGCTCTTTAGACCCAGGGAGGGGGAAAGTTCAGTTGCCTGAACAGGCCTTTCGGGATGGTAAATGTTTTCTCTGTTTAAGACATTTTCAATTGTTATACACAGCTGCAGCTGCTGCTACAGAAAGTCATAGATTGGGTCTGCCAGCCCTGGGCAATGAATTCCTCGGGTGCCCTAGGGCATCTCATTTGGCACTAGCCAAAGTTTAGGTAACTGAATCTCACCTTTTGTTTACTGTGGTTTCTAGAGGCTCAATTCAGTTGCCTAAATAAGGGTGGCCTAAAAATAGGCCATTTCAGAGGACCCAAGATGTTGGGAAAATCTCCTCAGGTACGGCAAATATGGGTCAGGCCTTATGGTAGACCCACACTACGATGGGCAGGCAGCCGGCAGGCAAACAAAATATCTTACCTAGCTCATCTTAAAAGGCACTAGGTGCTAAGTCGGGGCAACTGAATGGAGCTGTCAATGTTCATTAATTTTAACAGGACCACAAGAGTTTGAATCTGGAACTGAATTTCTGGATGACTCCTGTGTTAAAGCTGGCTATCTCGACTTCCTCCGTAGTCAGCAGACAGAGACGCTTCCAGGTCCCTTGTCTTAAATGTTTATTCCAGCATAGAAGGAACCTTTCTGCAGAAAAACCTCACCCACTCTGCATTCATTGGAGAGGGAACCTATATGAAAAGCTTACAGGAATACAACAAAGTTAAGATGAGAAAAATGTCATCTATATTGTGTATTATTATTTCAACATGTCAGCCTCTTCCCTTTGTATTGGTTCGGATAAGATCCACTGAGTTCAAAGGAAGATCTTTAATTTTTAATGAGAACAAATGTAGGGCCAAAGAGACTTCAATTCACTGAACTTAAAAAGAGTTCTGTGTAATAATATGCCAGGTTGTTCTGCTTTTATAGCCTACCTGTTTTAAGTGAAATACTTGGTGGGCTTGTATTGACAATGCATCGAATTTCTGGTTAATCATAGCAGAACCACACTTCGGTACCAAATCCTTTTGCCTTTATATTCTTAGGCAGGCCACTCGGAAATTAAATTGGCCAGTTGTGTTCCTCTGCGGTCACTTACTGTCATGATGAGAAAATCTCTGTAGAGAGAGGTAAATTCTCCTGCATGAGCAGGTCTCACTCCAGAAGCTGCCCAGAGGTCCAGAAACAGAATCCTACCTCTGGATTTTGCTGTTGCCAAGCTATAACAATCTATTTTTCAAGCAAGGATGGATCTAGTCTTTAAAGCAATTTCAGGACAGAAACCATTTTGCCACCTTCAGAAAATTGTTGTGGAGGGTGTTTCTACTTGGTTTTTGGATTTTTTAAACAAAGACACCCAAGCTAGTTTTGTGACTGCTACTGGACCATACTTTGATTAGATGCCTCCCTTAGAAATAAGAACCATAGCAGAAAAGTGAAAGGGTTGTCTATGTTACATGCTTTTTTAACACAAAAAACCAAAGGAAAAAGCCACTTGCTGCAGAAAATACCATCTCTGCCTCTCTCCCTAAGACATAGATTTAAAAAAAAAATATTCCAATTCTCTGGTATTTGAGCAGCTGGACAGTTTAGACAGAGTAGTGTGTCTTTACTTACCTAAAATATACAGTTTCTAGGTGCCAGAAAGCAAATAGAAGAAATCACCATGTACTGCTGTACTAAATTAATTTAAATTGCTGTGCTAAATTAATTTTCCTCTGTACTCCAGATTAGGTTTCTATGGATTTTACCTTAAAAATACTGACTGTCATATGTATTTCAGTACTAGTCTGGACTCATCCTGATTCAGTTGCGAAGTATTTTGCTGTCAGGAAGATCTCACACTGTTTGACTAAAGTTGTTCTCAAAACAGCAGTTCTTCAAGTGATTTCTAACTGTGCTATGGTCATACTAGGTAAGAAGCACACATGGTTGATATCAGATACATGCATTTTTAATGCTGTTTATCAGAAAGGGGTATGACATCAGTGCACATGGTAAGGGGCTTTCAGTGGTGTTTAATAAGATCAGTGCTACAATTTACTGTGAAATTGAAACAGAGTTTCATGCTGAGGGCATAATCAATATAAGAATAAGATTGTGATTTGCTAAAATATGAGTTTAAGAGAATAAAATGTAAATGGAGTTAGCAGTAGGATCTGACTGAAAACAGGCATCTTAGCTTTAGCTTTTAGGAAAAGGAGAATACCTAATTTTGATTCAGAGCAGATTCATGATTCAGCTAAAACTTCACACCGTAAATTTTCTTTTGACCCATTCGAATATGACAAAGGACTTCGCTGGATGAGACAGCAGCTGAAATCAAAACTTCATTATCATTTACTTTCCCACAGTGATCACCCAGTAATGAGAGAACATGCCCTTGCAGGCTGTACCGCGTGCCAGGACAGGGCAAGCCCCCTCCGTGACTGTTCTCCGGGGGAGGATTCATGAGAGCAGAACATCTTACCCTGAGGAGAAGCTGGTGAGATGCCTTTCAGCTCAGTTACAGTATTCATCTCTGCAGCCCGTTTCACAGCTGAGCAAGGACGTGAAAACATTCAGCATCTAACGGCCCGATGTGGACAACGCCAGCAGCAGTGTGCTTGTACTTGGTCATATCCACTCCCCTCTCTTAGATCTTCCTGTATTGGCTCAGTTCTGAAAACTCACAGTTTGACGTTCTCACAGGGAAACAGAAACCAAGCTAAATTGTGCGATGCTGAGAGGAAGAGCCACAGTGTGCCAGTTCATCAGACTGCTGCGTACTACCTCAGCTTTTCCCCAGAAAGTGTGATTTCATGCCTTTTATCAAAATATCCCCTAAACCGGTTCTAAACTCGTAATTTTGAAAACATTGTCATTATGTAATTCTTTACATTTTGCAAAATATCCCTAACCGTGTTAGAGCCCCAAATGCTACATTTCTGTCCCTGAAGGTTTGATTTCCAATGTTTGAAGTGGTAAAGCCCCACCTCCAAACCCCATGCATTTCAGTTTTATCCCTCCGTTTTTCACTTGCCAGTGCATACAAATGAAGACCTAGGTAAACCTTTTCAGGATGCTAATGGCAAACTCTCCAGTTCCCACGGCAGTGCTAGCAGGGTGCAAGGCTAGGAGGAGAAAAGGAGGAAATCAGCCTGTCACTCTGGGAAAGCAATGCCTA
The DNA here is from genome assembly GCF_030936135.1 of Gavia stellata. Taxonomy (NCBI): domain Eukaryota; kingdom Metazoa; phylum Chordata; class Aves; order Gaviiformes; family Gaviidae; genus Gavia; species Gavia stellata. The sequence continues at coordinate 81,372,284 of NC_082594.1, forward strand.
CTGATACAAGGAGCAGTCTAATCTCAGTAGCCTTTCTAAGCAGTTTACATGAAAAAAACAACAAACAGAGGGAAGGAAGGAAGAAAAGGATTTCTGTTGTAAATTGACAGGAATGGCTGTATTGGGTTTCCGCTGATGAAATCTCTCCACAGCAAAGGGTTAGCAGGAATAAAGGAGGCTTTATGCCTTATTAGGGTGAGAGAAAACAAGACATAATGATGAAGCTGAATATGTAAGCAAGCTTCTCAAAACTTACGCAAATATTCAGGGATTTACACTTAATGTTTCTGGATAAGCAACACATCTACCAGTTTCTTTTTTTGGTGATTTTGGTGGAATTTTTTCTGTACATGGCTCAGCTATCTATGAGTGTCCAAAACAGAGGTTTTACACTATAGTCAGAGATGATAGTAACTCACTAGGCTGTTTTAAATGCAAATTAAAACTTACTGAAAGCAGACTGGATTCTGGATAACCATACTAGTAGTGTGCTAGTAAGAGCAAGTTATTTTAACATAGGCCGTACAAATCACATTTATATATACAATCCAAATATTTGGTCTTTACTGCATTAGCAGTGTGCAAAACGGAATGCATTTGAGAAATCTCTGGAATATATTTAGTACCGATAGACTGCACAGAAGAGAGATAAACTTCTAGATGACCTATTGGACATGAGACTAGTATTCAATGGGGAGATGGTAAAAACCTGAAGTTTTAAAAAATACAGATGTAAAATTCCTTACATCATTCTGAAACCACACACTTCAGAGATACATTAAAATGACAACATTGGAGCACTGGCACTTACGGAAATACTAGGTCAATGAAGAAGTGAATCTCATTTGATGAACTGGATAACTGGTAACACACAAAATCTAAGAGCTTAATTCAATTCTTGAATATTATTTCCTAAAGCAGCGAGAATGCCAAAGAAAGCATGAGGAGAAGACTTAAAGCTTTCAATAAGGAACATAATAACCCAGGGTACGTCGATTAGATGTTCCGCTCTCAGGAACATGCAAGACCTCTGGTTCCACAACTCGAAGTCTCTGGCAGCAATATTGGCTGCAGGATTTCCCATTGCTACCTTTTCCTGAGTTCACCTGCACAGTTTCTTGAATGATAGACTGTGAACTCTACCAGGGAGCCAGTCAGTTTAGAATAAATTTTGGCAGGTTTTTACAGTTTCGTTGGTTGGGCTTTTTTTTAGTTCAGAACAGCTGCACAAAGACTTGTGCTAGAGCACGGGTCATGATTTCCCCCAGCCACTACTGCCGATGCACACTTTGTGTTATAAAATCTATTAGCCTCTATGTAAAATGTTAATATATGAAAACAAAGACTGCATGAAATGAATGCATTAAAATTGGTAAAAGATAATTACCCAGAAGCATCCTAAAGGTTTGAATGCCATCTTCTTCTCTTACCCTCAGTCTACCACCTCACATCCTTAAATATACAACTTCAGTCAGTACTTGCTCATCGTTTACTGATCATAGGACTGAATTTAACCAGCCAAGTTAATTTTAACAGGTAATTTTTACATTCTTTATGACTCCAAGGATTTGTGTGGGAACTTCAAAAGTTAATTTTACAATTTCAAGAAAATTTCCATGATATAGGCATCCTCCTTGCATACCAGATATATTTCACTCATCAGAAATGCTTTCTCTAGGCTACCCTGTGTAAACAAACTGATCCCCTGCATTTCAGAGCTTGTTGCTGCCCAGTCTTTTTGGGGGTTCTGGACTTGACAAGAGTGGACCAATAACCTGTTTAGAAATGCTCCTTTGGAGAACAAATTTCCTCAGGTTTAGCCAGCAATCCTAAAGTGTAACATAAATATTTTTATAATAATTGCAAGGATTAAAAAGTAATCACTATGTTTAAAGAGAGATGCACAGAGATAGGTAAAAACATACCTGTTTACTCTGGATTTTGGTAAGCTCTGTAAGGGTTTCCTACTGCTATTTCAACGAAAAAGCTATGGGCTGACAGTGAGGGTGCTTTTCTTCTAACTAGGATAATGCACAGAGACAAAAGTCCTCTCATATATTTGGCTCCACACAGAGTGATCCATTACTAAGGAACTCTTCCCAGCTGGTGCTTCTTATGATTAACAAACTTTATCAAGGTGTCAGTTTTACCACATCTTGCAACTGCTGGCTGACCATCAGAGTCTAACTTCTCTTCTGCATCAAGAGATTTTTAAAATTTGGTGCGTCAAAGCCAGGCAGAGGTCTTGCCTGTAGACACAGATATTTACTGAAGATAAATAAAATGTCCTGCTAATGACCTAGTGCTTCTGAGTGCTGCTCATAATTTTCAGAGAACTGCTGGCTTTCTAGCAGTAAGTTGAGTACTAACTTGTCTGTATTATTTTGCAATAAACAAATGGAGGGTTTATATTCTTTCCAAGACTCTTTATGTTTGCCATACCTATGTATTAATGCTACCCTAAGTGTCTTGATTAATCGTCACCTTTCAAGTACCCATTGTCTTTGGAACTCTGTTAAGGTCAGGAATAGCTTTTTGCAAGGAGTTTCAAATGTGAGTTTAGAGGTATGCTGAAGTGCATAGAAAAGTGTCTAATGCATTTTGATGAATTATTTATTATTTATTGCAATAATTAACTCATACAAGTGGAAGAGACAATCTGCAAATGCAGAAATTATGATAAATAGGCGGTACAGCAAATAAAAGGTACTAATTCAAACCCTCTGAATCACAATGTGATACAGATGCAAAATAAAGCAGAGCCAATGTATAGGGAGGAACAGATGGAATTCCTGCATCACAGAACAAATCACCCTGGGAAACATCTGGAAATTATCAGGAAAAAAACAAACAAACAAAGAGGTCCCCTTAAACCCTAGAGCTTGCTAATCACAAGTCATTGGTAAAAGAAGCTGGAAAACAGAGGTACAGCAGGTATTGTGAGCAGAAATTAGTACAACTAAAAGAAGAAAGGATGTGTCAATATTTGATAGTTGCTATACTTCGGATAGGATATAGTGTCCTTAAGCAGAGGCTGAGCAATGTCAGGATGACATTGCATGTCCAAGGCATATGGGAACATGGCAAAAGGCTGGTTTTTGGAAGGGTTAATTAAACATGTTCTAACACATTAAAACACATAGAGCAGACAAGACAGTGCAGAGTTCAGAAAGGGTTGAACTGTTCTAGTTGGATACCTGGGCATCATAAGTGTCTGAACATGGCAAACTAAATCTATGTATATATGTGTGTCTAATCCACATGGAGTGCAGGAAACACACCCACGCCTGCCGCCGCAGGGCGCTGTGCCAGCTGAGGAATGCCCTCTGCCAGTCCTCTGCTTCAAGGCTCTGCTGCTCAACGGGGCTGTGCCCTCTATGGTGCTGCTTGTATGGACACCCAGTCAAAGTGAGCCACTTCACAAAGACCTGTGATGTAAATGTAATCCCTGGTTCAGTTAGATTGGAGGAGAATATTCAGCTTTCTTAGTGACAACTCAGAGCACCTCTTCACTCTGTGCATGGGTTTATCTGGAAGGCTCCTCTGGAGTATCTTGCTTGACCCGTGAACTGGGAAGAGATTCCAGATCCTCACTCTACATTTCAGATCACGGTCTGAAAGCCAAGCATTTAACATATAGGTACCACCTTATACAACTTGCACATGCTGTAGGTCTTTACTGATATTGGCCCTACATCATCTGTGGTTCTGTACAAAGATTTTCTGAATGGTCCTGGAATGCACACAAAACATGTTCGGGTTTTTTTGGCTTCAGTTGCATGTTATATTATTTTGGAATTCTGGGTGTTTTTAGGATCTGCCCCTGCCTAGACCAAAGATGCTAAAGGAATATACCCAAACCAAGATATTTTACATGAGCAAAGAAAGGTAGCTTTGAGTGATAACTTTTAAAAAATATATTACGGTAGTCAAGATGGGAAAAATGTAGTTCTCATTTACATGGTCAAGTCAAATAAAACAAATTAGGTCTCAGTTAGTCCTTCATTTCTTTACCAAATTTATAGTTCCCATATGTAAGATTTGTCAGTCTTATGAGAATGGCCAAACTAGCCCTAACTACCTCTGGTTTAACTTGAATTTAAATGCTCTTATGTGCCTATTTTTATAGAAATAAAATCTCTTCAGGGTTAGCTTATTATTTTTCCAACTTGACTTTTTTATATGTGTAATGTTTTAGACCATATACTTCAGATTTTTTTTTCTAATTTAGCTTTAGTAAAGTGGAATTTAGCTTTAGTAAAGTGGGAAGAATTACTCTATAAAACTTTGCTGGAGAAAGAAGTCTAAGGAAAATATTATCAGAAGCAAAGAAATGTGAAAAGTTTGAGACATGAACCATGGTCTGCGACATACATTGTTTTCTTTAGCAAAACTTTTTTGTAATAGGAATGGTGGCAATGACATTTTAGATTGTATCAATATTCATGTGACTACAATTCATTTCAGTTTGCTTTCTAAGTTTATTGTGATGCTCAGGGTTATACATCTGCCAGTGATGCATTGCTATATAATGAAGGTAGTAAAAAAGCAATGAAGAATACTATCCTGTCTTCAGCAGTCTGTTAGAAGGATCTTGTGCTTGTATAGCCTTTACAACCCTGTAAGAATCGTGTTGATTAGCACTGAGCATTGAGACACATCATGCAGCCATGACAAAAGGAATATGTGTTTTTACTTTCTCTATCAATTTGTTATTCAGAACCATTAGTTATTTGGAGCAGATACGGTAGCTATCTGTAGTTAATATGGAAAGTAAAGGATGTATAAGGTCGCATTTGACAGAGGCAGCTCTTTCACAGAAGAATGGAATAGCATATTTGGATCTATACTTTTATATGCTTTTACTTATACACTAGTGGTTTGTTTATCTTCTTAAAATCTTTATTGGCCATAATGACAAACGAGACCGGGATTAGGAAATTTTACAACTGTATTTTAAGAACTTTCTCAACAAACATCTTCGAAGTACTCTGTCCCAGGGAGAGCTTGGAGATACATTTGTTTCCAAATAGTTCCCAGGAACTTTTTGCTCCCACTTTTATTAGGCATTCACAACAGGGAATGACCTTAGAAAGGAAGAAATACAAAAATTATTTAGAGGAGTTCAGTGAAGAAAACTTAAAAATTCTGACAAAGGAATCTGCCCCAGAAAGTATTGTAAACAGAGTCTAAGCAGGACAAGTCCTCCTAGGACTTGAGATAATAGATGTGTGCAGCACTGAGGTGCTAGTAACACAGTCACCAGTGAAATATGCAGAACATGATAAGCAAACAACTGGGAAGAGCCATTTGTACTTTTTTACCTCAAAATCTGTATTCATAGCTTCATTCACTGTGACGGTTTTTATTATGTCTTGATATGATCTTTCTACTTGCCAGACATATATACATTCTTTTGAGATTTCTGGGAGGCAAGGGAAATTTGGCCTAAAAAGTAGGAAAAAAATTTAACTATACCAGCCATTAAAAATGTCTGCAAATGATTTACCGTACATCCAGCTGCATGAGGTAGATGTGTTTAAATTCAGATAAAGTTTTTTCTGTAGGTACTAATTTCACAATCAGTGTTGGAAGTTTTTCTCTGTTCTTTCATTTTTCTCCAGATTGCAATTAGTAATGCTTTAAGAAATGGCATGAAAACAGAAAATAAAACCAGTAACATTAACCGTTCCTTCAACTAACCGTCAAAGTTCCCCCACAATTCTCCCAAACCTTTCTCCCGCTCCCCCAGAAAGTATTGGGCTTGTTAAAACTTATTTTTCCCTGCAGCATAATACTGTTAGAATTACATCTGATTTAATTCCTTCAGCTTGTAATGACTTTAATTCCATTTGCAGGTCATGTTGAAACAGTCTTTTTCAGACGAAGATTCGTGGTGTCATTTGCCACCCTTGCAGTGGAGAAAGCAAGCTTGTTTCTGACTAAATAAGACCGTATTACAATAGAAGAAAAATATGCATCATGTTTTTCCCCGATTTTTCTCTTCCATCCTCATCCACAGAGTATTTTGCTGAATAGGGAATCCTGCCTTAGCTCCTTTTGATTCCCAGTTGTGTAAGTGTGAATATATAAAAAAGTGAAACATTCCTTAGTGCAATAAAGTAGAATACTTAATTTTTATGCTTTTTCTTGATTTGAAATGTCAGAATTATTTTCCGTTCACTAAGCAGAGGAAGGCATAAAAAGTAAGACTTACCACTGACTGGTGGGGTATGACAGGTTTATCAGAACGCAGTTCAGGTCCCTGCGTCATGGGATAATGACTGCTTATAACAAATGCCTGGCTGTAATGGGAGGCATTTGCTTCTGAATAACATGCTGGAGCACTCTGGTGACACACCGAGGTTCAAATCCCAATTTCAAATCAAGCAGAGAACCCTTGTTCCCAGATTGTCAGGGAAGTGGATGTGTGTGAAGGTGAAAATCCCCACGGCTGCAGTTACCCCTGAGTTTATTTGAGAAAGCAATGACCTGCCGCAAGCTTCAGGTGAAGGTGCCTGGCAGCGGGCCTGAGCACGCAGAGGTGTCGGCAGGAGAGCTCTCAGCAGGAAGGAGCTAATCTGCACAACCAAACCCTCCCAGGGGTATTTCTCACTAACTGCCTGCCTGCTGGAGGGTAGCGCTGCTGGGTACCACCCTCTCTCCACGAACTGAAGAGGCAGCGGTCATCCTTATGGAAGCTACTGACGCCAATAGGCAGCAGTGACCCCAACAGTATGGTGTGGCAGTCCTGAGCCATGCACTCCAATCTGACATAAGCTAATCTTTTGGAGAATAGTTCAAGCACTGATTTTTGTTGTGCATTTCTGACATAATCCCCCAGACACTACTCTGCGACCGCCTCAGCTCAGGGCTAGCATTTGTGCCTGTGTAAGCACGCTGGTCTTAGAACATATCCAGACTTTATGTTTTCCCTTTTGCCTGTTGGGAAGCTGCTTGGAGAGGGACAATGCTGAGTTGAGACCTGAGCTTTCTCTTCCTAGAGAGCTGAGTAGGTGCAGAGCAGAACAATACTGACTGTAAAGAACTTACTGTGTCTGTTACCATGAGACAAATTTCCTTCCTGTGTCTCTCTTGGGTCTCACCATTGTAAAGGACACCCAAGTCATGCAATACCAAAAAATTCACATACCGTTTACCTGATATTCACCATTATTCTGGGGTACCTAATCATATCCAGCAATATACTCCACCTCCAGACCTTCAAGCCTTCGAAGCCTTTGTAATTTGTTGATTTTTTTAATTACAGGCTGAAGGTTATACTTCTATTGCTCCTGGTTTTAAAATGAAAAAAAGTACAAGCTGGTCTTTGCCCAGATGAAGACAACATTTTAATTCTGGTAGGCCAAATGGCACCTATTTAAAATTGAGCACAAACGGAAAATGAAAACCATCTCTGTCACTTCTCAATAACCACCAAATAAAAAAACTTAATACTTTTTTTTTTAACCTTTGATATAGGAAAACCACACGTGTATTCCCTCTACTAATCTGTTTGAACAGAAACTTCTTATTTGCCCTATTGCTGTCACTCAGGAGAGGAGCTGCCAGTCGGACAGAACAATATTCCTCTAATCACTTCAAGGACCATCAGAGAATGACTGTACTGTTTTATTTAATACCCTGCTTGAGAGCAAAAGCCTCTGCTGAGAAGCAGGGAACAGACCATATGCTCTTTCATGCCCAGAGAGACAATTTTGTTAAATTACAAAAAGGTTTGTCTCTGACTGCTTCCTTTGCCCATGCTCCAAGCTGGACAAACATGCTGCAGCCCAGAAGACAAGTACCCTGCACTCTAGGGGGGCACTGTGCCCAAAGTCATATACATTGTCACTAAGCATACGCTACCTACTGGCCTTGGCAGAACTAGTATAAGGAGAGATGCCACCAGTATGAGGAGAGATGCTACAAGCGGAAGAGTATGCATATGTTGACATGACAAATATGTTTTTGAATAAAGGCAAACTCTAAACACAAAACCACAAGCATACAGACAGATGTTTTTATTGATGTAATGGTTAAGTAGAGGCAAATTTATGAGATGTTAAGTAACAACATGTTTTTTTGTTGAAGAAAAAAATAAGAGCAGTAAACGACAAATTATTGTCAGGAATGAGACCCAAGTTCCCAGCTAAAGGTACTGAGCGAATTCCATGAAATGGAAACCAAAAGAACACAAACTGTCAGACCCAATTAACAGAGCCTCCTACTGCCTGTGCTTAATGTCAAAAAATTATGAGACATCCACAGGGAGACAGCTGTTAGACACTCAGAGATACTGTTACTGACCTTAGTAGGAAAGGTTAACGTGAACCACGAATCTGAATATCATCAGCGTGCTTGTGATAATGAAAGCCATATGACACAATCAATGCTTCAAGGAGATTTAAATTTAATGAAAGATCTGAAAGGCTCAGGACAAAGCCCTGAGGTTCGCTGACACTCACAGAGCTTATGACTGCAAAAAGTTCGATCAGCATGTGGTATTGAAAGGGTGGTAAGACCCAAATCTCACCCCAACCCATGGAGCTTCTCAGACGACAACTGTTGAAGCGATGCCAAAGGCAGCTGTTCAGCTGAGCAAACCTGAAGAAAATCTGCAGAATGTCACTCAAGATCCTTGTTTCCCCACAACAACTGGCCTGAAACTACAAATCCACCTGGTTATGCACTAAACAAATGTTTGAGTCAACACATGCTAAAGGATGTGTGTAAGGAAAGACCATAAAAAGAAGTGCAAGTTTTAATGAACTTATCGGAGGCTTTGTTTCAGTCACGCTGAGAGCTTCATATCAGGCTTAGAACATGAAAAACTGGAGTCTGGTGTGAATCCAGAATGACTCACTGAAATAATAAAAATGAGAATTTTAAATGTGGTTTCCTTCCCTGACAGTTCAAACTGTTAAATTAGGCCCATCGCAGCATGGGTAAATAATCTTTCCCCGTTCTAATAATTAATTCCCTAGCTGTTGGTCGCCTTACCTAACCAAAGCATATATTATGTTACTGGCAGACAATAAATATATTGACATACTAGTTCTGGTTTGAACTCTGATGTAGACTCCGAATAGGGAGACTTAAAGTATGTTTAACTATACGTAAAGATTCACATAATTTAAGCCATGCATTGTTATATTGCATTCCTGAATATTCAAAAGGTCAATAAACTTTTTCTTCTGTTGAGATGTATTTGTATTACTGTACTGTTCATCTCCATCACTAAGACTTTTTAAAGGCTCTGAGGTCACTTGAAAGCTAGGCTGAGCTATACAGTTTAAAACCGGATGTATAGGGAACAGTCATTCACAGACAAGGAAATGACTAATTGGGCTGGACTCTAACTTCAGTTCAGCAGTATCTCTCAGAGATACTATTTCCTGTCAATGACTTTTAAGGATGCAGAAGTGCTGTAAGAAATTTGCTTCAGAAACACAAGTTCAGTCTCTCTGAGAGGATACAGACATCTCTGGAAATTGCAGAATCCCAAAACAGAATAAAAAATTCAACACAAACAGTCCTTGGATATACTATTCAGTAATTAACACCCATCCTGTTCTGGAAAACATGACAGACAATTGCCAATTCTGTCTTTGACTTGCTGTATATATTTTGCACAGATAAACTTCATAGATAAGATTTTTGTACCACATTGGTGTGACTGCACATCTGTTTCCTTTGTTCTCTTGCTAATAAGTTTTTTCCCCCAAAACAACTCAGAAAACACATATGAGATTTTTTTTTTAAATGTGTAAAGCAGTAAGGAGTCTTCCAGGAAAAGTCTTAAAATAAAAAAAAAATTCACAGAGTTTTAATGTAACCTGAAATTCCTAGAATGTTTTCAGGAATATTTCAGCAGTGACTGGATTGATAACACTTACTGGCTCATCATTACACTACTTGAACACCATTGTAGCACATAACAAGGAATAAGCAACTACTGGTCCTGGTGAACTTCTAGCCTAGTCCCACTCACAAAAGCCTAGTGCCCTTATTGACAGAGCAAGTTGTATGTAGCTGCATTTTTTTTCCTAGTCTTTAAGCTCTTGTTCTGCTCTGTCTGTGAAAATGGTAGCTCTCGTGGCACCGGAGGTTATTTAACATCATGAAATATTTTGATTGGAAAATATTTATTTTCCATTCTTTTGTGTGTGGAAATTCTCTTGGCTTATTTTCTTTTTTTTTCATCCTAAAACTACAAGGTAGTCCCACAATTTGGCTTTCCTGGCTGTGTGCCAGCCCAACTTCGATAAGAAAGATGGTGAGAGCTCCCCTGCTTTCCAGGATCCAGTGGATAGGGTGCTCTCCTGGCGTGCCAAGCTGGCCAGCTGTTCCACTGGAGGACACCTGTAATTCCAGAGCTCCCTGTTTCCTGTGTAAGTCACATAATCACTACTCTAGTTGTCCAAATGAAAGAAATTATTTCAGGCACTAAAACCCATTTTCCCAGAACACCTACTACAGAGGTAGTAGCTCCCTAAGCAAATGCAGAACACTGATGCTGGGACAGCCAGGCATGAAATTCTGGCCTGTCTTTGGCACCACAGTGCTGGCAGTGGCAAACTCTGGTCTGAAAGCCTATTGTGTCCCCATACAGGGTCTAGAGCTCCTCAGGCCCCTAAATGAGCCTGGCAAATTTGGCTCCTGGGCTTTCAGGCATTGTGGCACCACCTATCACATCACCATGGACCCTGTGCTGAATACCTGCCTCATCGGATGTTCCCTCACGTGCACAGGCACACACGTGTGCATGTGCTTGCTTTTATTTATTTACATGCAAAAGTATCCTCAATATAACTACATTATTAACCTGTTCTTATACATTATGTATAGACAGAAGTGCAAGGGCAAGACTGTGAGCAATACTTCAACAGGTTAGCTTGAGTCCATTTCTCTGTAAGCATGCATAAAATATGTGATGGTGTCCTATAAAAACTTGGGCATTTTTATGGAGAGGGAATTGTCAGATGACCTGAATGGACACTGAGCAAACTATGAAGAACACGTGCAGACAGCAGAGGCAGCCAACAGGTGCAGCACTTGGTGCAGCAGTTGGTGCAGAAGGGTGCATAAGAGGGGGATGGAAACCCTGCACACGTGCTTGGCAATCAATGGTGGTGACATGCCACAAGGCACTGTCCCCAGCATCCGCTGGAGCAACTACCCCTGGCACAGCAGAAGCCTTGACCCAGAGTGAGCTCGCCCAGGAGGATGCAAGTCCAGGGCACTGAGGGGTGCCCAGTGCCTCCCTCTGTGGGCCAGGGCGGAGGGGCTCCCTGCCCACAGCCCATGTGTGTGGGGGGAGGCTCTATGTCAACAGGGAAAGGAGCTGGGAGAGGAGGTCAGCAGGCCTGAGGGATGATGAAAAGGAGAATGACCTGAGCTTCTCTGGGACTCTGTGGAAAAGAGGAGCCTCAGAGGCAGGCATGGCCTGTGCCTATCAGTTTAGGAAATGGAGACATGATGGCAAAGGCTGGAAGCTCATGACTTTGGGCATCAGGGGAACGACTGCTTCTCTGCCTGCAGGTCTGCACCGACGGAATGGGTTCAGTGCCCTGGTAGCAGCCAAGGGGCTGGGAGCTCTCCCCAGCCCAGAACTGCAGCCGCTGAGCCTGAGCCCCATGGCAGCACCTGGAAGAAGCAGCTAGTGGCAGCCATGGGAGACTCCCTCCTGTGGGGATGGAGACCCCCATCTGCCAACCTGACCTGCTTTTGGGGGAGGTTGCTGCTTGCCAGGAGCTAGGAGGGACTGCTGAAGCTTGTCTGACTCTTGGTTCTCTGCTACTGTTCCACACTGGCACCAACAATAAGGACAAGGGAGACCTGGGAAGTATCGGTCATGGCTACATGGCTCTCAGGGCAAGGGTGAGAGGCTTGGAGGTCCACATGCATATTGTTTTCTCTTCAGTGCTGTCAATGAGGGGGAAGGGCTTCAGCAGGAGCGGATGGATCCTGCAGCTCAATGCCTGGTTGTGCACCTTGTATTGATGAGGGCTGTCTGGAAGAGATAGGATCCAGCTGACCAGAGAGCAAAAACATTTTTGCCAACAGGCTGGCCAACACATGGAGAAGACCTTTAAAGTAGGAACAATGAGGGATGGAAATGATGACCCACAGGCAAGAGAGGAAATGGTAGACTGGGCTGGTGAGCTTGTGCACATCAGTGTGATGTGCACAAGTGAGACTTCGTAATCAACAAAATGGGGCCAAAGGAGGCCCAGCTCAAGCATATGCATGCAGATAAGGAAGTGTGAAGAGGACAGCAAAAAATATATGAACTAAATAAATGAACGATGAGGTGCATTAAAAACTGGCTGAATTGACAGACTCAGATTGATGTGACCAGCGGCACAAAGCCCAGCTGGAGGCTGGTCACAGGGGATCAGTACAATTGCCAATACTGTTTGGTATCCTCATTAATGGCCTGGATGTTGGGACAGAATGCACTCTCAGCACGTTTGCAGGTGATACAAAACAGGGACAAGTGGCTGATAACGTAGATGTGTGTGCTGCCATCCAGGGTGACCTTCCCAGGCTGGAGAAACGGGCAGAGAGTTACCGCATGAAGTTCAGCAAAGACAAATGCAAAGTCCTGCATTTGTTATTTCTGAGGAGGAATAACACCAGGCACTTGGGGCGTCAAGTGGCTGGGAAGCAGCTCAGTAGAAGAGGACCTTGGTGGTCTGGTGGACATCAAGCTGACCTTGAGCCAGTGTGGCAAAGAAGGCCAACAGCATCCTGGGCTGCTTTAGGCAAATTGTCACCCCCAGGTCAAGGGAGGTGATCCTTCATCTATATTCAGCCCTGGTGAGACACCTCTGGAGTGCTAGGTACAGTTCTGGGCTCTTCAGTACAAGAGAGACATGGAGATGCTGGAGTGAGTCCAGCGAAGGGCCACAAAGGTGATTAAGAGACTGGAGCACCTTCCGTATGAGGAGAGGCTGAGAGAGCTGGGACTATTCAGCCTGGAGATGGGAAAGCTCAGGGGGATCTTGTCCATGTATATAAATACCTGGTGAGGAGAGCAAAGAAGCAGGAGTCAGACTCCGCTTGGTGGTGCCCGGTGACAGGACAAGAGGCAGTGGGCACAAACTGAAACACAGGAAACTGTTTAAACATAAGAAAAATACTCTCAGACACTGGCACAGGTTGCCCAGAGAGGCTGTCGATGCTCTGTCTGCGGAAAGATTCAAAGCCTGACTGGACATGGTCCTGCACAACCTGCTCCAGCTGACCCTGCTCTGAGCAGAATTGTTGGATGAAATGATCTCCAGACATCTCTTTCAAACTCCAGTACTCTGTGGTATGCCTATTTAAGTCAAAAGATGTTCATTTTTTAGAAATGTGGTAATTAAAAAAATGCTTGTAATAAAGCCTTATGCCACATGACATTAATTTTGCCCTTATCATACCTGTGTGTGCTGATGTACGTGTGATTTTTTTTAAGCACATATGGAAGCACCCATGCAGAAATCTCAAAGGGAAAGACTGATATGCTCACAACTAATGCAAACACACACACATTTCATTAGACATTTTATTAGCTCATTTCTTATCCTGAACTTGTATACTGCATAAAACAATGAAGCTCAAGTCTTGTTTGGTGTCCCTGTGTCCAATGATAAATAAAAACGTGTCTTAGCTGTAATAAAGTGTTAGACAACAACAGTTACCTGCAAATTACCTGTGGTTTTCAGACAAAATACAATTCTTTGATGCACTAATGCAGCAAACTTTTTTTGCTAAAATTGAGAGTGATATTAAAAGGTACATTTTTGCATATTAAATGTTTTCATAACACCATTCTAGTTCAGTCAGTGAGAGTTTCCAGTTAATACCTCACAGACAAGTGAGAAAAAAATTTGATCTCATGCAATTTTTAAAGAATACCAAGCAACCCAATCTTACTTGGCAGGGGTTTGTCCACCAGCTAGGAAAGAATCCATTGTTGGGTCAGCAATGAATGTTGTCTGCAGCAGGAGGCTTTTAGTATTTCAGCTGAGTTGTCCAGGCAGTGTGTTACTACAGTCACAGAATCACAGAATCAGTACGGTTGGAAAAGACCTGTAAGATCATCGAGTCCAACCTTAAAAAAAAAAAAAAAAAAAAAAAAACAAAAAAAAACCCCCACAAAAAGAAAAACCACAAAACCCACGCCACACAACAACAACAACAAGCCACAACCCACCCAACACCACACAGCACCATGTCCATCAAGCTACATCCCACAATGCCACATCCACACGCTCCTTGAATACCTCCAGGGAGGGTGACTCCACCACCTCCCTGGGCAGTCTATTCCATTGTGATACCACTCTCTCAGTAAAGAAATTTTTCCTAATATCTAGCCTGAACCTCCCCTGGCGCAACTTGAGGCCATTTCCTCTAGTCCTGTCACTAGTCACTTGGGAGAAGAGACCAGCACCCACCTCTCTGCAACCCCCTTTCAGGTAGTTGTAGAGAGCGATAAGGTCTCCCCTCAGCCTCCTCTTCTCCAGGCTAAACAACCCCAGCTCCCTCAGCCACTCCTCATAAGACTTGTGTTCCAGACCCCTCACCAGCTTCGTCGCCCTTCTCTGGACACGCTCCAGCACCTCAATGTCCTTCTTGTAGTGAGGGGCCCAAAACTGAACACAGGATTCGAGGTGCGGCCTCACCAGAGCCGAGTACAGAGGCATGATCACCTCCCTGCTCCTGCTGGCCACACCATTTCTGATACAAGCCAGGATGCCGTTGTCCTTCTTGGCCACCTGGGCACACTGCTGGCTCATATTCAGCCGGCTGTCGATCAACACCCCCAGGTCCTTTTCCGCGGGGGAACTTTCCAGCCACTCATCCCCAAGCCTGTAGCGTTGCCTGGCGTTGTTGTGGCCAAAGTGTAGAACCCGGCACTTGGCCTTGTTGAACTTCATCCGGTTGGCCTCAGCCCATCGATCCAGCCTGTCCAGATCCCTCTGCAGAGCCTTCCTACCCTCCAGCAGATCAACACACCCTCCCAACTTGGTGTCGTCAGCAAACTTGCTGAGGGAGCACTCTATCCCCTCATCCAGATCATCAATGAAGACATTAAACAAGACCGGTCCCAAAACTGAGCCCTAGGGGACTCTGCTTGTGACCGGCCGCCAGCTGGATTTCACCCCATTCACCACAACTCTCTGGGCTCGGCCATCCAGCCAGTTTTTTACCCAGCAAAGAGTGTACCTGTCTAAACCACGGGCCGCCAGCTTCTCTAGGAGAATACTGTGGGGAACAGTGTCAAAGGCTTTGCTGAAGTCCAGGTAGACAACATCAACAGCCTTCCCCTCATCCACTAGGCGGGTCACCTGGTCATAGAAGGAGATCAGGTTGGTCAAGCAGGACCTGCCCTTCATGAACCCGTGCTGGCTTGGCCCGATCCCTTGAGTATCCTGCACGTGTCCCGTGAGCACCCTCAAGATGAGCCTCTCCATAACCTTCCCCGGCACCGAGGTCAGGCTGACAGGCCTGTAGTTCCCCGGATCCTCCTTCCGACCCTTCTTGTAGATGGGCGACACGTTGGCAAGCCTCCAGTCATCCGGGACCTCCCCCGTTGACCAGGACTGTTGATAAATGATGGAGAGTGGCTTGGCAAGCTCCTCCGCCAGCTCCCTCAGCACCCTTGGGTGGATGCCATCAGGCCCCATAGACTTATGAGTGTCCAGGTGGCATAGCAGGTCATTAACTGCTTCCTCCTGGATCATGGGGAGCCTATTTTGCCCTCCATCCCTGTCATCCAGCTCAGGGGGACGGATACCCTGAGGATACCTGGTGTGGCTGTTAAAGACTGAGGCAAAGAAGGCATTAAGTACCTCAGCCTTTTCCTCATCCTTCATGACAATGTTCCCCGCCGCATCCAGTAGAGGATGGAGATCCTCCTTGGCCCTCTTTTTGTTGTTAATGTATTTATAGAAGCTTTTTTTGTTGTCCCTCACGACCGTGGCCAGGTTGACCTCTAGCTGGGCTTTCGCCTTCCTAATTCCCTCCCTGCATGACCTAACGAGGTCCTTGTATTCTTCTTCACTTGCCTGCCCCTTTTTCCAGAGGTGGTAAGTTCTCTTTTTTTCCCCAAGCCTCAGCATAAGCTCCTTGTTCAGTCTTTGACAATTATCAGGAGGAATGCAGAAAATGTCAAAGCATCTGTTTTCCACCACTTGCATATGTAAAGGCTTTCTAAGAAAACCCACAGGTACTTGGAGCCCTGAATGCTTACTGCAGTACCAAGGATAGGGAAGCAGAGACCACGGTTTTCTTTGCTCTCTATATTCCATTTACTATTTATTTGCAATTTCACTTCTTTTATTGTGTTTTCAGTTATGCCCCCTGCTCAGCTCCTTTTATTTTCCAGTTGTTGCAAGTGCTATTTTATTTCTTGTTTCTCCCCTTCTTCCTATTGTATCAACTCAATTTTAAAGCTAGGAACCTGCTAAACTTCCGATTTTATCTGGATCATCTCGGGACCTGATGCAACATCTATAGTTTTTTGACCATGATTTTGAAACCCCTCTGTGACCCTCCTCTTCCTGCTGTGGAAGGGATGATCCAGAAACAAATTGAAAGCTGACTCCTGCCCAGCTCTGTGCCTGCAGTCTCTGCATGATCCCAAGACAGTGGTTGTATGTGGGAAGCTCTGGCATAAGAAGCACCATGGTAAAAAAAGTACTATAAGAAGAAAAAACAAAGTGAGGACTTCAAGACTTCATGGAAAAGGGAGTCCTATGAGATTATGGGAAAAAAGACAGCAGAAGGATGAAGAAAAAATGTCTGTGGAGAGCAGGTGTGCCTGTGGGGACACATTTTGAAGAGGAAGAGAGGTGTGAGTAGAGTGGGAACTAACAAAGAGAATTATTCCTGTCTGCCTTTCATCTGTTACAGAAAAAAGGTCCATGATACACTCTTAGGCATGTTGTCAGATGAAAAGTAACTCAGAATTAGAAGGGAAAATGATGACAGGTTTACAACATAGTTATTAGACGTCCCAACCAAAGCTGCGAAGAGCCATGGGGTAGCAATGAAGGGTAGCCATTGCTGACAGTAGATAGATTTAGATTTGATACCCTGTAGAGAGAAATGCCTCTTGGTCCTGAGCACAAGGTGGATTTTTTAATTCCTTGTGCCCTGTGGCATGTCTCACTGGAAGAATGCACGTTTTTTTCACAGTCGTTTCAATCAAGGTCTAGAACTTGCTGAGGATGTCCTTTCAAAATGGCAAAAAGATGTAAAAGATCAAGGAAATCTTAACAAAGCTTTGGAGCTAAATGAGTAGGTTTAATTCCTCATGATGTCAATAATTTGCTCTGTAATTACAGCTTATACAGTAATAAAGATAAATGATAGTCAGCTAAAATTATCTAGAAGGATAATTGTCTCCTTAAATCACACAAAGACAACCATTTGCATATGGCAAAATCCTGGTGTGTTCTTTAACAGTCCTGTCATTTGTGCTGATTTTCCAACAATATGCCAGCCTAATTTGGTTTGGGTTTGTTTTTAAGTACACATATAAAAATGATTGCTCCAGACTCTCTGGTCATTCATGCTGAGGCTGGATTTGGTTTATGCTGCTTTCTGTGGGACACCAGCCCTTTTCTGTTTCAGGGTTAATACTCCTGGTCCAAGCTGCCCACATGAACAGGCACAGGCTTTACCCTGTTAGAAAGGCTTTCTTCCCTCCCAGCAGTGCCTGTCTTGCAGTTAGCTTTTCATGGTCATGGGAAACATGGATTTCCAGCCCAACTCTTCAGTCTCTCACCAGCATTTGAACCTCACATGCTGGCTGCAAGACCCCAAGCAGGGCCACATGGGTCTTGCTGCTCTTGATATCGCCTTGCTATATAACTCACCACAAAATGGGGACATCTCCGTTTCTTGGGGTTGCTTTCTTTCCCAAACGTGACTACAGCTTTCACTGGGAACACCGATGCCTTTCTATGCACATTCAGTGGGTAGCTGCTTAGTTAAGGGAATAGCTGAATATTTTTTTCTTTTAAAAAAGATGATTTTTGGCAAACAGTGTGGCAACTAGGGATACATCATGTAGAAGCTGAGGAATTGTGGACTGCAGGAAGCTCTATGTATGACACCTTTGTGTAAAGGTTGCCTCTGTGTGTGCATATGTATGTATGTATGTATCTATCTATCTATCTTTATCTGCATGTATATATTATTTGTATTTTCATTTCTGCTTAAGTGTAGTGTGATCAGTAATCAGTAAAGGCTAGTTACAGTCGACATTCAAATACTGTCTTTGAATTAAACCTGATACCAGCCGGTTGCAAAGAACTCTCACCTTACTTTGAAGAAGAAATAAACTAAATGCGACAGGAACTCACAGGGGCAGAAAACTTTCAGTTGGTCTGGTTGGTATTAACCACCTCACCACCCCAGCATAATAAAACTCCATTGAACACAATGAAACTCTAGAAGCCCCTAGGATTATGTGAGCTGCCTCCTACAAAGCAGGTTTGTACTTTTGCTGACTGGTGAAAACCAGTGGAAAAACTACTGTCTGCTGCTAATGGAAATTATCAACACCTTTTTCAAAAAAGCTAGCTTGTCAAGCTCCCTGAAGACAGCCATAGTTTCAAAAAGAGTAAGGAAGTTAGAAAAGGCACATCACCCATGTCCTTATCTCCAGCCTGGGAAAATTGCTGAGAGGCAGGGAATGAAAGGCATGTCACGTCCACCACCATGCTTGGTAACTGGGCTGAACTGGTCCTCAAGGTACTATAATATTACTTAGGACAATGAATACCAATCACATCCTAAAGCTCCTATTGTTTGGCTCTCTGCAGCTCCAGAACTGCAGAGCATGAGTTACAGAGTCACCACACCTAGAGTAATTGGCATTACCGTGGTTTTAATTATTCCTCCTTAACAAAAGTCAGTAACTCATGGTAGGCAACAGTCTTTTTAGCGCAAGTGTTCTTTTTTTCATCTTTTCAAAATATAAAGATAATATTTGGGATTGTGATGGGATGTTATGTGATGTTAGGCCCACAGAAGGCTGATGGTGCTCTGGTGTAGCCAGTGACATCATAAGATTGCTTTTCTCTCTAGGAGGAATCAGTATCTGGAGGAAAAGCTGTTGACTCAGACTATCCACACCAGACTTTAATAATGCTGCCTAGAAGAAAAGAATGAACTAGCTGAAATACCATACTCCATTTCTATGTGTTGCTCTATTTATGAGACTGTATAGAAGTAGATGCATTTGACAATTGCCTGGACAATTAGTTATGATGTTAGCAGTGAAAAATGCCTTATTTTAATAAACAGCAGTGAAAATAATCTCATCTAGTTTAAGCTGACTCAAAATAAAGTTGTGAGTTTAGCTAATCATCCAGACTCCTGCATTCTGTGGAGACTTACAGGCATTTATGAAAGGTGATTCATCCCACCCTGGGTATTCAGCAGAAAGTGGAATAATCACTCTTTAGAGGTGTCTGTCCTTCTCCCTTGGCTATAACAGGAAGCTAAGTGCTAGTTTAGGCTAAATGATTAGCATTTAATTGGTAGGCAAGATTAATCCCAGTTCATTTTAAAACTTCCCTGGCTACAACATGCTTTATGCCTTCCCATGAATTCTGTAACATACTTTACTATTGCCTAGAGGTGGGAATGAGGCTGTTTCAAGCTCTGGAACACAGAGGCAGACTTCTGCCTCGTGCTAAGCTGCTGGAGCCGCATTAACCCCTTATCTCAACTTTCTTCTGGGTTCCAGACATGGCTGGTTTGAAACCTGGATTTTATTTATCAGTGGTAACGATGAGTTGAGTCTTACAGAAACGCAAAGATATCCCAGGCAAAGGCCCTAAGAGACATAAGACTTTTTTTTGCTGCGTTTCTGTTGCTTAGGGGCTTCATGTTAAGAAGAGTGGTGACTTTCCTGCTTTTTTCAGGGCATAAGACTGAACCACAGACATTTATGACCATGGCCTATCTTGCAGGATAAGGACTAAAAATGATGCTAGGTTGAGATAGGATTTTTAAAATGAGGAACAAGTTAGATGCCTGATCAAGAATGTCGTATGAGAATGGGTGTAAATTGCTCTGCCTTCTGCCTCTAGCCTTTTCTTCCTCCCACTCTTCCCTGCCATTTTCAGCTCATGCAGATTTCTCAGTGTATTTTAATAACGTTTTTTGCCTCCCAAATTCTGCTTTCAGTGAGAATCCACTTTGATCATGATAATCAAATGAATTTTTCAGTAGTGGTACATTAAATTTCAGTTGTGTAGTACTGAGTTTGGATAACAATTCTTCCTAATTTTTTGTGTAAATCTGATGCTTTCTACCGTCATTGTGCAGCACTGAGAGAAGTGAATCACTGACCCTTCCTAGGGGAGAGTCATATAACACAGCTTCAGGTTTCTGTTTCTGAGTTTTATAACAGTAGTAACGTAAGAATTTATTGCTAACCTGATACGCAGGAACAAAATCTTGCCACTTAATAAAGCTATTAAAGACTCTGGATTTTTCCCACATAAGAGATCAAACTTACAACATTACCTGAATTTCCCTGGCACTACTAGTCAGTATTTAATGCTGTTGTACAGAATCATATGGTTTGTCCATAGATTTTATAATCCTGGAAGATACTGTGTCTGGAAAGTGGTTTTATTGCAATTCAGTACATCCTAGATATTACCATCAAAGATTAAACATCTCTCTATCAACAGTGCTTGTTAGGGAAAGACACCTGGTGTACATACAGCAAAGGTTATTGTATTTCTCTTTCACAGTAGAGGTTTTTAAGTCTTAACAATAGACTAGCTTTTTATAGCTGAGATTAAAGCTGAGAATATGACAGCAGAGAAAGGTGCTCCTCTGTTTATTGAATTATCTGATGATTTAAACAGGAGGGGAAAAAGATAATTTTCCCCAAAAAGCTGCTTTTTTTTTTTAAGCAATCATATGTATAATGCCAAGTTCTAAAAACAGTATTCTTCTAAGAAATTTTCCACCTCCTTTGTTTCAGGTAAACCTATTTCTCAAAAAGGGATTTTTGATTTGTTTAAATCTTGAATTACATGTTTTCATGTGCAGCTGAAACTAGACTAATTAAAAGTGGAATTAAGGTAAGATTTCTTTTTTAAAACCATAATTCTGCTACATTAATCACGGGAAAAATTTCAATATAAAACCCCTCCATTACTGAAATCTTTAAAACCACCCTGAGTGCACACTTACTTAGGAGACTCACTCACACTGGAAGGTACTGG
The DNA here is from genome assembly GCF_030936135.1 of Gavia stellata. NCBI lineage: Eukaryota > Metazoa > Chordata > Aves > Gaviiformes > Gaviidae > Gavia > Gavia stellata. The sequence goes on from NC_082594.1 coordinate 81,393,538, forward strand.
TGTAAACCACTGAACGAAATTGAGTTTTAATGCCAAGGGTGGTACAACTCTGGGGCTGGCTCTGTGAGGCACCGCTGTGAGCCTGGCTCAGTGCTGCTCCTGCAGAAGTGCTGCCGGGGGTCCCTGAGCCCTCTGCTAAGCTAAGGCCATGTGAGCAAAGAAAAGTGAAAACAAAGACAGGAGTGAGTCTGTAATGGTTAGTCCAGAACTTCAGAGGGAAATACTGATGTGAAGGCTGTAAAACCGGGTGGCGGTGGGAAGTGCAGAGGCAGATGATGGCAGCTCAGCGAGATAAAGGTTCAGCCACACAATGAGGGATGGCGCTTCCCTGCCTGCCTGATGGAACGTGTGGACGTGGCATTGTGGGACATGGCTTAATGGGCATGGTGGTGGTTTTTTTTTTTTTGGTTGATGGTTGGACTTGATGATCTTACAGGTCTTTTCCAACCTTAGTGATTCTGTGATTCTGTGATGGCTGCAGGGCCAGCACAGCCTTGCCAGTGAGTGGTGAGCATATTAGTACTTATTAGCCAACAAATACTTGCTGTGTACTCACAAACTGTGTATAGTCCCTCCTCCAGTCTTTGCACAGTCTGAAAGATGCCCAGTTGGCAGGTGCCCCGTAGAGAGGGGTTACAGCTATGTCGATATGCTCTGAGGGAGCTGCACCCATAGCCAGCGCCCTGTGGCATGCGCTGCCTGCCCCTGGCTAGCAGCTCCCTCCCTGTCCCCTGAACCAGCCCGCAGACTGCCCTGGCACACTCGCACACAGTGCCTAGTGTCCTCCGAAGGGCATGTTCCTGCTCCCTTTTATTGCCACAGTCACAGCAGGCTTGTGTGTGAGGGGTAAGCCCCCAGCCCAGGGGCTTGCCACCCTCCACAGACAACAGAGAAGCAGCCAGTCTTCCTCTCTAGGCTTAAAACTAGCAATCCAGCTGTCTAGATACCTATCTGCACAAACCTGTCATTTATTTAGGCAAAAAATTAAAGGTAGGTAATATATAGTGTGAATATATACACACTTATTTACTGAATCTGTGCCCTGATTTACAAGTAGAGTGGGACAAAACTATTCCTTAAATGGCTTAAGACCTTAACCAAGGTCCCACAAGCACCTTCTCCTTCTACTAGACATAACTTATCCTACTCTGACTCTTCCCCTGGAAGCTGAAGCTGAGGCTTGCTACTGAGCACTTCACAGGGTATTGAGTGCTAACCTCAGGAAGGCTGGCAGCACCTGGCCTGAGACTCTGAAAAAAGAAGAGAAGCCTTCTGTAATTTAAACAGATTCACAATGAAAATAATGAGATTCTTAATAATTGGAACACATTTAAGATTGCTTGTCATGTCTTAGCTGGTCATTGATCAGGAACCACAGCATTCACATGCCTTTTCAGTTTTTAATATTAAATTAAAATTGATCCTGAAACAAACATTGAATAATTTTTTAACTTTTTGAATGCATTTTTTCTTTAACTTTTTCTATTCTATTTTCTTTTCAAAGCACAAAAAAGACATCTCCAAAACAGATAGGAAGTTCGCTGATTTAACTCTGGAAAAAATGCGAGGCTACAAATGGCTTTTTTAAAAGAAGCATATTCGGAAAAAAGTTGTTAAGTCTCGTTGCCTGGACACTTCAAAAAATGTTTTTGTTTCAAAACCATTTTATGAAGATTTAGCTTGTATTTCACATATGCGGATGAATGAGATGTTAATTGGTCGAGGCATGGATGCGCATATGGATAGAGAAGACCCACACTCTGGGAATGCCATCTGTAAGCCTGCCTCAGCTGCAAATATATGGCTCCGCAGCACGGGAGTTACGTCGCAGCAAATCAATTCACTTCTTCCACTTTGCCTCCTAACATTATATGTTAAGTTGGGAAAGTCCAATGTTAACACAGCTCTACAGCTTCCAGACCACAACTGGCTTGTATATGGCCAGCTGAAAAACTGGGCATTTGGCAAAGTGGGCATACCTAAAAGAGAATAAAATTATGCGTGTAAGGGGTCCTTGCCATACAGATGGTCTTCCTGCTAATGCTGAAGGCAACATGCTGCCATCATTAATTTTGATCCCCACACATGTATGGCACATGGGAGGCAAATCCCAAACCGTGAGAGCCATCAGAGTGCACGGAGGTCAGCAGGAGCCTGGGGCTGGGACTGCCACCCTGGCAGTGGTACTGCTGCAGAGCCAAGGGGGCTGCTGCAGAAAATGAGTGTCCCCCCAGGGTTCTCCAGGCTGTAAGCAGACGGGACAGCCAGACAGACAGGGATCTGGCAGCTGCATCCTGAGCACATATGTGGCCTCCATTAGGGGTGCAGAAAGGACACTTTGCTTTTCTCCGGCAGAGTGCCTGGTCCCCCAGTGGACGCAAATCCACCTACCCCTCTGCAATACGTGTGGAGGAGAGCAGCGTGGAAGCAGCACCAAACCTTTTTGCACGTCCAGCCATTGCAGTAAGTGTCCCTGGAGCAGAGAGATCTGGCCTTAAATGAATAAATCACACGACATAGATGGAGGAACTCGTGCCTTCCGCTGTGTATTTCTTTAAGTACGATAAAGGGTGCCTGTTAGCTTCTTCTGTGCAAGTCAAAATAACTTCAGCTGACTCTTTCTTTTTCCTTATGCATATTCTTTTCTGATTCTAAGATTCCCCATTTGCATCACAGTGCTATCCTGATTCCCAGTGGTATAAGACTTTTTTTTTATATGTTCTCTGTTCTTCCTAGATTAGGCTAGTGATTTATTGTATCCACTAAGGACTTTTCTAAACTCAGACCAGTATGTGAATCCCCTTTCTTTGCTTCCTGACTTTTTTCAAAACTTGAGAGAACACCAGCAATTCAAATGCAAGTAGTAGTGCTGGGAATGGTTTCTGACTCATTGTAATTACAGGCGCAAAGGCAGTTAAACAGAGCTACTGATAAGTCTGCTATGAGGAGGATATAGCAAAGGAAAAAGATTCTCCTCCTCATTCCCATTGTACATAAAAATAACTGTATTCTAAAAGGGTAGGAAATAAAAAAAAAGGGGTTGTTTTCCTTTTAGCCTGAACCTCAAGATGATATGCCCAAGAAGGCCTACCAAAAACAGGGGATCAAAGTTCAGCAGCAACATGAAACTGAATGAACAGAGATTCCATTAGAGATTAAAATGACAAAAGTAAGGTCAATTAATTTAGGTCAACCAAAGAATGACCCAGTTGTTCACTACAGGCCATTTTATGCATCTAGAGTACTTTACCTACTGTTTTGGAGAAGCCATGTCTCCTAAAGGTCCTATGGCACATCTTCCAGCCCCTGTAGATATCTTCCATGCCCTCAGGTTTCTCAAATGGCACTAGATGCCTATGCTTAGGCACTAGTCACTTACATGTTGTCATTTAGGTGTCCTAGTTTTGAACCAAACATCCCACAAAATATCTGTTTCCTCTTTCATCTGCTTTGAAATTATTATTTTGTTTGTTTGGTTAATACTACACGTAAAGCTGGAGAAAGCATTTAGTAGTTTTTGAAAAAATAATCACATGATTTTTTTTAGAATAACAGTCATCATTGTCAGCTCTTTATGCGCCTGTTCATGAAAAATAAATTGGTAAGCACCTAGAAAATAGCTTCAAATTGAGTACGAGTTAACATGTATTTGTCAAGAACAAATATAACTGACAAATCGTATTTCCTTCTACAGTAGGGTAACCAGACCAGGGAAGAGACGAGAGGCAGTACTTGTCAGGTAGTTAGTACTCAGTGAAGCTTCTGGCACTGTCTCATGTGACAATCTTAGAAACAAACAAGGGAAATGTTATCAGACTGAAGCTACCGCAAATGAGTATAAGAGTCGTTAGAAAGCTCTGCTCAGAGAGTAGCTATCATTAAGTTCATTGTCTCAATAGTGGCGCTGATTGGGTATTCCTCAGAGGGAGGGAGGGTCTGTCTCAGGCTGAACACTTCTTGGTTAGTGCCCAGACACCCCGAAGAGGTGGAACAGAGGATATATTTATTACGTTTGCAGCCCATTTGTAAATTTGTTGCAGCACAGGACTGAAAACAAACATGATCCTAACAAGGTGGGATTAAAACCAGACATGCTCCTGACAAGGTGAAGACAGACTGGAGGTAGCTCTCCTGAAGAGACTACAGGGATTGCAGTGGGTATAATGGGTATGTTATTCAACATTGCCATGGTGTCATGAGAAAGGCAATAACCATATTGGGTTTTGAAGACTGGTGGTGCCCTTAAAAGATGATTGGGTTTATCCTTCTCCTCCAAACAGCTGCTGAAGTTTTACACTGAATTTTGTAACCAGTTTTGGGCACTGCCATTGTAGGAAAAGCAATGTAGATCAGTTGAAAAGAATCCACAAGGAAGCAATACAAATGATGGCAAATCTAGAAAAACATGATTTATGGGGAAAGACTGAATCGACTAGGGACTTTAAACCTAAAACGAGAGAAAAAACCACATAGGGTATGTGGTATCAGTCTTCAAGCAAAGCAAGCAAAACATTGCCTAACTGCCGTTTATGGCTTTTGATGTCAGAATTAGCTTCAGTTAAGCTCATTCAGTAGGCCCATGTGTGCTCCAATTAAACCTCTTTACTGGTGTTGATATGCCACAATACCATAATAGGGTTCAACACATATGCTGAGAAGGGCAGGGATGCTGTATTCAGCCTTCCTAGCACTTTCCTGGCCTAGCCCTGCTTGGGAGAGCTGATGGGAGACCAGCACAGGGCTGCAATAGTTGCAGGCACGCTGAATTCACTGAGAGTTTCCCTTGACTACAGTGATTATAAAGCATGTTAATTCAAGGACCAATTAACTATGTATCATGCCATGCCTCTGCCAGGAGAAAAGTGTGGAGTTTATAAATCTTATAGTTGGCTCATGTACTTTGTATTCTTTTCATTTTTCGGTAATACAAGGTGACTAAATACGTGTGATTCTTCTAGCATGAGCTCAATGAACAGTTCTGAGCAAGTTTAGATAGATTATCTCTGAGGCAAGGCTGCGGGAATGTGATGGAAAGCTGTCTTTCAGCCAAAAGTGAAATTAAACATTTTTTTATACTGCTGGCTGGAATTTGTGACTCAGAGATAATCCCAGAACTATGTTGATTCAGACAGAGAGAAAAAAATCCTCCTAACTTCATTTTACTCATCTTGCCCACAGCTCATTAATTCCAGTAAAACCCCTCTTTGATCTCTCCCTTACCTGTGCACCTCTCCAAATTTGCCTTTGCTATTATTACCATTGACTTCAATAGTTCTACACCACAAAATAATTTTGCTCCAGAACTGTTTCAGTTCCTATGAAATTATGTGGAGGAGAAAGCTTGTGTGAGCAGGGAAGAGTGGCTTGGATTCAGGGAGTCACTTTGATCTAATGTGAGAGTGTGAGGCTGGGAGCCCTTCCCTTCCCCTTGCCATGAAGGCTGCTATCCTTGGTCATAAACAGTAAGGCAAATCCACCCATGTGTTGAACTGATGTTATTCCTCACTACAGCTTTCACTGTTTTCCTCAAGGCTATCACTGGGATGATTTTCTGGAAAGCTGCCTTCAGCTGCATATGTCCCATGATTTCCCTTCAGTGGGAATTCCTTAGTGAGGCAGTGATTCATGAACAAATTACTAGTCTGTTGACCATTATCTTAAATTGAGATTAGATAAGGTTTAACTACCACTCTTACTTTGGTTAAGCTCGATTCTGCTCAAACTAAAATAATTACTGAAAGTCACAGGTTTACTTTAGCAGAAATTAAGAGGTAGAGTTAACATTCTTTATTACAAAAATCAAGACACATTCATACACTCCAAAACTTGCTAATAAAGTGTTATTTCTTTTCATATCCACAATTTCCTTAGCCTGGTAATAGAAAATCACTGACAGATGGCCAAAGCACCATCTTTTATAAACCAAATAATCTAGATTACACATTCGTTTATGTATCTCCCACAATACATCTGCAGTATCTTATTCCAATAACTAAACATCAGTTCTTTTACATTTACACAAATTCCATATTTTAACACCATTCAGAGCACAATAACCTCACAAAGATTTTGTCAAAATCCTTTTGGATTACAGTGACTGTAGTTACATTTTGTTAATATCCTTGATAGTGAGACCTCACCAATGCCTTGGCAAAAACTTCCTCGTCATCCAACATCAAACATCCTCACCACCCTTCAGACACATTCCATTCCAGCAATTTGGCACAAAACCATCCATTGTTGCTTTTAACCACTTAGTGTCAGTGTCTGCTTCTGTGTAAAAGACAAATCAGCCCTACTTCTGTCACATCAACCCACCAACCTCCCAAACCTAAAGGCCTCACAGGGACACAGTACCTGCCTAATTACAAAATTTACCAAAAACCTTGGTAGGGTCAAGTAGAGCCAGAAAAAAGTGGCTCTGTGTTCCCACTGTGCTATTGGAAGGGCCCAGAGTTTATAAGGAGATAGGATTAGTTCCACACTTGTATGGACTGGGAAATACCTAAGGACGTAAGGCCCTGCTTGCACGTGAATCAGAATTGTGGGCTGACTGAGTTTTAGGCAGCAGAAATGAAGGAACATTTTGTTCAAATAGTGAAAATTAACACCAGTAATTAGCAAGTTGTCACAACCAGTGAAAATAAGTTACAGTTTAAAAGCTTTCTCCATTTCAATAATCATTGATGTTACAAATCACAAATGTGAGGAGAAAGATTGTCATTTTACAGAAGTTTTTCATGCTATGTTGTTTCCTGCTGTTGGATATTTCAAATTTCTTTTTCTTTTTAATGAGTAGAAAAGGAAAACAAAATGTTCCCAGTTCCTTCTTTCTTGACTTGTATTTCATTTCCTTTATTTTCTGCTGCTGCTTCTGACTCCAAGACGCATAAGCAGGATGGGCCAGTGCAGTTTCACAAGCTATTCCCATACTCTCTGCAAATAGAAATCCTCAGACTGGTCACTCCAAAGCACACCAGACTACCTCAGTCCTGTCCATATTCCACTTTTCACTGTAACTTGAATCCCATTAAATCCCTTTTTGCCAAGCCTTTTCCAAAATGTTTGCCTAGTTTGGGTGATTTTCTGTCAGTTTTCCTTAGTTATCCTTCCTGGAGTGCTAATCCTTTTCCCATCAGAAAGTGCTTCCTGTAGAAACTCTCACCTTTTATTTGAGCAGTTCTTTTTCTATCAGCTTGAAGAGCATCAACAATCTTCACTATAGCACTTCTCCAGCCTGAGTCATTTCCTTCCCTTTTACGAAGAACAAGCAGTTAACAATACTTTGCATGTGAAGGGGTTTTTCAACTGTGCACTCTATTAACCTGAAGGATGAATCGTACCTCACCAGGGCATCATTAGCTAAATATTCATGCTGTTTAGAGACAGATAAAAAGAAACCTCTGAAAGTAACCTATACAGTGTAGAGAGGTGAGTCTAAGATAAAACCCTGGAAAAAGGGATATTTACATCCATCCACAGAATATTTTTCTCTCCCCATTAAGATTTTCTGGACAGTAGCCATCCAAAACAATCTGCCATCAATATCAAAAGGACTGTCGGTTATCCTTCAGAGAACCAGCCCTACTTCCTTTGCAGAAGACGCAAATACATCACATCATAGTAAAATGAGTACTTTTGACCTCAGCATCCAACTTACATGTTAAAGAGCCAGCACTTCTCAGCTATCTCTTATACATTCCTTTTAACTTATAATTGTTGGCTATTTTTCCATTAGAAGAGAATTATGCTGAGGAGCTTTTGATTCCATAAACAAAACCCGTTTGGCACAGGCACCGTGAGTTGAATACTTGTACTCGGTCTATCACACCGATATATGATTACTATTGTCAGGAATGTATGACGCTGCCATGTCAACTTGTATCTAGCTATTCTAGCTTATAGCTACATGTTGAATTCAGGAAATGCCAGAGGAGATCTTATTGTGACATCTATTCAAACAAACTTTAAGAATAATGCTAGAACAATGCTTACTATTAATACATAGCATTTTGCAGCATTGGACAGGCTACCCAGTTTGGAGTCTAAAATACTTGTGCGCACAGTCATTGCAATAGAATGCATACAAGCACACATAATCTCAAAGGTGGTTTGTTCTGTTGTCAAATAGATGCATTTTCATTCATTGACTTTGCATGGATGGCCATTTTACTGAAGCATTATTATAAATAACCTACTTTGAAAAAACAAGGGCTCAGTGGCTAGAATAGTCCTTGGTTAGGGGAGATGTTCACATTTAATATGACTTTGACTTACAATATTTCACCTTGATCATATTTAAGAGGTGACATCTGGGCTTCACTGAGGCCAATGAAAAATTGCCTGCTTACTTCAGCACAGCAAGGATTTTAAGTCAGAAACTGTCTATAAATTTCTGTATTCTATCCAAAGAAATGGATTTACTCTATAATCACGACTATAAAAATGTTGATATACCATTTGCTAAATATAGAGAGTGATAGTCACTTGATGTGCCTTTAGCTGTATAAAAGGCAGGTATCAAGTACACACTAGCTGCCTGTGACTCCTCATATGACCAATGGTGAAAAATCAGTCATGGAATGGGATTCTTCCTGTTCTGAGTTAGGTTTGCTGAATATCTGGGATGAATATTTGGAGATGCTATTTGCTTCCCATTTGTTATAGAAGGTGCCTAGAAAACACGCTTAGGTCTAGTCAACTAATATTTGGGCATTTAGATTGAAGTGTGATTAATCTCACCCACAAAGCTTCGTCCCAGAAACAGCAAGGTTCCTTTTTCCTCTTGCTGTCCTGTGAAGTAACCGTCTTGATTTCGGTAGACCTAATTGTCCATAAACAGGTTGACTGCATTTATTCTCATACCAATATTGATTTTTACTTAAAACTGTTATTCTCCTTTCCCGGTGCTACCCCTAATCATATGTTTACAGACACAACAACCTTATCTCCCTTCAGCTATCAATTGCTAGACTAAATAAACCACATATGTATCTCCCCTTTTAACTGAGGCTCTCCCTTGGGTTTCCCTTCTGATGATCCTTTCTCTGCTCCTGTGTTACTGAATATCACCTTTCTATGGTAGACCAGAATTTTGCAGTCTTCCCGATGAGCTTCTACCAGACTCATTGCACCATGGTAGCAACCCTTTCTGGTTTTACATTCCTGGGTGCATTCCCCAGTTATTCTATTTCTGCCTTCAACTTTTATTTCTATCTTTCATTATCAGAGTTCCATCCATGATAAATCTTCAACTTCGTTTCTGTTACTATTATAATATCTGATTAAAAATATGTCAGATATGTCAGTTGTAACAAATAAGAATTTTGCACACACAGGTTTTGTTTCCTCTTTTTGCATTGTCTTCATTTTGACAATGAAGACCGGTGGTATGAGCCTTCATGCAGTGGAATTCAACAAATTTTTCTTGCCATTTGTCAAACTTTTAGGAGACTGGGGAGAAAAACATGGGACAATGATATTCCACTCTTCAAAATTAACTGTGAGGCCTACCTGCCTACAAGCACTACCAAACCTGAGGCATAAGGAGTAAGCTTTCCATGCCTTCATGGAAACATGGAAAACTGTATCCCAGCCTTCTTATGCAGACCTTCCTATGAGGATGAATGCCACTTAAAATTTTCTCTTTGAGCCTTTCGGACATGTCTTTAGATGTGTCATCTTCACACCCTGTCTTGCAGCAGATGTCCCTTGCGTTTCCTGACTGCAGCAGAAGCTGGGGAAGCTACTCGAGAAATGTCTGAACCTTGCTAGTGGAGCTAGTTTAACCTCTCTTTCTGCAGGGTCAGGTTCCTTACTTAGCCAGAGGAGCCTGCTTCAGCTTCATAGCATAATTCTGTTGCCACACAAGATATGGAGACAAGGGCCAGTCTGTGGCCTTACTGTTTCTGCCATGAGAGATGTCAGGGAAGGATTAGAGCTGAAGACCTTTGGGAGCTGGCTTGCCTCTCCTTCTACTTGTGGGGAAGCAGGAAAAGTTGTGCCAGTGGGAAAGTTGTGCCCACACACACCAAACCATCCTTCAGCATGATTTGCAGAGCTTTTGAATTCCCTAGACAGGTAAAAGGCTGTCAGGACCTAGGGCTACAGCACTTCTGTGTGCATGAGAACTAGCACAAGTGCAGGTGCTTTGTAACAAGTCCATAAAAATATTTTCCTGTCCCTGTAACAAACAGCAGCTTTGTAGCTGGAAAAAATGACGTCTATTCCCGCAACGATATAGAACTGGTCATTTTTTTTTAATGCTACATGTTTCTTCTTGCACAGTTAAAGTATATGAAAGCATTCATAACTTGATGGTGATTTATCCTTGAAACTGGCTAATGGCTTATTCAGGCTCCAAGACTGGTGAGAACTCTGTACTTGTTCCTACTAAATTTATTCATCCTAAGAGATTTCCAAGTAACACTAATATGGAGCACTGACTTCATAAGAACAGAAAGACAAAGTGTTCCTGTTTCATCCTCTCCATGGAGGGATGCAGGAAGGCAGCATGTATTCTAATAAGAAAGGATGGTTTGGGTACAGTTGGTTGAATTATTGATTGTGAATAAATAACTTTTCTTTTTCTGTTGTTCTTTTTGTGTTTATCATTCAAAGATTTATCCTAATTTCCTCAATTGGTCTTGCATTTGTAAGAATTTACAGCATAACTCAGGGCACTTTCTTAATAATACTTCCTGCTTGTTTAAATATATGCAATGTTGGAATGCTATGATCCAACTGTTAGAAGAGAAACAGTATCAACTATTAATTTTACAGAAAAGAGCCCTGTTTTTCAATTGTTTCAGCCTCTGTGCTACTTTGTACTGACCATTATTCATGCATATGCCAAGGTTGAATTCAGTTGTGTTTCTCCCTCTTCACCTACATGAATAATTTCAATTAGGATTGATGGAAACTATGTTTATGAGCAGTATTATGCTGTTCTGAACTCAGTCTGCACCTGTATTTATTCTCTAGGTCCTACATTGTTTCTCACTTCTACGCTCTGCCATAAGCTACTGACATTGTATCAGCAATGTTTGTTTTCAAAGCAGTTTCACAAAAAACTGACAGTTAAAAAAAACCCCAAACATTTTGAACTCCAACTTTAACAGATGTTCAATGAGCATGTGTATGTAAACTGCTGGACAAATTGAGAGAGAGGTCACAGTCACCTGAAGAAATTAAAAGGATATGTTACTGATTGTATTAAGGAACTAATCTCCATTTGCTAATTTCGAATTCTGGGTTGAGTCTACCACTGGTTGTAATCACTAGTCATGATTCACCAGAGAGGCATTCCATGTCTTCCCACACCCACAAATCTGGATGAACTTATTTCATCCTCAGTTTGGCCATCACTACTACTCTCACAGACAAGATGACAGAAATATAGATCAAATTGCCCCCTGCCAGTGGGAGATGTTCTCACTGTCCTAGCATCACCTTCACACCTGCCATAGGGAGGACTTTTTTCCCAATTCCATAAGGAATTAGACCCTAATGCTTCCCAAAAGAAACACATATTTCTATGTAGGCTGGGAATTACTACTAGAGAGGACGCACTGTATTTAAAAGTGAAAAAAAAAACCCCAAAAAAGTGAGCTGACATTAATGAAGTTGAATATATGTATTGCTATTAAAGGGAACTTGTTCCAGGGTTATTGTAAAATAATCTACTATTCCTCTGCTTGTGCTCCTTAATCAGGTCCCATAACACTGTTTTAATTAGAGAGCAATACTCTTAAGCCCAGAATATTGAAACCAAATAATTCAGTAACTGTAGAAAAGTGACAGGCTTATCTGCATTCCTTCTTTAACTTCTACTTCAAAAATGTTTTCAACTTTCAAGCTCCCATATTGCATTAATATTTTGAATTCTCATTTCATTTTCTGTGAATCTCCTGAAGAAGGTAATTTTCAAGGAAATAAAAAATAAATCCAGCTTTTTAAAACACACACTTCTTGCTACTCTAATATTTAAAATCTGAAAATGAGACTGAAAACAGAAGAGAAAGCTGAAGAAATGGAAGAATAACAGAGAAATATTTTCAAGTGGAATAGGTTGTTCTCCGTGTAAAATAAAAATGAGGGAGAAATAAAAAATTGCTAATGAAAACTTTACCATCTTCTTGTGTGGCTATTGGCTGTAATTTTTTAAATGTTCCAGTGATCTGAACAGCTATAGTTTTTTTCCCCTGTTCAATGACTAACACAATGCAAAACAAAAAGCCTCTATTTGCTGTCTTTCAAAGGCTTGATTATAAGCTATTCCATGAATTCATGGATTTTCAGGAATACTCCTAATTACTATGTGTCTGTCTGTATTAAAAAGAAATTAGGTGATATTCTTTGAGAGGGAACATCTCCATACATTAAAATAATTGTATAAATTAGGACAAACAGTTAGAGAAAGTAGACTTTTAAACTTCTTCAGTTATTATGCATTTTTAAATATAAGTCCAAGAACAATAGTCTTATGTTGCAGCATTATATCATAACTTATGTATCTGCCATTCTCATGATTTTTATGAAAGTAACACAGCACCTGCTAAGAGAATTGTTCCCGCCCTGCTTGGAGGAAACAGCAAAGCATTGCCTGAACAATTCACCCAAGAAGAATGTTATTGAACCATACATTTTAAAAGAACCATACATTTTAAAACACACCTGTGCTGGTCTTGGGAAACAGCTCCTGAGAAACTGCAGTTTTGCTAGCAGCTAATGTGCTTTCTCCAAAGACATGATTTAATAGTAATGCTGAGCTGTTTGCACAGGGGCTTCTGCTTCACTTGGGTTTGACCCTTTGGAAACTGAAGATTCATGGTCTTGTACCTACCTCTATGTAAATCAGGACTATCCCTTTGAAGTCAACAGATGTTAAAATCTGGGTGAATAAAGGAGAATCAAGGCCTGGGGCTGTCATCCCTGCCCTGCTGCTTTTATTCAGGTTAGGATTTCAAACATATAATTGCAATATTTTTTTCCTGTCATTTAAGAATTTGGATTGGGGCTGAGCTGTAACAAAAGAAAGAATAGGTGCAGACTCGCTTTGCAGAGCTGCAGGCAGCATGGTGCCAGGGCAAGTAGTGGTGGCAGATTCCTAGCTGTCCTCTCACTCCAAATGATCTCAGCACTGCTCCAAAATCCCTCTTTTGCTACCTCTGTCCCTCTCTCAGGCAGCAGTAATAATGACACTGTTGATCACATTGTAGGAGAATAAGTCTAAGAAAAGTAGAAGACTTCATGCCTTCCTAATACATTGCCATGCTTCTAAACCGGAACTGCCTCAATGCTGATGGTATTCAAGCCCATATCTTTCCTATATCATCCTTGTGAAATATATGAGCCTCTCACCTCAAACTGGTATCACCACTTGTGCTAGAGTTCCTTACTCAAAGCAAGGTGAATCACACCTGGGAAAGTTACATACTTGGTCAATGGCTTAAACATCAGTCCACACATTGGAGGTGATGTGGCAAAGGTTATGGTTGCAGCTGATGTGTCCAGTGACCTGCCAAAGGCACATGACATGGTAGGGTTTGCTAGAATAAGTAACATGAAAGACAGTCTTACTTACAGTCTTACTAGCATGGTCTGCACTTGAATCAGAAAACCAATTTAAAAAAAAGAACGAAAGAGAATATTCCACTCCAAGAGTGGAGTTAATGCAAAAGCCTACCTCAGAAGAAAACACTTGCACCTGTACTGTTCAACTCCCACGTGAATGACAAATCAGTCTGTCCTGGCATGGAGATTTATGTACACAGACGTCTTAAGCCTCACGTCCAAACCAAGTCTCATCCACATTGAAGCATTGTTAACATAATTGCTCTTTAGTCTTTTAAGTTTTTTATATCAAAATCAAGTGCTAAATCAAAGGTTAAAATGTAAAGAGAGTTTCTTTCACTTCAGAAAGCACAAAAAAACCAAATAGCTCAGCATAACCTAGAGCACCCACCGTCAGCAATTGGGAGTGACCAAGGCTTTCCTGCATGTGGAGAAGACAAAAATTAAGGCTGAAGTTCAGAACACTCTGCTAATTTCTAAATGGGCAAGCAACCCAATAACAGAGGAAAATACTGTGGTTTACATTCCTGTATCTTAATACACACTTCCACTACTGGAAAGATCAGTATGTGAAAACTCATTAGAGATGGTGTTACAAGAAAACTGCCAGTACATCACTACAGAAGCAACCTGTGCAAGTTTTTTCTTTATCACTAGCTTCTCAAAGCTGCCCCACCAATGGCCTTCAGGCCCGGTGTGCCCTGGACAGTTACTGAGATGGCCCAGTGTGTACTGTCTGTGTGGGTCCAACACTTCTTCACTCCCAAACCAGAAATGAAGACACTGTTTCCAGTTAAAACGAATAGTCTCAGTTTTGGTGACACAGATAAGAGCCACTAGCAATTCTCACTTTGTTTTTGTGTGTAGGCTTATCTGGAATTTGTGCTGTTGTAACTAAAGCAGAATCTTGGAACTACTAGGCATCTGCTTTATCAGAATAATTAAGAACGTACTACTTAAACTGTGTTCGATGTCAGTTAATTGTTTAATGAAATCTCCCACAGCCAATAGTTCTTCATAGTGTTACAAATGCTGGCCATCTCAAAATGAAATGGTTAAATGGGTGACACTTTGATTTGGACTGTCAATAGTGTCCTGTTGCATTTTGTAACATGGAAATAATACATTCTTTGCAATTAAGTCGCAGGGTTAAAACAGATAATGCACACTGCTGTTTCGTGACCTACTATCACTAACATAATGAAGAACGTGCATGTGTTTTCACCTCTACTTGCAGATTTCCAGCTTTTCACAGTGTATCCACAATTGAGGGATTTTTATGCTTCCTACCCACTGCTTACTGGGGGTCTCTTCACTGAGCAATTGAGAAATGGGATACCCAAAACAGACAAAGAATAAACTCATCGCAGAAAATGCAGCAACTTTTTTTCTCTCTGAAAGCCAACAATGGGAATAAACAGTGGGCTGGAGACAGTCTACTAAATGATTTATGACATACAGCCCATTCCTGAATTACTTTTTCCCCATTAGACATGCATTAACACATGGGAGCCTAACACATGGAAGATCTTATCTGGCCTCAGAGAGAAAAAAGTCCCCCACCATTCCACTACCTCAAGCTAGACGAGCTTTGACTACTCTGAGCCAATGCTACTGTCTTCTAAAGAGGTTGTGCTATTGTTTGCTCTAACTCTGCTGAATCCCAGCTTGGGTTTTAAACACACCTTTGAAACAACCATTATACCACACAGACTTTATCTAATACATTCATTGCTTGCAACTCAGCAGACTATTCCTCAAAAGTCTGCCTTTGTTAAACATGGCATTATACAATGCTACCTCATTCCTAGTCACAAAACTTTCAAAAATCAGGGAAAACCCCCTCATCTAAGACTGCACACTACATTAAAGTACCATGTTTTATTTTTACACAAAGATTACCACTCCCCCAGTTTTCAATTGATTGCTATGGACCATGCAAAATGCCACAGACCACAGAAGCTACATTTTCAAATGGATGTTTTTATTGATTAATCAGGCATTAAATCAGGTATTGTAAAATAAACAGATTTTGTGGGTTAAAAAATGTCCAGAAGAATACCGTTCATAGCAAACTTGTTTCCTCATAGTCATACAGAATATGAAATTGTTCAAGAAACAAGCAAAAAAGGAACACCTGACTAATTACTGTCAGTCTGTGTGTGTATATATGTGTGTATGCATATACACAATTACACACTATATTTGTGCATATACTGAGGTGTGTGTGTACCCATACATATGTATGCATATATACACAAACATATACGCACAAAGGGTACTGACTGAATGAATAGTCCACTGGAGTAATGTGGCTTAGCTCCAAATTAAGCATTCTGTGTTAAAATAAAAATGATACAGCAATGCCTGTAGATAATAGACCATTCTTTCTCCGTTGGTCAAAATCATGATCTGTCTTTAGACTCACGGTCTATCTTTACAGTGAAAATATGAAAGATCATTGGGGATCTTTTCAAATTCATGGTGTTATTTCCATCCAGCTCAATCTCTGCCAACATCGTTTGGCCAAACACTGAACAGTGTTTTCAGTTTGTCCACTACTGAAATCAGCTTCTAGATGCAAGAGAGAAGATACACAGCCTTGCTACATGTACTTTGGTAATACACCCTTTCCTTTTAGGCAGAAACTTGGCAATAACCCTACATTAAAACTCCTTTCCTCCACATCTTTTCATCACTGCTTTGCATCAGTCATCTCCTGTCAACTCATTATAATGATTTTCATGCCATCTCAGCTACCTCCCAAACATCCCAGGCCAGATCATCTGCGCAATGTACATCAGATTGTATTGGTAACATTGTGCTCAATTATAAAAAATAATGTTTGAGGATTTAATTACTTTTTCATTTTTGAGGGTATACATTTCTTGATTATTAAAGACACTATGATAAACACTGCAGTTCACTATACGTACAGAGTTTCCCTTATTTCTGTCAACTCTGGAAAGATCAGTGGCTCTTACCTGTGAACCACAGGATGCTGCCCCAGCTGAAAGCCATGGTACCAACAACATACTGCCAGACTTTTCTCCATTTATTTCAGCAGTTAGCAGGGCATGTAAAGGGAAATCAAAGGAACATGGATAGGCCTTTATTTTCTATTTAAAAAGGAAAAAAACCAAATAGGCATGTATGTACTCCTCATCTTGCTCATAAGTTTTCTACATCATCATAAGGCAAACTGTAGTACAGCTTTGTACCTGGAGAATCAGTATTTAAAAAATCTGAAGCTTAGCTTGGGACCTTTTTTTTTTTTTTTATCCATTAGTGAACAAAGTGCATTAAGGCATCCTTTTCAAAAGACACCTAAACCATGGTTATAAATTATTGAGCAAATCTTTTCTTAAAGCTGATATTCAATTTATCCTTTTTCTACACAGGCAGATTTTTACCACTTGCATCGTAACAACAGAACACTGTAGAAAAACCATTCTTTTAAAGTTGTCATATGCCTCAAGCATCTCCCAAAATGATCATTTATACATAAGCTTTGCAATAATTACAAAGGGCTCCTATTCTGTAGAAGGAAAAGAGAAAAAAAATGCACCTGATTTGGCTTTGAGATAAAGTAGGTACAACCTCTATTGCCTTCACTGAAGTTCATCCACCAACACGAATACAGGGCCTGTCTGTGCAGATTCCTACTGATGCTGAAAACTTGTTATTTACTCCTTATTCACAAAGAGAACCATGCTTTCCCAAACAACCCAGGACAATGATAACTATGAGCAAACCCCAGCTGCAGTGTTTCTCCATACAGCACATGTAAAACAGATTTCCTTGCTTTGTTATAGAGACTACATAGTGTACAACAATGAAACATTTGTATTTAATTTAAAATCAATGGTAAAGTGGCGCATGTCTCACTTCCAGGTTGTTGGCTGGGCCTGCTATGTTGAACCTTGTAAAATCAGCAATAAGCATTCACATGTCTACCATCAGAACCGTGACATCTTCTATTACAATCAATCCTTAAATGATGCCGTGCTTTATTAAATTATTCTACAGTCAGACCTTGGATTGGCTGCACTTCTCCAGTGTTGCTGATTTTCAGATGGTATCAGTCTTTCACATCCTCAGTGATTCTACAATGTTTCCCAAAGACGAAGGCGAAGCACTGGTAGATGGGAATGTTGCCATCAATAAAATAAATCGCCAGATGATTTATCCACTCACATTTCTAGGAGATATTCCACATGTTTTTTATGAACAAAGAGAGCACTGCCCTGTGAACAGAAGTAAATTAAAATTTCTTCTTTTGCTGAGTTGGCTAGCTCCACTTCCTCACTTGTTTATTTTTGTTCTTTTTGGTCTACACACTCCTATGTGCAAAGTAGAAACTGGGAGATCTCGCACTCAGTAAGGCTGGTAATGGGAGCACTAATATTGGTATGAATAAAACCTGCTGTATACTGACTTGTCCATTGCACAGTTTTCATCCTTCCAGTTTCCTGCTTTTATCCACTGTAAAATAAAATGTTGTAAAGGGCTGATGAAACTTTAATTAATAGGACCATCAATGTGCAAAACAAATAAGCCATTTTCCAGGTGTCCAAACCAGGCTTTCCCTTCTCTCTCTCACTTTTTTTTTTTTTTTGATTTTATAAATAATTTATAAATCTTCCTGTAAGAGACTAAATACAAAACCAACCAAACAAAACCAACTGCAAAAGAAAGTTCTAAGACATTATTAAAGCCACTTCTTGTCCTTCCATACAAAGTACACAGTAAAGAGATATTCTGCCCTTTTCAGTTCTGGCCAGATTCCGCAGTGATGACCGGGATGCCACGCGGTCTGCCAGCTCCGGGCAAACTCCTGCGGGCAGCCACCTGGCCACCCTGGGAAGACACGTTGTCCTACCTTTTGGCTTTTAGCAGTCATGCGAGCTGCTCGGAGGAGTCTAGGTGGTCAGGGATAGGCAAGCCAGTTATAATGGTCAAACACTTATTCCACACAGTGAACGTGGGGCACACCGGCTGCCCAAATGTAATGTCAAAAGTGTAAAGGTGTAGGGAGTTCAAAGCATCATAAAAAGCAAGGGAACCGTTGTCATAGTCCAGCAAAATCCCAACCCGCCGGAGGTGAGGCGCGGGCTCGATGGGGATTTCTTTGCTGTTGTGCCGCACCACCCACGTGTTATTGCAGCGGCAAAGCACCCAGGAGGCAGAATTCTTCCCGATCCACTCATGCTTTGGTGCTGACTTGTAAGAAATACCAATGGCATACCTGCAAAACAAAAAACAACTCAAGGAAGCAAATGTTTCCTGCCATGTTTGTCTCTCGGTGAAGTCAATTGTTAGCCCAGAGGACTCATTGGAATACCCCAGCCTCTTATTTCTGCTGGTTAAGCTCTAATTAAGTGATGTTTCACCACAATATCTGCACAGGCTTAATTAATGTTTTTCCCGAACTCTCTTTTGGGTCTGAGAGGTCAGGGAAACTTTATTGTCCCTTGCATTGTTTGTAGTTTGGCTGCTATGGTAATTTTTTGGAGCACTCGCCTCTGGTATTCAAAAGGAAAATTGTTGAGCACCCAGCAACTCCGAGTTTAAATCGGTGGGCCTCAAATTTCCACTTCCAAACAGATGAATACAGAGGAATTCATTGATTTTAAAATACATTGCTATCTGTCAGCTAATCTGATCTCTGCTTGCTCCTTTAATATATGGCCCAGAAGAAGGAATGCAAGAGTGAACATCAAAGGACACATTAAAAAAACCATTTTTACCATTCCCAGATATGTTTTGCCAGATGTTGGTGTGGTTTTTAAACTTGAATGAGCATTTTTGGGACTGGGTTTTGGGCCAAGTGAAGGAATTGTAGGTGAAGACATTTGCTCTGCAAACCATAATTTATGGCAAGATGTGCAGGGTAAAAGGATTGTGAAAATGTTGTCATTAATGGACACCAAAGTCAAATACCTGATTTCTCATATATAACAGAGATGTAAAAGTTCCTCACGTTCTAGAGACACTGGAGTATTTGTTGGGCTTTCAAGCAACAGAGATTAATGTGCCATAAGTTACTTTATTTCCAGTCCTGAGCGTTGGCACAGGCAAACTGTATTTTTCTTGTTTGAGACAGTGGGCATACCTGAAGACCTTACTGATTTTTCCACTCCATTAACTTCCGTCATGATTGTTGCCTTTGAATCCCAAAGGATGACATCTCTTCTACTGACTAAAGGGCCCCTGAAATCCACCCCTGTATGACACAGAGGATCATTCAGGAGCGGAGGAATGCACTCCTCCATTTCCTGCCCCTTGCTTCATTCCCTGAGGCACAGACCTACAGCACTGCTGCTCCGTGCCCGCTCCCCAGAAGCTAATCTGACTTCCACCCCCGTGAAACTGGATCGTCAAATTGTACTCATATTGTGTTGCTGGGGTTTTTTTCTTATTGAAAGATGCTAAGATCTTTCACGGTTAGTAAAGAAATGATTTCACTTACCAAGATTGCTCTGTTGTATAAACACGATGAAAATTTCTGAGCTCTCCAGTTCACTGGAATCTTAAAATGTACTGTATGTGGGTTCAAAAAACAACCATCCCCAGCCATGGAGTAAAAGTCTTGTGAAGGCCGCTAAATATAAAGATGCTCTATCTGGCAGACTTAGTTCCAGAGTCTGACAGTGCTGGAGACTGGCAAAATAGTCTGACTAACAATGTGAAAGTATATGCTTGTCCTGCCTATGTACCATTCACCATGCCTCTGCTACTGGTCTTTCTCAGAGAAACTGTGCCAGGACCTGCATGGACCTTTGGTGTGAACTAATGATTCTTTTCACATAGATTTTTATATACATACCACGTACTCCCGCTTATAACCACTTCCCAGTAATGCCGCCCACTGTCAATGAAGACGTTGCCAGCTACTCCGTAACTCCCTTGGCTCGTGAATCGCTCTGGTGTGTGACTCTTCTTGGAGGATGTTTCATCACGTTCCACTGTCAAGTTATCATGAGACACTTTCAATTTTCTGTGAGCAGATTTGGGATCCAATTTAAATGGCTGACCTAGAGATGCAGAGACAAAGATGGCAGAAGAATGGTTTGGCTTTGATTTTGAAAAGAAGAGTGGATTAAAGAGCCTCTAAGAAGCCCACAAGATTGCATAACCATATTAATCTCCTCCTCTGAAGCATTCTTGAGATAGACTAACCTAGTCTGCTCCCTCCAACAGCGAGTTTGCATTGTCAGTTTACTGTCAAGCTCATTGTGCACTAACTTCCCCGTGTCGATAATCCCTGAAAAGACCCTTGCATAATCATCATGCCCACTATCTCTGACCTAGAGGTAACCTGAATACTCTAATTCTTGCATGTAATTGAAACCAATATACATGCTAATAAAGGTCTGAGGGTTGCTTTTTTCACAGCATATTAGATTTAGAATAAATTATGTTCTATTAATTCTCTAGGGATAAAGCTCCATAATAACATCTTCATTGTTATTACAAAAAAGTATGATTTCAAATCCCACAAAATAGTTTGAAAATAAGAAGAAGCACTAGCCTTGTCTGTTCGTTCACTCACAGCTTTATTTATAACAAGCACAGTCAACAATTCAGGATTGCTTTGGAAGGATGCCCATGTGGTGCTGGATACTGTGCATTAAAAAGAAGGAAGTGAACCGTAACTTGGTCCAAATAATATGGTGTAAAAACATTACTGAGGCTGTTGCTCTTGGCAAGTATCTTCAGCTGTAGCACAAGGTTTGTAGACAATAACAGGAAACTTTTTGGTAAACTGAACCCTGTAGATATATAAAGACCACCACAATTCTGACAGGCTTACTCATTGTGTCAAAAAGCAGAACGATCATTTACCTCCACCAGGAGACAACTAAGAAACTATGACTCCATGAGTGGTCCAGCAAAGCCTTTTTCTCTAACTGTCTTTCATATCAAGGGGAAAAAAATGCAAACAGAAGATTTGATGACATGCACAGAAGACAGAAAGGAGTGCTCTCATGAGGTCTGTGTCAGGCACTGACATGTGTACTTCAAATAAGATGTAAATTGTTCAGAGTTTATGAAGGAAGAGTTAAGCATTTCTCATGCAGTAAACCTGAAAGCATTAATGTGCGGGTAAGATGAAATTAAGTTCATCTCAACAGTGACAGTCAATGTGTGTTGGTTCAGATCTCTAGGCAATCTGAAAATGCCGACATCTAAAATGGGAGGTGACTGAGGCAATATTAATTCTCAATTAACGTTAGTAAAGATGGGTCAGGAATTAGATAAGGGGTACTTTTACCTTTAGAGTTATCATCTGCTTTCATAATGTATATTCAGTTATATATTATGACCAAGCATAAAATGATCCCATTGGAAA
Organism: Gavia stellata; assembly: GCF_030936135.1. Taxonomy (NCBI): domain Eukaryota; kingdom Metazoa; phylum Chordata; class Aves; order Gaviiformes; family Gaviidae; genus Gavia; species Gavia stellata. Next base: position 81,415,469 of record NC_082594.1, read on the forward strand.
GTATTTGGGGCACATTTTACCTGCTTTTTCTTACCGCTTGGTAGCAGTAAAATACCTGCAGCCTGCCTGCCTAACTGGTTAGTAGCCTTTGTGTTGCTGAAGCAGTATCTGAAGGATGTCTTTCTCCATACTGAACTGTATCTGGTCACATCATTTCTCACAGTCACCTAAGAGATAGCTTTTGTGCCACAGTGGGTCACAAAGAGAGAAAAGGATAAAAGATTGCCTTTTCCAAACGGGTCCTCTGGTTATGCATTTGCTTGTAGGTTACCAGGTTTAACAGTAAGCAGAGTCTTGGTAGCAGATGTGGGGTTTGTATGAGCAGCTTTTACACAGAAATGCAAACCAGGTTAATAGCAGAAAGGGGAAAATGAGAAATGTGTACACGCCATTCCCTGCAGCTTCCTTCTTGCAACATTCAGTATCTCCCCTCTTCGAGCACTCTCCCCTACAATAAGCAGGTTTCAGAGGGTGCACAAATCCCAGTGTTCCCCTTCCAGTGCTCAGAGCTGCCCGTGATGACTACAAGACTGAGGGATTGGCTGGGACTCAAGAAGAAGAAGACTGAAAACCAGTCTTAAAATTGCTATACTACATCTGCTAATAATTTGTGTAACCATTGTTTTTTTGAAGTGGGATCTCTGACTACTCTACCACCTTGTTGAACTCCATAAAAAATGGAGGGGGATGGAGCTAAGAAGTTTTCCAGCATTCTAAGAAAGATATCATTTTGGAGGATAAAATTAAACTAGCAATTGTCTTATGGACACTATACCAAAATAGAATGTTTTATTGCAAACATAAGAAAAGTTTTTGCTTTGTAGAGGAAAAAAGAATAGAGAGGACATTAAAACAAAACCACAAAAGAGTATTTTGAATCATTTTACATGTAATGGCTCTTTTCTTAAATGATATTGCCAGTGACCAAACTACAGATGCATCTCTCTCGAAAAAAAAAGTAATTTATGTATTACTGAAGACTCTGGCAATCTTGAAGAGAGTTAAATAAGTGCCTTTCATTGTGGGAAACACTTTAAACATGTTAAATTGTTCTGTACTCTTGTATCTTCCAAAGATCAAATCTAATAAGGAAGGCAAGAAAGGAGAAGAATGCGTGCGTGCTGGATCTCACGTTACTCACTGTTTGTCTTGAGCTTGCCAGGCTCACTGCTTCTGCTGCCCGCCTGATTAATGGCCTTAACAATGAAGATGTACTTAGTGCCACTCTGTAACCCGTGCACCGTGTAGTGGTTTTGTTTAATATTGGGAACAATCATCCAGCTGTCGGCTGAGTTGCATAAACCTGCAATTTCAAACAGGGCACATCAGTCGTAACATACCAAACACTTTGTAACAGAGGAACATTTAGAGCACTCCCAAGCACCCAACAAGGGATACCAATTTTGCTTCTGTACCTTTTGAAGTGCTGTTACATTTACTGAGTTGCTACTTAATGCCATTAACTCATTTCATCAGCCCTCAGCCAAGGTACCTTTTAAGTTCTTGCTATGTGAAGTCAACCATAAAAAATCGACATTTAAGAAATGACTCAGTGAAGGCACAAGCAGTCTGAGATTTTTCATATCCCAGCAGAAGGAATTCTTTATTGCTTAAGAACTAGAGGTTTATGCAGATCACATCAATCTGCTGTTTGGATTAATGAACTCAGTTTAAGCCTCAGAAAACTAACATAAACAGTAATGCTAGGAGGGCTCAGGAGGCATCTTTGCTGACAGTCCCCAGGTATGCATTCTTCAGGACCTGAAGCAAATAATGGGAAGCCAAACAGGGTAGAGTGTGGGCTCCAGAGCAAGATTTGGCTCTTACACTCTAGACTTTGCCAGGACGTAATCTAAGCCAGTAAATTTAATGGATGCAACTTTTTGATTTATGTCTTCATGGTTAGATGTCAGCTGGGGAAGACCTGGATAATTTTCCAGTTACAAACTTTTTTGGGTACGTTTGATGCCTACCACAGAAGTACAATATGTAGGAAGCAAGTAAAGTAAGGAAGGAGCAATATCATCTGCAAAACAGGAAAATACTCCATTAAGATAAACTTATTAATCTACATAAATTTTTCCTACTGTGATATAACTGCAGTGGCAGTCAATCACCCACATTACTTACTGTACCTTTTGAACAGCTCCTGGTCTAATGGATCCCCAGTCTGATAGCTCTCTTATTATAAATGTTTACATAAATAACACATTTAACATTCATGAAGTGTATATATATTCACAATGTTTTATATAGCTATACAGCTAGAAAAAGATATATGCAGATGGAAGTGTATGCATGCATGTGCATATGTAAGGCTGGAAAACTTAAAGAAAAATGCTTGACTGGATTAGGAGTCTGAGAGACTTCTTGGTCTCTGCCTTTACTGGGCATAGAACATGTTATGAAAGCTACTGTGTTATTAAAAACAGCTTTCAGCTTTTAACTCATGTTTTACCAGCAAACCAGTAAGTACTAGTGAAGAGAATCTTCTAGAAGTCAGTAGTAATTTCAGCTCTGCATATTAGGCAGTACAAAACCTTTATGTAAAGTAAAAATTAAAAGGTTACTGGACAAAATCTTGGAAGAAAAAGACCTGTGATACAGGTTTACAGACTCATAGACAATTCATAACCATACTGGGAGATTCCTTCCTAATTTGGAATGTGCTTTTCATAACAAAAGATCATTAGAAACAGAACTCATACCCCAAATTTCAATCTAAGAATTATGTAGCTTTTGTCTCAAAGTTCTCTCATATGACATGGCATCCTTGAGAGGCAGGCAGCTATTCATCCTGCTACGCAAAGGGGTAACTAAGGCACAGTTTCAGGTGGGACTCATATCACCTCGTCATCTAATGAAGAGCTGCAATGCCTAACATATTTTTCTGGACTCTGAGGAGAAGCAGAAATCAGTGGGTAGTTTCTAACACTTCTCTAGGTATGAACATCCTACCACAAGTGCCTCTCTTTTCTTGGACACAGAGGAATCCTAGGTGACTAACATAGGTGAGATCTCAAACTTAAGGTATCTGAAACGAGGTGAGATGAATGCTGCCGCCACCCTGATTTGAAGTCTGGCAGTCTAAGCCTGTGGCTGAACTCACACGTGGGTTATGGCCTTTGGACCATGATTTACCAGAATGAGAACATTCCTTTGTTGCAGCTTCCTGGTGTAAAGTGGGAAAAAAGAATTCTAGTATGCTCCTTATGCTCCAACCAGTGAGATCTTGACCGCATGTAGCCTCCCTAAATATCAGCTACAAGGGATTCAAACAGTTTGCTAAATGTGGACAGAAGCAGCAAAGAAAAGCAACCTTGCAGCACTGTTTTTCTCAAGACTATTGAAAAACTAGATCATATACAGCAATCATCTCTCTACCTCCTGAAAAAAAAGAACCCAGTGTTATACCCCATGAAAAGCCCAGTTGTGCCTAGCACCTGTAGTAAACTGCTTATAGCAACATCAGTCCACATCTTGTTTCACTGAACCCTGCCTACTGAATCATATTTATTTTTTTAGGCTGGATGTGAATGGGTTTCCTAAGAGGAAGAAAGGAAATAAAAGCAGGAGTTTCCTGGCATAAAGTATTTCACTCACTGCTCAGAGGAATCCTCATCTTTTCCCAGTAAAAATTTGCCACAGGTGTTAGAGTAAAGGCACAATTGTTCTGTAGCTGAACTACCACATTGATTTTGCACTGAGACCATCACTTACCTGGCTCATAGGTGCTACTGCAAAATAAGTCTTAAGCTAAAATAAAACAAAATGAAGCACAGGACTGAGAGGAGTCCAGGATGACCAAGGAATCCCTGACCAAGGAATCCTAGCTACTTGACCAAGTGCCAAGTCCCACACTTGGGTCACAACAACCCCAGGCAATGCTACAGGCTTGGGGACAAGTGGCTGGAAAGCTGCCCTGCAGAAAAGGACCTGGGGGTGTTGATCAACAGCCGGCTGAATATGAGCCAGCAGTGTGCCCAGGTGGCCAAGAAGGCCAATGGCATCCTGGCCTGTATCAGAAACAGTGTGGCCAGCAGGAGCAGGGAGGTGATCGTGCCCCTGTACTCGGCTCTGGTGAGGCCGCACCTCGAATCCTGTGTTCAGTTTTGGGCCCTTCACTACAAGAAAGACATTGATGTGCTGGAGCGTGTCCAGAGAAGGGCGACGAAGCTGGTGAGGGGTCTGGAGCACAAGTCTTATGAGGAGCGGCTGAGGGAACTGGGGTTGGTCAGTCTGGAGAAGAGAAGGCTCAGGGGAGACCTTCTCGCTCTCTGCAACTACCTGAAAGGAGGTTGCAGAGAGGTGGGTGTTGGTCTCTTCTCCCAAGTGACAAATGATAGGACAAGAGGAAACAGCCTCAAGTTGCACCAAGGCAGGTTTAGATTGGATATTAGGAAAACTTTCTTCACTGAAAGGGTTGTCAGGTATTGGAAACGGCTGCTCAGGGAGGTGGTTGAGTCACCATCCCTGGGGGTTTTTAAAAGAAGTGCTTATGGACATGGTTTAGTGGTGAACTTAGCAGTGTTAGGTTAACAGTTGACCTTGATGATCTTAAAGGTATTTTACAACCTAAACGATTCTATTATTCTATGATTCTATTCTAACTCAGATGCCTCTGGTGGGGTATCAAATAACATATGACAGTAAGTGGGATGAATCCAGACAGGAGTCCTGGATGTGTCTTCTTCCTCCACAACCACACTTCAAAAGCAAAGGTCTATGGTATACCTAGGCAATATATAAACAAACCCTTATGCAGACACAGAAGTGCCCTGATTTTCACTAATTTATCTCAAAACTAGATTTGTATCAGTCATTACAACTCTCTAAAAGGCACGCTTTTTAGGCTTGCAGTACACTTTTTACGTTACCCTCCAGAGGCTGAGGGCTCCTTAACAGAGTATAAAACTTGGATCTAATATATGAAGGACTGTAAAGGTACTAGTCTGAAAATACTCACACAGGGTAAATTATGATAGTATTAAATAATATAATTAATGCTTAATTTAGATTTCTGTGTACAGAAGGCAGAGCTACAATAATTTTAGGTATTGCTACGTCTTGGCTTCTGCAGCGGGGGTTAATGGCAAAATGCTCACAGGCAGGTAACAATTCATCCCACCTGACCTTGAACAAAGAGCAGAGTTCCTAAATTAGGACCTTACCCACCCTAAACTCTCTGCAAAGTCAATAGAGAGAGTTGCGAATCCTCCGTTTAACCTGACTCATGTTCTAGGGGAAGGCTCTATCCTCTTTGACGACACAAGGCACCCTGGGTTTCTTTTCTTTGTCCTTCCAGTATTAGGCACCCCAGACTGCCAGTGTACAATAAATGTGGAATGTGCAATGACTGACTCAGTTACTTTGTTCGACAAAACTTGCTGTTCCAACAAGCGCAGCTCTTGCCTATGCACCAAGGGGCTCAGTGATGTGTCCATCTGCTTCCTGACTATGAGGTATTTGATAACAGGCTTTAAACTGAACTTTGATTCAAAAAACTTAGGAATGACGTTTTTATGGTGTCAAACTACAAGTCCAAAATCCTTCCAGACAGAGAATAGTAACTAGTGGCAGCCAAGTTAAGCTTTTAGGTATGAAAAAGTATTTTGTCACTGCATCAAAAGAATTTGTCTCCAGTTACGCCCTGTCAGGACAGCCTTTCTTCTCTGAATACAAAAGAAGATGATTAAGAAAGTTCAGGGAAACAATCAAGCAGCCTGGTAACATGGGCATCTGGGGGTAGTGTTTGCCCCCTCAGCTCCCTGCCAGTGGCAGCAGGTTAAGTGGAAAAGCCCGCATCTTCTGCTCACTGGTGCAGCAGCGGGAGCTAAGGGTCTCCTATTGTACCCACTCCTAATCCAGGCTACATTCAGGTTTCTTGTTTCAAAAACCCAGGGCTTTTTACAGGGTTATGCAGGTGGTAAAACAATGTATTTTAAAACTGTAGCCTACAAAAATGTAGAGAATTTAAATTACATCCTGGAATGGTGCAGTGAGCACAGTGATGTCCATACAGGATGTGTGTTTTCAAAACAAGTTTCTCAGAGTCTGGAGGTAATAATTTGTAAAGCTGTTTCCCTGGTGTTGGCTATTGATGCACTTTAAAAAACAGATGGGAAAAATCCCAAGGTGTAAATCCTCCTAAAATTTACACTGGTAGATTTTAGTAAAATATATTTTCTTGAAAACTGGAAGAGGAGCACAAAAGTCACGGGAAGGTTATTTAATCTCTTGAGTATTTTAATTATTTTAAAATGCTTTATTTCAATAAATTATTACCAAGTCAAGTTGGTAGAACAAATACAGGAGGTGAAGGTAACAGCTCTCCACCCCCACTCTACATTCCCACGTGAAAGAAAATAATATATTCAGGATTTCTGCAAAATACATCACATTTTTTTAAGAAATACACTCTTTTTATACTCGTCAAGAGACATTTGGTTTTATCCCAAACGTGCTTTTGTGCCATTAAAACATACTCACTAAAATCCTCATTAGCAATCTGAAGATTGTAAGGAATTTGTTTTTAATAAATTAAAACTTCCAGAAACAAACAAAAGCTAAAATATCAAAAAATTAAATGGTGACTCTTAAACTCACTGTTTTTCATGGAAGCTTGGGCTCCTAATTGACTTAGATCCTTCAAAAAAAATTTATCCTAACTTATAGGAAGAGTAAACACGTAACACTGGGAAGGTGCTAACAGTACACTGTATCCTTAATACAGTCAATTTTAGTATTTAGCTAATGATGAAACTAACTAACCAAATTCCATTTACCAGGAAAGAGAGAATTATTTACTTCTTTTTGTCTTGAAGAGAGAGATGTGTTTTTCATGAAGACATCTTGTATTGTGGCTAGTAAAAAGCTGGGTGTTTAAATTTTAACCTTCCTGAAGCACACTAAAGCAATTCCATGATGTTAAAAAAATGCATACTCAATAAATACTTGAAAATTCATTGAAATGGGATAATGAAATCGTAATGCATCTTAGCTAGCTAGTGACAAAGTAATTTTAAAAGCCTTTGCAATATTCAGATTGCAGGTGATTAGCTGCCTCTCAGAAATGCAAATGTGAATGGTGTAACTCAGAACAACTGCTTTAGTAAAAGCCTGCTTAATTTAAAGTTTTGTGTTGCTGTTATGCACCGAACAGAGCTGCCAAGCATTTGATAGCCAAGCAGTTTGGGCACATTTGGAAATAATCTTTCCTGTATGAAATAGGATTCAAAATGAAATACTCTATTTGGACCTTTTCCATCAAATGTTAACTCTCCAATTTTTCAGTTAATAAAAAAGAATGTAGTTGATTGTGTTGGATAGAAAATACACTAGAAAAACATAGCATTGCTTGTTTTTGTTTCTGAATTCTTAGCAATCTCTGAATGATATATGCCTCTGGTGGGGGAAATGTACTGAGGAGTGGAAAGTGCAGTCAGGCTGGCCATGTGGTTTTAAGAAACAGATTCCAAAGTAACAGCTTCCATTAGGACTGTAGGTAGGTATGTATGCAAAGTGATTCCTATTGTCTCAGGGGAAAAAATCTTGTTGGTATAATGCAGTACTCTAGCTACTCCCTCGTGACTAATTCATAGCTACAAAAACACAGAACTGAAGACAATCTATGAACCTGTTTACCTTATCTGCTACAGGCAACACAGAATATCGATGGAAACTTTTTGGGGTATGACAGAGATATTAAAAAAAAATCATGTGCAACGGCATGCAAATGCCATAAATAGAAAGAAATTTGTGCTAATCCAAAATCTATTCCATTAAAAAAGGATTTAAAAAAAGAATAAATCACCTAGCTTCATTTCATCATAACATGAAGGCTGCAGTGCAGAGCCTGCTAATGCCACTTACAGTAAAAATAGCTCTCTGTGTTCAACCACACTACTAAATACACTCTGATATTATAGGGACAATCTTGGAAAGTAATTTATAAAAGTTGGGATATTAGACCCTTCTGTAGGACAAAGAATGTAATCCAACAAAGTGAAGAAACATCCCAGCAGTGTTCAGGGTAAAATCATGGTGTCAGTGGGCAAATCTAGAGTACCAGTGGAAGCTGGAATGAACTGGGAGAGTCCCGTGTGTTAGAAACCTGGGCAGATCTGTAACAGTTAGATTTGGGAGGAGCATCTCCATTGGAGGTGTTCAAGTCTACATCAAATAATGAGATTAAAAAAAGCTTTGAAACATTTGTGTAAGAGCTAGCTGCGTTCAAAAAAAAAAAAAAAAAGGGGCCAGTTCTTTCATTTCTTTCTAATGTCATTTAAGGTCTTCAGAGCATTTTGTAAATGAAGTCTCTTACAGTGTTAATCTGTTTTTTCTTCAAACTTTTAATGATACCATTTTTGCAAAGTGATAAAATGAAAGTTCAGACTGCACAGTGAGCACTTCATGCTATACCCAAAAATTATTACATTGCATCTCTGAAAGTAGACTAATTGATACATGTTTTGCAGATCAAAGCTTTTACCTCCACATGGGAAACGTACAATAGAGCCTAAAAATGAAATACCTTGTTATTTTCACTAGTAAGCAAAGAGTAAAACACCACATCACAAAGGTGTGGAAATGGCACACCTTTCTTCTGCTGTGTTCACATGTAGTGCCAATAACTGGCTTGCATAAAGTCTTCTAGCATAAAGCCATAAATAAAAATGGGTTAGAAAACAACCAATACGCACTGTGTTATCATTAATTCCTCTCTGCTTAGTAGTGATTAATCAGGGAAGCTTTTCCTTCCTTATCTACCTTGCTCCAATTTGTTCCAAATTGCTATTAGAACTTTTTGTTATCTGTCTTGCTCAGATGTAGGAGCATGTGTTGAAGTTTACTTGGTCTTTCCAGCAGTCTTAAATTTTATATGGTGTTGTCCAAAATCAGGCTGTGGAGCTTTTGGCAAAACACTCGTCAAATTTTCAATAGTCCACCTTATTTTTCAGCCAATCCTGAATACCACAATATATTCACAGTATGCTACTTAAAAATGGTGTTAAAATGCCAGCACATGAATACTGATACCCTTTCAGACGGCTTGGAAAACTGACTCCAGTTTAGCGATGGAGAAAATGAGGTGCACACAACAACAGAGGAGTCAGTGCAAGAGCTTGGCTCAGTACTGAAACTTGGTATAGACCATACCATTTTTACGCTGACATGAAGCATGTAAACATGGCCACAGATACTTTCATCAAAGGATCTCAAGAGATTTTATAAGAAAACCACTTCTGCACTGGGTGAGAGCTAACCCTATCTAGCTCAGTGTGTGGCTGGGATATCTGATGGTGGGCAAAAGAGTGAGTGTAGGAGGGTGTTAAGGAACAGGGCAAGCACACAGCGATCATTTCTCACCACATTCTCCCAGGCCTCAAGAGCTTACAGCACTGGGACTTCCTGAGCCAGGAAGAAGTCTCTGCACTTCCTTGTTCTCAGTGGATTTTTCTTGCATGATCTGTCCAGTCATCTCTTGAACTCAAAACCACAACAACCCTCTGTGGCAATGAGTTCCCAATTTAAAAACATATTGACTGAACAAACTCCACCTTTTTACCAGTTTGGTCCATTTCAGAATCCTTGTTTCATAAAGCAAGTACGTGTCAGCTAGTGGTATTCCCTTTAAACGTACGGGGAACAGGAAGAAGTTAAATGACTTCTCCAAATTCATAGTCAATGATCACTATGCACTGAACCCAGAAGTGTTGACTTCCTGGCCAAAGATTAGACAATATTGTTTTCTCGGAGGAAGAGTTATTTAACCACAAAACAATCCAAGGAATAATCAGTAAGTTTGTTCATTAAGGAAAGTCACAGATTCAAAACAGAGAGTGTATTTAATAAAAAACGTGCTAGAATACAAAATATAAAGCAATGATTGTTAATGTCATTGTAAGTCAAACAAAGTTACCATATTAATTGTTGTTCCACTGACGTCTGCTGCCTTAGCCTTCAGTATACTAACTGAGACCTATGCTTTGTAGCCTTGAAGATAGTAAAAATCAGAGGGGAGGACTTAATCTGTATTTCTGACAAAGGTCCAGTTGTGAAGGATATCTAAATAACAACGGTGCTGCAGTTTTAATGACAAGTTCAACACAGGCTCTCAACTGCCTGACTAGCCCAAACAATGAAACTGAGGTCTTTGTCCCTGCTACATTTGCAACAAGGGACCTAGGATGCAATGGACAAGTCCTGTTGACATGGACAATACTTGTGCCTTTGGGAATATGTGCTAGTGTTAGTCTTCGAAAGATCCTACTACATGGTACTCCCAGAAAAGACACAAGAAATTTTAATTTAATTAATTCTGAATTTTAAAAAATTTGAAATCATTATTGGTTTGGATTTAAAATTTTGGCTTTAGATCTTCCTAGAACATATTTTTTCTTACCTTTATTTTTAAAGACACTTTGTTTACAGAGAAACCATAAGGAAACAGAACTAGAAAAGAGAAGGTTTATACTTACTAACAACATTAGCTTGTCCGGTGAAGATGGTGTACTGCAGCTCATAAGAGACCACACTGAACTCATCATCTGACGTCCAGTGGACAGTGATGGTATCATAAGAAGCTGTACAGAGCTCTTCTCGAATGGTGGGTGGGTTGGGAGCTGTGAGATGCAATAGAGGAGGCTTACTGACACAATCAGTAAAATATTTCCCTTCTCACCTGAGGTTAGGGGATGCATCTGACGTATAAGTTTGTAGCTATACATCCAACTGACTTTTCAACAACTTTTTGTTAATTCTGGTAGTAACTTTGATTATCAATAAATTGTTGCAAAGGTATTCTTGCTATCAATATAACCACCTAGGAACTCCAGATTTTGAAAATATTTTGTATTTAAGTAGCTTTAGTTTCAGATGCCCTAGCACAAGTCATTTGTTGGTGGTCATATTAAACTGTGATTAAGTGGGTACAATTGACATGTTACTTTTTCTAGGGTTGTTTCTGACCATCGCACCAAAATTATCAAAGTTTCATTGGTGCATATATAAGAGGGAGAGTCAACACTCTTCACTGTTGACTTGAAAGCAGTGTTTGCCTAGCCTATCTTACCAGAGATTGACATAAGTGGTATTTAAAAAAATATAGTTTCGGGGAAGCCTCCAAACACTCATGCTTTCATGCTCAATCTTCTCCTCTCTCCAAGTTAATTTCTATTTCTTTCCTAGCTATCCTTTCTAATATAGATGCATATAATTTCTGTTGGCTATACAACTCACCTTTTTCCAGCCTTACATAAAGAGTTCTTATCATAACATCATGACTGTATGACTATTACAACCTAATCTTCGATGTCATTGCTAACTAAATAATTCTAGAAAACAATCCAAACACAGTAATAAAAAGTTGTCCCTCTGTTTCTTCTTTTTTTATATCAACAAACAAGATCTCTGTGTGGAAAGCTATACATTCTTCTCCCACATTTACACACAGGTTTGTTTTAAAGACCTATTTAAAGAAGTGAAACTTGAAGCAAACTTCTTAGGTCTACATTTTCCTTGTTTACTTTCTTTACAAAGCCAAACACCTAAATAAGAAACAAATGAGTCTTTCTTTGAAAGACTGTTGGGCCTTCCTGCATGCTTGTCTCAGTGGGAGCTTCATTCCTAATCATCTTCCCTACATGCCATCATCATGCAAAAAAAAAAAAAAAATCTTAATAGTGTTCCTCCCAGCTGTCACAGAGTGAGGAAGGAGGGCGTTCAAGCTGAAACAACCACAATAAGCCTGTATTGAAGGAAAAGGAAGGCAACTCTGAACGGTATTTTTGCTGTCAGCTCTTTAACTTCTGTTAGCCACAAATAATGGCCTCAAAAAAAGTCCCTCTGAAGGAATTCCACTTCTACTTTTGCAACATCTTATTTTTATGACACATCTATTTTACTTTCCATTAAGAATTTTTATAGTTCATGTCCCTGGTTTACTGATGTATGTTCCCAAGGATTAAAGTGCAGACACATTTCCAGGCAGCCTCTTTCAATGAAGGGGCATAAGGAAATGTTCAAATGTGTTTCATGATATGACTGTGATTTGTGATGCTCTAAATATTGTAGCACGGAAGCTTACCAATGTCTTTTTATTTCCTTAGCAGAGGAACCCTTGGGACAGATGGGTATTAATAGAGAGATAAATGAACTAAAATAAGAACAGTCATCCAGGAGGGGAATATAAACAAAAGGAGGAGAGAAACCCCCACAATCTGCTGGAAAGATTAGTGCTGCAGTTCAGAGGTTGTGTACTGAGGCCAGCTAACGGTTGTGCAAGCTATGCAGTACTGCATTGATCCTATCAGCTATGTTTCAAAAATGTATCCAGCAGAACAATCTACAGGAGCTATTCTTTTTTCTAGCTGAGGCTTCATTTTCATATTTTGCCTTTCCTTCAAAGGCAAAAAAAAAACCCTTGAAAAAATACTCATTACAAATATACAAGTGGATCTATTTTGCTACTATTCAACTAAAGTCTTCTTCAGTCTTCTGCACCTAACAACAGAGCAAAACCTTTTACTTGAGAAATGTACCTGTTATTACTACAACACAGGTAATAAATATTAATTTAATGGAAAGCAACAGTTACTGATGGTTTAGTGAACTGTAAACTGCAATTCAACAGCACCTAAGTGTCTTCAACTCCTTTGAAAATGACAGCCTAAGTTCTTTCTTCCTATGCACACCTAGCTGGCCTTACGGCTCGAGATTTACAGGCCTTCATGTAATGAGAACAACAGAAAAAAGACCTAAGCAGGACACCTTTTCCCTTGCTCTTGTGATTAACCCACACCCACCTGAGACTATACTGCATGAAATGCAGCTCTTCAGCAACACTTGTTTTGTAAACCACTCAGAAGAAAACAAAATATACCTCCTTCTCCTGCAGACAGACAGGAAAGTCTACATGCATATGGTTTGTTACGACTTTCAAAATAATGTGGAAGTCTGATTGCCAAACTCATCACTCCACAGCACATTCTCCTTTGGAGAGTGTAAGTCCATAATGCAATCAAAGAGATTGACCTTAATCAGTTATCTTCACTATTATATTCAATAGTGTGAGATTTGCTGATCACATTTACTATTACTGCCACAGGGAAAGTTCTACAGAGACTCCAGAGCAATCTCAAGACTGCACCAGAACCTTCCCCCACGTGGTCTTGACTTGGGTGTGCTCCACCACTGCTCAGGAAGAGGAAGCCCAGCACGCTTCCAGCACAGCAGTGGAAGACATAAAGCCTCATATCCACCCTTTGCTCCAGTTTCCCGGTGGAGAAGCACTGATTGCCCACGAGCCCTTCCAGTCCATTTCAGGGTGAGGCCGGTGTGCTGACTCGCAACAGTAACAAGATTGAAGTTTGACAGCTAATGCTGTTAATACCCTGAGCTATTAGCAGCCTCCTGTTTACAAACTGCTGCCCAATGTCAGGGAGAGCTAAAAAAAATTTAAAGCAGCTCTTGAAAACCCCGAATTTACAGCCTTGAGCAGTGAAGGAACCTGGAATCAGTGCCAGCAGACTTAGCAAGGCACAATGAAAGCTGCAGTGGTTTAAGGAATTGCTTCCTAACATCTGTAGCTCTCCTTGGTCATGGGGTGGCAATCTCCATAGAGGACCAGGACAAACATCTGGGAGTGGTAACTGCTTCAGTCACATTGACTTTCATCCATCTGCGTTCATGAATCAACAACACTCTCTGCGAAGAGTGAAAATCGTGCTGAAGGCTGTTTTAATTCATTTGTGTGACTTCAACTCAAGACTGAGCAGGCACAATTAAATAGTCAGGAACCACATCTGAAATGCCTGAAAGGCAATAACTAGTATTAGAAAAGCAGTTTCTTAAATATGCTCCCAGAAGTAACTGACCTTGAGAGCATACCTACTCCCTTTCAGCCAGGTTAGTCTAATCCACCTCCCGTTCAATGTCATCTGCGTGGCTTTTGCTCTGAAGCAGACTGAAAGCACCCATACGGTCCATACACCTGAGAGGCAGTTGAGGGAAACTGCCACCTCTCATTGGTGAATCCCAGCATGAATGTAGTGGCTCCTGGGTGACGACTGAGACTATTTCTAAATCCTCTCAGCACAAGGTCACAGAGATTGACTAAAACCATTTCAATTTACAATAGAATCATAGAATATTAGAATAGTTTGGGTTGGAAGGGACCTTTAAAGGTCATCTAGTCCACCCCCCCTGCAAAGAACAGGGACATCTTTAACTAGATCAGGTTGCTCAGAGCCCCGTCCAACCTGACCTTGAATGTTTCTAGGGATGGGGCATCTACCACCTCTCTGGGCAACCTGTTCCAGTGTTTCACCACCCTCATCGTAAAAAATGTCTTCCTTATATCCAGTCTAAATCTACCCGCTTTTAGTTTAAAACCATTACCCCTTGTCCTGCCACTACAGGCCCTACTAAAAAGTCTGTCCACATCTTTCTTACAAGCTGCCTTATATATTGAAAGGCCGCAGTAATGTCTCCCCAGAGCCTTCTCTTCTCTAGCCTGAACAAACTCAACTCTCTCAGCCTTTCTTCAGAGGAGAGGTGTTCCAGCCCTGTGATCATTTTTGTGGCCCTCCTCTGGGCCCTCCGACAGGTTCATGTCTTTCCTGCACTGGGGACCCCAGAGCTGGATGCAGTACTCCAGGTGGGGTCTCACCAGAGCAGAGCAGAGGGGCAGAATCACTTCACTCGACATGCTGGCCATGCTTCTTTTGATGCAGTGCAGGATACGGTTCCTTTAGTTTCCTCAGTCTCCACATCCCTGCTGGCACAGGGTGATTGATTTTGTAAAGGTTCCTTAGTGATTTTGATACTGAGATAGAAACAAAGATCTAAGCCATCTCCTTGACTTAATCATGCAAGAAATATTTATGTTGTTGATATGAACATGAGGGAGTTGAGGAAGCTGCTCTGAACCTCTCTCAACTGTTCATTACTGGGCTCCATGGTGTATCATGACACTGGATTGAACCAACATGTGGGAACTTGAAAGGCACAGTTACATCAGATGTGGATACAAATTTGATGGGTTAGTAACATGTCATGCATAAGCTGGCATCAAGAGCTCAGTCATACCACCATGTAGACATAGTGTTCGGGTAGACCAGAACTGTTCAAAAACAACAGAATGAAAAGAGATCACACCCAAAGCATGAGACTGAGCTAGCTGGAGGTGGGTTTTGATCTTTTAATACTGAAAGAGTTAGGAGGAAAGACAGGTTGTGAAGCGTTTCCAGAATGAAGTAGTTTTCATGTGAAAAAACTGCTGGCATATGCTAGGCAATGCATATTTCTTAATACAGTCATAGCTAAAGTGATGGATGAAAAAAATGTATCATTGTTTCAGGTGGGATTTCTGAAGCAGGGCAAATTACAGGGTCAAAAAATAGATGTTCTTGCAACTGATTTCAAAGTATTAAGACATAGAACAGGTATTTTTGATTCAAAATGGATTTTAAAAGTCCTTATGTTAGTAATATTGTGCGGAGAGTTTGCAAGTCATATACATTGTCTGGATCTAGCTAGATACATGTTTAGAAAAAAGATGAGTTCCAGATGAAGAGTTTGAGGAACTGGCAAGATAAGAAAGCTTTCAAGAGACATCAAGGCTATATATACAGAAGATAGAACAGTCAGAGGAAGATTAAGGGTATTGTTTTACTATACTGAGCTTGACATCTCAATGTCTGGCTGGCAACTTTCAGAGAGATATCAGAGATTTTAATATGGATAGCAGAAGCTTTGGACAGACAGCTGTGTAAATGATAAGCACAAACTAGTTAAACTTGTATTTGGGAAAGAAATAGCCTGGGAAGAAAGAAAGATGCAAACTTTAATGTGCCACATAGAAAACTGGGGATGGGGAGATGGAGGATAAAAAAGATCTCACAAATAGTACACTGGAAAGAACCAAAGGAGAAGAAAATCTCCAGAAGACAACTAAGGTCAATTGCTTCAAAGGCAACTGACATCAGAGAGAATGAAGCTGGAATTCAGGCTTTGACATTTTGTTCAGAAGCAGTACAGACAATAGATGTAATATAGGCTTCTTGACTTGATTCACAACACAGATGTACCACTAGGACTTACAAATGGTCATCATTTTACTTAACTGTGAAACATGTTAAAAGTAAAGCCCAATTCAGTCTGTCACACAGTTTTCAGTTTAAGACCTATGAAGATTCCATTCATCAATCTGAAAGGGGTAAAATAAAATAAATCTTCCTCTAGAGTTTCTGAACAACAATAGTGAATAATCAAGTGCATTTGACTCTTGGGACTATACATATACACATATACATTACATATATACATATATTTACATAAACATATTTTCACTGTCTGCATAGGTTGTATTTTATGTTCAGATAATTTAGACATGTGTTTTGGATTTTGCCATTGAAGCCATATGCTATTTATTAATGTGAAGAAAAATAGTACAGAGACAGAGACAGCTAAAACTGTTCTTCACTGGGCATCAAGGGCAAGGATTAAAATGGTAGATTAGGAAAAAACAGCTAAACTGCTTGATACATTGGCAAGTTCCCTTAGACTGCATTGTGAGCAGTTTTTCAAGTCTGTGCATCCACATCAGGAGGGAAGAAGGCAGAGAAGGGCCTGTGTAAATGACACAGCCAGCATGATGGACCACGGAAAGGATCTTTGTAGCAAGACCACCCTTCATTTTGTTACAGATACAACCTTCAGTTTCTTCAGTGTACAGCAATTAGGCTGGTAATATTGACATATGATATACAAAGGGGAGAAGACCTGGGGGGTGCAGGAACAGACTGCTAGATAGAGTTCACCTCGTATAATTTTAAAGATCTAAACCACAATTATCTATATTTGAATGAGTCTCTCTAGCCCCTGTTCGGAGCCAATTGGGAGAAATAGGCACCTCCAGAATGGAGTCAACTGACCTGATATACGTGTCTTAAAATGAGGTGGTTATTCCTCTTCTTCAACTATAAAGGAAGCTGAGGCTGACTATTCTACGGGTAGATTCCTAGGTTAGGGCAAATGAGTCTGGCTTTTTCTTAATCCTTCCTTTCATTTCCTTGGCTTTTTATAATTTTGGGGTGAATACTCAACATGGCAGAAAAATTCCAGCAGACTTTGGGGAGAGGGGAGTGAGGGGAAAAGCAGATACCATAACATTTCACCAGTGCTGTATAAAAAGTTCAAATGACTCTAACCATGTTATTATTGTGTATTATTTACTTGAGTATGTGTTAAACACTGATTGTATTCACCAGTTACACAGTGATACAGAAATTTCTTGCAGATAAAATATTTCTTTCAGTTATGGCAAGAACCCCACAGCTCTATAAGGCACGTGTGGTGTTGTCCTGTGCATGCATACAGCCTTGCTCTTCCCAGTATTAATCTGTTCACTTATTCTCCTGCAGAAAAGCCAGAAGCCAGCCCTCTGCATGGAAAAGATCCAGTGGTTGGCAATGAGGAGACTCTGTGCTCTCACATTCTTCTGAAATAACAGGGGTATATCTCCTGCAAACCAGGCTAAGAGAATGGGCCCAGGAAGTGTTTTCAAGTGCTTTTCTAACAGTGCTTTGTGACTTTCATTGCAAATTCTCGCTGTTAACAGCAGATGCTTAAAGACCCTGAAAAGCAAAAACCTACCCCGTGTCTCTTCTGTTTTCAATTGAACTGGAATGAGTTATTCTGATTCTGGCATTGAAATCAAAACATTCTAAATTACAGTAATTTGTTTCTCTTTGTGAGTCATTATATACTCTCAGATCGCACATTACTCAGGCCTTCAGTAAGGGTCTAATCCTGTGGGCTTCTTCAGGCCAAAGCTCTCAGTTAAGCGAGCTGGGGATCTGCTCTGTGGAGAACCCATCCCACACCCTGGTGCAGAGCATACTGCGTGCTCTCTAGTCCCAGACACAGTGAGGTCCTCCAGTTCTGTGGTGGGGGAAATACACAGTGTCACTGGCATGAGAAAACATCATTCATTGCTGAGCCTTTGATGTTGATTGCATGAACAGCTTCTGGATGCTCATGGGTAATCTGCCAGGCTGCAATCTGCTGCGGACAGGAGGCAGCCCCAAGGGAGAGGGTAACATGTGGAGTATTCGTCCCCTGGGAAATGGGATTTGGTCCCTGCTCTCCCTCCCCTGGCTGCTCCAGGCTGAGTTCCAGTTGTTCTTTCATTTCAGTCTGCTGCGGTGGCTTTTAACCATTTCTCACTCCCACTTGCCCACACTCTGGGGGGGAGGAATGCAAGGAGAGGAGGTAGCAAATGCATTCCAGTTGTCCTCTGTAGCACCTAATCCTTCCTGGGTTATTCTGGGGCTGCTGGGGGTAATATAGTTGGGATTAAGAGGGAGAGTGTATTGGGTTTATGTGGCAAGGTTTTGGTAGCGGTTGGGCTGCAGGGCTGACTTCTGTCAGAAAAGACCAGGAGCTGACCGCATGTTGGACACAACCAGTTCTAAGACAGACCCACCGCTGCCCAAAGCTAAGCCCATCACTGATGCTGGTAGTGCCTCTGTGATAACATATTTAAGAGAGGGAAAAAAGTCTGCACAGCAGCTGGGAGAGAGAGGAGTGAGAAAATGTGAGAGAAACAGCCCTGCAGACACCAAGGTCAGTGAAGAAGGAGGGGGAGGAGGTGCTCCAGGCACTGGAGCAGAGATTCCCCAGCAGCCCATGGAGAAGACCAT
Source organism: Gavia stellata (assembly GCF_030936135.1). Classification (NCBI taxonomy): domain Eukaryota; kingdom Metazoa; phylum Chordata; class Aves; order Gaviiformes; family Gaviidae; genus Gavia; species Gavia stellata. Next base: position 81,434,176 of record NC_082594.1, read on the forward strand.
GGTGACACAGGTTGTCCCTCTGCAGCCCATGGAGGACCACACTGGAGCAGATATCCACGCTGCAGCCTGTGGAAGACCCACACGGGTGCAGGTGGATATGCCCTGAAGGAAGCTGCAGTCTGCGGAGCAGAGCCCACACAGGAGCAGGTTTTCTGGCAGGAACCATGGCTCACGGGGGACCCACAATAGAGTCCATTCCTGAAGGACTGTACCCCGTGGAAAGGACCCATGTTGCAGAGGTTTTTGAAGAACTGTATCCCGTGGGAGGGAACCACACCAGAGCAAGGGAAGAGCGTGAGGAGGAAGGAGGAGCAGAGACAGTGTGTGATGAACTGACCGCAACCCCCATTCCCCATCCCCCTGTGCCACTCGGGGGGAGGACGTAGAACAGTTGGGAGTGAAGGTGAGCCCGGGAAGAAGGATGGGGTGGGGGGAAAGTGCTTTTAGCTTTGTTTTTATTCCTCAGTATCCTACTCTTACAATTAATTGGCAATAAATTGCATTAATCTTCCCCAAGTTGAGTCTGTATTGCCTGTCGCACTAACTCTTGAAGGATCTCCCTGTCCTTATCTCAACCCATGAGCTTTTCATCTTATTTTCTCCTGCTGTCTTGCTGAGGAGGTGAAGTGAGAGAGCGGCTTGGTGGGCACCTGGCAGTCAGCCAAAGTTAACTGACCACAGAGAGGAATGAAGAAAATCCTAGCACTACTATTTTATGAGGAACATACAATAGTAGCACCTCGAGAAAAAAATTACCTGTAAGGTAATCAAGGCATTCCAACAATTTCTTCTCCCTGGTAAAATCAAGTGCGAAAGTATCGAAAGTATCGTTGAGATTAATTTCAGGAATTAGGACCTGGGAGGATGCAGTTGCCATGGAAACCCTATAATGAAAAGAGAAAGTCTTTTAGCACCCAAGACACAATAACTTTCACACCAAGGTAGGACCTGATCATTATGATTGTTAACGCTTCTCAAAAGCTTGACAAAAACTTCTACATGTATTTTATTTATATGGTTTAAGTTAGGAGCTTCTCCTGCCACTTTTATTTTTGCAGGTAAAAGCTCCAGTAAAATTTTTTATTACTTAGTTTTTGCCCAACATGCAGTGTCAGATAAGTTTTTAACAAAATATTGGTTAAACAATATACTTTGAAATGTTCTTTCTCGTCACTCACTGAACCAAAGTAGCAATCGCACCATATTTATCTGTGTTTTAAGCAATCCTGACAGATGCTTCATCTCTCCCAACCCTTGTTTTCCCAAGCAGTTTCTTGCTCCAGTCTTTCCTTGGCATTGCTGTCCCAAGGGCTTGGTGCAGATCCCCACACCTCCTCAGCTGTTCAGCACAGCACACTGCTGTTAACTTCAAAAAGCACGGGGGGGGATAAAACAAATAGATGTCAGCACAGTTTATTTTGAAAGGCTTTTCCCTGCAAAGCATGTGTGCATACTTACACTTCCACCAAAACTGAAAAGTTTCCTTGCCCACTTCATTTCAGGAGCTACATCCACTTTTTGTCTGTCCAGCCGTACTAATATAGAGAGATGAGCTTTCATAAGAAAACTGCCATCAGGATGTATCTTTCAGACCCTTCAGCCTGATATCTCAAAATATATGTTACTGGAGAGCTGGATACTGGATATGTTTACAGAAAGTTTGGTCCGTTTAAGCAAAGAGGTTGTTAAACCTCATTTGTTAATTGTTTGAGTTTGGAGGTAAACACACAACCATGCACACAAGGTATGTCAGTTATCTGTCATTCATGGCACATGTCAGATCAAAATATTTTGATTGCTTCAATTAACAGTTTCCCAAATCAGAGTATTTCTCTGTAGACATGACTCAAATGGCTCCAGGCCAAATGCTTACTAAAAACTATGTTTTCATATTTTTCTTGTGTGGTATTTCAGTAAAATGCAGTTAGGAAAGTCAAAAACTGAGCTGCACATCTCATTGTCTTTTGCATAATTTTCAAAAGCTGAGCTGAGGAGGTTTCCTAGTCAATAATTCATGTTATACAGTTTTCAGCACCGTTTCTCTTGCAACTGTAGTTGTAGAGCTAAGTTTAAAGTAGATCCTAGTAGGCATAGTACAGATGGGGGTTTTTTAGAGAGGATAATTGAAGTGTCTTTTGCCCCATGTACTTAGAGGGAAAAATTCCCTGAGATCTTTCACTTCTTTTTTTTCCTCCCCCACCCCTCCCACCCCCCAGTAGTTCATCTGCAGTTACGCTATGGTGTTTTATATCTAGTAGGAAAAAAAGACATGCATTTCTTGTAGGCCTGTCTTAGGGCAAACATCTCTACAAAATTAACAACGGCTTTCTTGAGAAACCAGCAAGCAGGTATATGAGATGAAGACCTTCTTTGAATATCTCCATAAAGCACATATTTATTGTGAAGAAGACCATATCACCAGGCCCTTTTGGACTTTGTTTGGGGATATGCAAAGGATGCACCGTGAGTATGCGTGTTAAAGCCAGTTTTCAGTGAGCCCAACAGTTCGCAGTTTCCACTGTATTAAGTTCAGAGGACTGAATTTCCTCTTGTACTTCTGCCTGCTCTATCTGACACTGTGCTTGGTTGGAAAGGGTTTTTCTAGGATAAATGCATTGCACCCACTGTAAATAATGCACGACCTACATCATTGTAGTGTGTGTAATATCTTTGCTGCACATAGTCGCCTCTTGTGCTTACAACAGAGAATATTATACTGCAATTACTTTGAAATATGTGCATGAAGAAATGCAATGAGCATAATTTCAGGAGACTGTTTTAGCTGCTGGAGCTCAGGGCCCTGGTGAGACTGTTACATCAGCAGTCTAGAAGCAAACAAGATATTGCTCACCGCATGAGAACTAAGAGAGTTACTTGTGGGGAGTAATTTATTAATCAGATTTAGTCTCTTTCCACTTGCAATTTGTCTGCAAGCACTTGGTGCGTTTTTCCCCTCAGTTTTATTCACTGCTTGAAATGATTCTCTGATTTTCAGGGCATTCACCACCATCTCATTACAGACAGCAATCTGCGATAGCCAAGAATTAGATTTGATTGGGCACATATGTCAGCTGGTCTCATTTCTGCTTTCTGAGTGTCTCTCCTGTGACTGTATTTATGATGCAACTGTTCATGTTTACAAGGTGAAAATGGAGCTTCTCTGAATATTCTCTGGTAGTCAGTTAAAAAGCTTTGTGTCTCCACAGGTTTCTGCCCTACATCTCATTCCACCAAATAATGAAAAAAGGCCAGATCCTCACCTTTTTGCTCATGATACTCATGTGGTAGTTCTACTATCAGCTTCAGCTGGGAAAAAGAAGTGCCACAGTGTAGCTTGGTGACAGAATACAAACCAGGGTCTGAGTCTGACAGATCAAATGTAATCCATTGCCTTGCCTTGCCTACCCTTCCTTTACCTTGCCTTGCCTTTCTCAACAGATTTTCAATTCTCTGAACCTGTAACAAGCAACCCAGTGTTGCTGGTTTATTTATAAATTGATTAAATAGCTTTGGTGAAGCCTGATATTCAGAGAATCTGCATTCAGCACTCCAGAGTAAGTGACGACTTAAAAAAACCATAATAACAGCAGGGAATTTCATGCTTCAGATTAGGTGAAAATTAGGTGGACAATGTGAAGATATAATGTGAAACCAGAGATAAAAAAATAGCTGAATAAATGAGCATACTTTTTAATAGTTTTCTTCTTCATTGTCCAGATACATTCTCCTGCTTTTTATTTGTCTTACTGATGGCTAAACAGCTGATAATTCCAACAGAGTATTTTTTCACCAGAAAATACTGCTGAAATTCAGCGGCAATGTTTCAGCATTCACAGTGTTGCACTGAAAACCAGGCCACATTTTCTGACAGCACAGTTTCCTGGAAAGACTTCCTCCCTTGTCTTTGGGTCCTTGACATATCTGGCATGCTTAAAAGAAGCTAGGATCCTAGAAGTAGTAAAAATGCCCTGCATCCAGGGACCCAACACAGCAGCTGCCATAACTTCCTGACACTCAAGCTGTTGAATCTCCAACTCTTTGAGTGGGCTACCTCAGACATGCATGTTGCAGGTTCCCAAAGTTACACATTTTGTTACCTTGCCACTTGCTATTTTGTGAAGAATATGATCATTCCAAATTTCTTCTAAGGAATGTACTAGCTGCCTGATTTCTTTCTCAATCTCAGAATTTTTCATGGAGTAGGAATTTCAGCCTCCAGAAACCTGATTTTTTTAGTGTGTTTAGCACCAGATGTCTTCTTGGCATCTGTGCTACCTCCTTCAATTGTGCATGCTATTACTGTTCTAACTTTTATTTTGCATCTTTTTTCAACTGCTCCACTTTTCTAAGGGATGTTTTGGTTTAGCGTTACAGTAAGGTCCTTCCCACTCTGGTACAGCAGAAAGTAGTGCTTTGGGGGAATGTGTCAATTCACCCCCCTCTCTTTGACCACATTTGTGGTGGGACAAGACAATATGGCAACTATGACAACCCATCTGCCTTAAATCGAGGTTTTTCTGTTTATTGAGAGGAACATCTTCTTTACCTTTCAGTGATATTTTTAGCAGTTTGCAGGAAGCGAGCGTGATCATTCTCTTTCAGCGACTGTTCAGCCTGAGAGATGAGGGATGTCGAGCGCTCAATGCACTGTTTGCAGTTTGCAATTTGCTGAGCCAGTTTTCTCAACCTCACCACCTTGAGTGAAAACAGAAGAAAGCAGTCACATCTCTAAGGTCACAAATCATGATTGCATTTGCACTTCTGAGGCAAAGCTGGAATGCAAAGGGAGAGTTAGGATGAATGGCTTTGCTGACAAGAGCTTCTTTCACACTAGCTTGGTGGTGAGCCCCATGTAGCCACGTAACATTTTTAATCAGAGGACAGGCACATCCTTTCTGCCTCAGTATTTTCCACATGGAAAACAACAGGGGAGAGCCAAAACAAGCACAGCTGGCCTATTTTCCAGCAGAAGAAACGTCATTTCCTGGTACTTTCTGCTTACATGATAACTAAAGGCTATTTAGATAACAGTTTCCCTGAAGTGATGAGATCTGCATTAAAGGCAGCTTATAGATTAACTACTTTTTTTCTATTACTGAGTTGAGTTTCATAAAAAATAACCTGAAAATAAAACTTGTCGGAAAGAGTCTGTTCAATTCTACTAACAATACACACCTGCCCTTTTCGTTATGTGCTTTTAGTCAAACAGGGTGTTTTCTTGTTGGATATTTTTAACTGGACAAGAGCACAGTAGTGCTGGAGAGCTGATTATTATTACTGCAAACATATGTGCTAGGGATAAACACAGTAGAGGTGACTGTAATCATTAGCTGAAAGGTTAGGGAGGGGCACCGTCAATCCGTCACTTAAAGACAATGTTGGCTAACAAAACTTGTAGTTCCTGAAAGGTCTGGGAGTCCTTCCCATTGTTATCACATCAGGATCACAGTTTGAACAGGAGTAAGAAATAGGAAGGAAATGAAACAATTCTGAAATTTAGAAAGGTGCTAAGACCCAGTTACATGCAAAATGAGGAAACCAACAACCAAGTGGATTGGCAGAAATATCCAAATTTATAATCAAGAGAACGTTCCCAATCTCAGCAATTAGGGCACAAGTTATGAAGCTGCGGAGTTGAATTTCAGATATAATTACACCCTAAGCAGAGATAAGGGTATCTTAGTGCACCTGCCCAACAATAGAAACCAGTAGGAAAATAAATCTTTTGGAAAACTTTCAAAAAGAAAATACTGGCCAAATGAGTAGTGCTGTGTAAAATTGGTATTTCTTCTAAAGGTTGAAACAATAAAGGGAGAAAAATGGTGGAAAAACATAAAGATTTTGATAATGCTTATGAACTGATCAGCTTCTAGGATGAACTAACGCCATAATGTTTTCTCTAACTGCGGATTTGTAGAGATTACAATTTGGTCTACACCAGTGTAACCAGGAAAAAGTTCACTGCAGTATTAAGTAGCTCATCTCTTCATTTATTTATTAATTAACAAAACAAACAATGAACTGAAATAAATGTTACCTTGTGAGCTTTTAGCAATCTGAAGGCATGTCATGATTTGTGACGTCTACATAAGAACTATTTTTTATTTGCTTCATTCTTTTTTACATCTTCTTCAAGAAGACAATCAATGATAAACGTTAAAAGTAAGAGTCTTGTCTCACCCAATCCCCACCCACCACCCCAATGGCAGGAATGACATCTCCACTAAAATTATCTAGTCTCTTTCATATTTAAGTGGTTTTTTCCTGATACACCTGTGTGGGATTTTATAGGTTTTGGATGATAGGTGATATTAAGGATGGAGTTACACCACATTGTCAGACTCGTGTGTCTGAATCTGCAGCCTTGCAGCTACAGCTAGAACACTATACCTGAGTGTCTCCAGCTCTGTAGCCATAACTATAGTCCTATAGACAAACTTGCCTCACACTACCTTTCAGGAAGACTCTTAGCCACAAACCCTCTTAAAAGAAGGTACATTGGGCAGAATTCCTGTGGCTTTTCACATGGGTCTCTTGAATCCCTGAAATCTTTCAACATATACAACATCTGAGGCAAAGCATTCCAGGTCTTTACTGGACGTCCATTGGTATCATTTTTGGTTGAACAAAGTAGAACAAAGAATGGGGATAGATTCTGATATCAGCTATATTCAAATAAATTTGGAGTCCATTGTATTGTAAATATTCCATGCTCTAATAGACATTAGAATATGTCTTTGCAAGCAATAGATTTTTTAAAAGCAACTCATGTATACAGCACAAATCCAAATGAATGGGAAGTTTTCTACTTCATTGGAAGCACAGTTGGTCTCACTGCATATAGAAATAGAGTTGAAACAATAACGCAGAAGACCATCTTTTCCATTTTGAAGGGAATTATATTTTGTTAACAGAATGATGAAATTCAGGTTCTGTTACCCAATGGACAGAACCTGTGGTTTCAAACATGTTTAAGTCAGCCCTTGCCTACAGGCTTTGTATTTCAAGTTAATTGGAATATCATGACAGCTGCATGAACCATTTAACCTGCCCTTGACTTTATTCCTTTCCTGAGCTTTTCCCACACAAGAAGAGTTTGTATTTGACTTAGTTTAGCAGCTAAAGAGTAAATACCAGATACCTAGAAAATAAGAACATTAATTCAACTCTAATGTGTTTCTGAGTTAACAGGTAGCTAGCAAAATGCATTGAAACTTCAATATCAGAGATTTTTCCCGCTCAATATGTTTGACGCTAATAATCATTGTACCTCAGTAATTAAAAATGTACACTTCATTTAATTTCCTGCATGTTTTTGAATATTTTTTTGTAAATAAGTTAGACTACCTATTCTCAAGAATGACAATGACTGAAAGAAATTCTTTATGTGATATTATTTTAATAAAAAATTAAAGTATCTAGACTAAAATATTCATGTAGATAATTGCCAGCCATGATACCAAATGTTGTGACACTTTGTGAAAGTGAAAACTTCAGGGGAAACACTGTCAGACATGTAACAGAGTGAAGGTATCATTAATTAGGGATAATTTTATAATTATTTACTGATGGTGACATCGTTTCTGTGTTTATCCTTAAAAATCATAATCACATGTAGTAAGTGAAATGCAAAATAAACTGTTGAGGTCTAGCATAATAATCTTGATATATTTCATTACTTTTTACATGAAAGTAACAGTAGCCCAGGACTACAGGACTACATAAGGACTTTTACAACTTTGTATTAGTAGTACCTGAGGTCAAAAAGCCGTAGGCATGAGGAAACAGTGTTGACCTACTTGTGATCAAAAGAAAACCTTTTACCTTTCCTTCCTTGATTTTAGTTCCAATTATTTGTCGTCTTTGCTGGATTATTTCAATAAGCTGGTCACATTCTTCCATCAGCTTGGTTTCTTGGCGGGATGCATTTACCTACAAAGCAAACCATTATGATTAACAAAACCTTTTTTGACATTTTCCTTTTTCTTTTTCTAATTTTAAAATTGTAATTTCTAAAATGTTGGTTTGGGTGTTTTTTGCTCCTTTCTGTGTATAATCTACATGTTATTTTGCTTTCCCTGTCTTGGATTTTGTGAAATACTGAAATGTCTGAATGTCTTTTTTGTAGGAGGTAGAACTTGCAAATAGATACTCATCAGTGTATTGGATTTGCGTGGCAAGGTTTTGGTAGTGGGGGGACTACAGGGGTGGCTTCTGTGAGAAGCTGCTAGAAGCTGTTGTGAAGAACTGCAGCCTGTGGGAAGGACTCATGTTGGAGATGTTTGTGAAGGACTGTCTCCCACGGGACTGACTCCACACTGGAGAGTGTGAGGAGTCCAAGGAGGAAGGAGTGGCAGAGACAGGATGTGATGAACTGACCGCAACCCCCATTCCTGATCCCCCTGCACTGCTCAGGGGGAGGAGGTAGAGAAAATCAGGAGAGAAGTTGAGCCCAGGAAGAAGGGAGGGGTGAGGGGAAGGTGTTTTTAAGATTTGTTTTTATTTCTTATTATCCTACTCTGATTTGACTGGTAATAAGTTAAACTAATTTTCCCCAAGTCGAGTCTGTTTTGCCTGTGACATTAATGGTGAGTGATCTCCATCCTTATCTTGACCCACGAGTCTTTCATTATATTTTCTGTCCCCTGTCCTGCTGAGGAAGGGGAGTGATAGAGTGACTTTGGTGAGCACCTGGTGTCCAGCCAGGGTCAACCCACCACAATCAGGTATTTCTAACTCAAGCGAGAAAAGCCTAGCCCTGTGAGTACTGAGTGATGTCAGTTATAGCAGACAGCAGTGAGAAGCGAAGGTTCTTCAGGAGGTACTTAACACATCACAGTTTCAAGCTGTATACAGGACTGCAGTGAATAGTAATGCATGTAAGAGCACAAGTACTGAATCAGACAGTCCATCTAGTGCAGCATCCTGTCTCTCACATCTGCTAGTAAAGCATCTTAAGAAGAAGTCCCAACATGTATGATGATCCCCATGAATCATTTTCTCATCCTCCAACCATTTGCATCTCAGAGTCTTCTTGAACCAGACACAATTTCTACATCATTACTAATCCTCAGAAGAGTTATCTTCTGTGGATTTATTTAGTCTCTCCTTCAACCCCTGCAAATTTTAAGTATCCCCACCATCCTACAAGAATGAGCACTACAGCTTAACTCACAGTTAAGTGAACAACTGCCTCCTTTAGAGGGATTTGAACCTGTCTCCTTCCAGCTGCATTTAATGATCCCAAGTTCTTTTACTGGAAAGGACAGTGAACTACTGATACCTATCCACAATCTCCATGCTCTTTGTGCTTTCATAGATCACTGTTTTGTCCTCTAGCAGGACTTCTTTTTTACATTGAAAAGTCTTAAGTGATTCAGTTTTTCCTTGTATGAAAGACATACTATGCCTTCAGTCCTCCTTGTTTTTGTTTTTCTTCTCTGAAACTTTGCCAGGTCTATCATCCCCTTTTTGATATGGGGAACAGAACTGTACTAAGTACTCTAGGTGCAAACAAGCTATGGAGTCATACAGTGGCACGATATGTTCTCTGCTTCACCTTGATTACTTTCATAATGATTCTTAATGTTTGATTTGCTGAATTTAACACTTGAGAAGATTGTTTATTATTTTCAGTCTCCATATAGTGGTTCCTGAAAGATTCAAATCACCAAAGATCCAAGCGATATTACCAAGTCATGTGTATTGACTGTCGTTATTATTACCACTTTGCCTCAGCAATGAATCAGATAGAAAATAATAGCTGTGCTCATGTAGCTTTCTACAGTATAAATATATGAGCCAGTGAAACTGTTTTTAATGCAAAAAACCTCACAAAGGGTATTAGCTTTCTATGGAAAATATTGATTATTATCAAAAAATAAGAAAACTTAAACTAGAAAAGTTTTGGTTCTCAGCTGAAAATGTTTTGTTTCTGGAGGACACTGATTTTTTTCAGTGAAAAGTCAACATTCTGTATGACAAGAAAAATGTACTTCCCCACCAGTAGTAGTATGAATAGCTTACACGTATGTGTAAAGAGTCAGAGAAAAAGGCATAAAGTTCTAATCATATCTAGAATAAATAAAAAATTAAAGGGGTGATTTCAGAGCTGTGTTTCCACACACGCTTTGCTAAGAGGGTAAAGCAGCCTTCAGGCCTGGCCAATTATTCCTAGAGAGATGTCACCTTTTCCATTGGGCTAGTAAGAGCTAGTAGTGAACAACAACAGGGAACAGTTCCAAGTGACAAGTAACATATTTCTCCCCTTGGTTATTTTTTAGTCTGATGAGCCCCTTGATCTGCCTCAGCCTTCTTTCTTTTCTTCCAACAATGTGTTTAAACACGCATTTACCTGTAAGCATATTATGGAGCTCGTTAAGATTAAGCAAATGATTATATATTCAAATTTGGACTAGGGCCAATTTTACAAATAACCTTCGTATGTGAAATACCTTGTGTCCTCCAGGCAAAGAGGGGATTTGTTTACAAAGATCTGCTTTCACTAAGGTCTTGGATTATCCTTCTCAAACCTTCATAAAATTACAGTTGGATTGCATATTTTACAGGCTTAGTTATTAATTAAGATAACAGGATTATAAAGAGAAAATATATTTGTTTCTGGAAGGGATTGGATGGTACTGAAAGTGCTGGGGAGAGCTGCATGCAGTAGGTGAAGAGGTAGAAAGTACTGCCACCATGCACTTTTAGGTGCCTATTTATCTCCTTACGTTATCTGTTTGCTCTGCCTGGCTTCCCACCATGGTCCATGAAGAGAGACAGACCATCGAGCAGCTCACCCGAAGCCTCTGGTAGTGCCAGTGTCTCTTCATTGACCACTCAGGGAGCCTAGAAGAACTAGTTGATCAACACTGTTGCTCCTATTCCCCCTCTTCTTGTCAACCCACCACCCTGGCTGCATCACACCCTCTCGTCATGCACCGTACTTTGACATGAAACTCTGCAAAGCTGTTTTCAATGAGCCATCCGGTGCACCAGTTTCCTCAGCCATGACTCCAGTTTCACTAGTGGTCTGAAATTCCACCACAGAGCACGGAATCTAAATGGGCTCAGTCAGGGACAATGTTCACATCACACACACACATGGGCACAACTCCTTCTGTGTCGATACTGAGGTCTGCTGACGCCAGAACCAACTTTGGTACTTAATTACGGTAACACTTCACAGGATTTTTGAGTAGCTTCCACTCAAAGTGTTACTTCTATCACCACTTACATGACGAATTCATTTTGTTGAGCAGATCTAATTAATCTCTGGGGTAACTGTCATGAAACATGAGTTACAGGAAGGTTAAGTCAACATTGTTTCATTTAATGCTCTGGTTGGTTTGAATAACAACATATTAATTAAATCTCAACTTAAAAAACTCTAGACTAAGAAAAACAAAATGCTTTGAAAAAACCTTTGGATTTCTTATGCACTGACTGCAGACTTCCCTTTTCCTTTGAAATTTGAAAAGTATACTCTTTTATAAACTTTATAAACTTTTATAAACTTTCCAACTTTATAGCTTGCACAAACTTATTAAAAGTGAAAAGAATATTCCAAAATTATTTGATATGTCTGCGCTTTGTATGAAAAAAACCCATTTAATCTAGGGGCTTTTCTCAAGTTGAAGTACTCCTTAATCAAATTTTCAGCCTACAAGGCCTCTGATTCAGTAATAACTTTATAATTGAGCACATGCCTAACTTTAAGTGCACCATATTAGCTGTGGCCCTAAAGGACTATTTGTGAGATTACCATTGAATATTGTTTACTTGTATGTTTCTGAGGAGTCATATGTCAGACCAAAGAGCCACAGGCACGGAGCAGGGCTCAGCTGTACAGGTGCTACAGGAATACCAGAATAAGGCTTTGCTTTCTGCCTGAGTCCTTTGATGAATAGCAGCCTTGACAATAACTTCCAGCTGGGGCTGGCCAAGGAATGAGAGTTCTGTCTGGTGCAAACATTTGAGATTTTACGTTCTACATTTTTCCACATTAAAAACAAGCCCTCTTTCCAAGGAGTTCATTAAAAGAGACTGAGAGCTGCATTAGAAAGGTCTGGAGACCGTGTCGCTCACTTTGGTTGTGGGAGGCTCTGAATCATGTAGAGAGCAGACTTAAATCTGGGCTTCCTCCATCCCTGATGAATGTTGACTCCTTAATCTGAGGTATCTATTGCCTGAGAGTTTATGCAGGACTTGGGGACACCTTTCTGTAGAAAATTACACGGACATCAACACACTTAGTTTTGACATCAACAAATGCCTTAAAAATCCGTGTCCAGAACTACTGCGAACTTAAAGCTTTGTGTTTCATTAGTGTCATTTTTATAAACTTCTCTTCCGTGCCACAAAACAGTTTTAAAACTGACAGGGAGGCTTGTTATGATTTAGCAAAAATGATGACATTTTCTACTACAAACAAGCAAGCAAGGACTGATTCTAGTCCTTCTGCTTTTGTGGGGAATTTATTCCTATTTCTGTAATATCTGAAGACCTCAAACAGACAGTTTACTGAAAAAAAAATATTTCAGGGTTCTTTCCAGGTTTTCCAGACAGATGGATAGGGACTGCTAGCCTTTGCCTCAGGGAGTGGGTGTAGAAAAAAAAGAAAAATGGGGGTTCCTCAGATGTCTGACAGGGAGCTGGAAACAACAAGCCCTCCCGTCTCAAAGGGGAGAGCAGGCCAGATGTTCCCAGCTCCACAAGCTGAGAACTGCTTTGGAAAGTGTTCTGCTCTCTGCAGAGGCTTCCTTGGCTTTCATCTTCCGAGACCTGAGTTGAATTGAAGCTTAGGTCATAAGAAAATGAATGTGGTGGTTTCAAAGTCCCCAGCAGATGTTTGGGAAATCACAGAACTACAACATGGCTAGAGGTTCAAGGTTACAGTGGAGCTTCCATGGTTAATTCAAAGGCAAACAGAGTGTCAGAGGGTTAGACTCATACCCACGAAAACTTCCTCAACTAATATACTGGAATCAGAGGATTTTTTAGTGTCTCACCAGAATTTTCCTCGCAGGAGCAAAACTCTCCCTCTGAGATTCCTTATGGGTGAGGCAATTTTGTATTCAAGTGGAAATGCACGTGTGTCTTTTCGGCAAATAATCTCTAAATGACAAGCGAAATAAGACACCCTAAATTAGATGTGGTCTGCTTTTTTAAGACTATGCTGTCTGGGATAAATTCATCAAAACCAGAGTACTTTTTATTCACTAGTCCTCCACTGGTTATGCAAAATGGAAGAAAGTAGGTTGTAGAGTGAGGCTGGTCTTTGGGAAGTGAGGTATGAATTTGAGTTTCATCTTTACTATTTAAAAATGGTGTCAATGCCTCAAAAATTAATTTCTTTGCAGTTGTGGCCATGCAGGTAAAGAAGAGATTCAGCTTTTTTTTATGGGTTTGATTTGATGGTTATAGAATTGCTATATATTCGCAAATAAACAAAAACGTCAGAAAAGCAAATTGCAATGATTCCACTTAACAACTGTAATATCATTGCCACTCTAGATGTTGAGCCTGAATTCCTTCTTACACCAAACCCAGAAACTGAGGAAAAAAAAAATCTAAAATTATGACATATAATGGCCAGTACCTGTTTACTTTAGGAAAACTTTCTTCATTTTCATGTAGATGTGGAACACATTTTCTTTGATTAGAGTCTCTAGATGAATTAAAGGATTATACTCATCTAAAGAAAGAGGCCTATTTACTTCTTAATTACTCCATGTTGTAAAGTAAATCACTTTTCTTCATAGAGTCACAATACATTGAAGTCATATTTTAACATCATCAATGTTTCATTTATTTATTTGACAGAAATACAAAGGTTAATGATTAATGCTAACTTATGAAAACATTTCTTCCCTTTCTTTTTATAGATAGCTAGGCTGAATGAGAGTCATGGATTAAAACTTCTTTCATTTCATATCCCTGTTTGATATTATGGTTTATTCAGTTTAGTCTTCTGTAGAGCAAAAGCAACTTTTGGAATAAAGCTTTTTCAGACTTCATCTAGTCTATGCGTAAAACTGATTTTATCTATAATGGCAAACTGTGCCTTTGGAAATACGTGATATTAATCAGCTGCCATCTGATCATCTAGAACTCCTTTATTCTGAATTGGCCCAAGAGAAAAAGGAATGGTCACTTCCCATTTCAAGTGTGCCCGAGGCTTTGTTTTTGTTTGCATTCCACATCTATCTCTAACTAGGAGACCTGTGTTTAGAGGCAGTCTCAGAGCAGGTTAAACAAAGGTCAGTGCAAAAATACAGCAACTTACTCTGGCTACCTAGGAATTTTGTGAATGAAGAATTGATTAGGCCAGGATAGCTAAACTACTTTGGGTCAGGCTGATAAGACTATCTGCCCCAATCTTGACTAAAGGTAAACCTTTTTAGAAGTTTGAAATACTCATGTTATTTATTAAAATATTATTTTAAAGTTTTTTGTCCCCCTGTGCTTTCAAGCACATTGCTGAGAAACTAACCAGCAAGATTCCTAGCAGTCCTCTAGTGACATTTGCAATCTAATCACAAAAAAAAAACAATCCCAGAAGTTTCATGGAAAACAAATTGTTTTTACAAGAATTCCATTAAAAACATAAAAAATCTTAAACTCAGATGATCTGGAAAGTTCTCATAAAGAGCTACTCCAGACATGCTTATGCTGACAGCTGTAAAGCCCATCGACTACTTGCTTCAACGAACCAAGTATTGTTTTTATAAAACGCAAATGCAACATCATATTGGAACTATAGCTGACATTTCTCAGGATAGGAAAGCACGCTGGAGAAAAGGCATTTATTGAGAGACAAACCACAGTTTCACAACTGGGTCAAACTGCTCTGGGATCATACTGCCAAAAAGAAAGAAGTTATTCCCCATTTTCCTTACATCCACAGAAGCCGGTGAGACCACCTGGGGAAATGGCTGGGCTGAGCTCACCTGGCTGATGTGCATGTTGCACAAACACGTGGGAATCAGGTAGAGAAACACAATGGGGAGGGCAGAAGCAGAGGTGGGGAGACTTTTGGCAGCAATGAGGCTTAAGATCAGATTAAGCTGTTTGTGAAACTAAACCCTAAGAGGGATGTGTTTTTTTAAGATGCAGTAAAAGGGTCGTATTAATCATTTATTTTCAGTCATTATTTTTGTCCTTTATGTTAGTCCTTTCTTTGAACCTAAATAATGAAAATATTTTTTGAATTGAAGAATATTTACTTATTTATTGTTTCTGTTTTGTTTTTCCTGCTGACATTAAGCATTTGTTTCACGTTGAGCAAAATATTCCACTTGGTGTGTTTCATTTAGGGTAGAAAACCAAAAACAATTAAATAATCACTGAAGTTCAAAGGACTGCCCATCCTTTGATGAAGATGAAGCCAGTGCCCTTGTAACCAACAGTTCAGTATGCAAAACTCTCATCCAGGATCCGGGGTCTTTAGCCTAGTGTTTAACATACTCACTAGAGGACCAATACCTTTGGTCTCCTTGCTGCTCTAATTGCTGTTTAGCTATTTATGTTAGGCAGAAAAAGGAGGAACTCAGGAGTATTTTGTTCCCATAAAGGTAAATGTCTCAAAGACAGAGGGTTCCAGAGGGTAACAACATTTTGACTGACAAGTTATATTCTCTAATGGCAGGCACAAAATATTACCTGCTGCATTATTTAACCAGTGATTAACAGTGAACTAAACCCCATTTTCTAGTCTAAGGACAAAGTTTTGCAGGAATATCAGTCTAACAATAATGTGAGCACATACACGTATATGGATGTGAGACAGAGGGAGAGATGGAGCCAATGGGAACTAGCTGCCTTAACAGGCAATGGCAAGCACTGCTATTTATATACAATCTGTGTGACCTGTCAGCATAATTATGACTCCCATTTCCAGAAGTTACAAAACAATTGTAGGTGCAATAACCTATTCCAGCACGTACATAATCTGTACATAAATTGTATGCATAAGTTCTGCAGTTCTATATATACATAGGACCAATTGTACATTTAATTAGTAATTTGTGAAAACAATTAAATAATTCTTTAGGCAAATAATATTTGACTACTAGGCTAGGGCTTACTGGACATCCTTGAATGAATATTCCGTATTGCCATATGCCATGCAGCATGTTTTGTCAGTTTTTATTCCTGAAGTTTCTCTTTTCTCTGATGCTATATAAAATTAAGACTGATTAAAGCTTACCTGAGTTTTCCATTGAATGAAATCAACTTTTATGAGAGTGGAATTAAGTGTAGAACTAAAGGAATTAGGAATCAAAAGTAGATTATGCCATATATTTCATCCAAATAATGTTAATAGAGAAAGTGTCCCTTGTACTCTGTCTCATTAGAAACCGTCTTAGGAAAAAAATGCTGTAAAACCCTCCTTAGGGTTTTATGCACATCATGAAGTTTGTTAATTAGTCTCTTATTGAGAGTAAGAACTCCCAATTTCCTTCAAGTCCTATTTTCCTGTCTATTTCACAAATCAAAAAATGTCAGTTACTTCTAGCGCTTAGATATAGCAAATAAATTTAGCTGCTGAACAAGCACCTTCACAAAAATGGAAGATACTGGGGCAGAGGAAAAAGCAACTTTCGATGGAGCTATTTTCCAAGTTATCTGCCCCACATATTTCACAGTCGTGGTAAACACTTGTTTAACCCATTGCCCCCTTCCTACTATGTAAAAAAACCACCAGCAAAGTAGGTTCCTTATTCCAAACTACTAGTGGTCACCTTTGTATGACTACGAAGGCCATTTGTTGCTGTTCAGACACCAGGATTTACATACAAGCTTTCTTCCTAAATTTTCCTAATGAGAATTTCTCAGTTTACTTGGGCTTTGACTGAAATGGTCCGAAATCTCAAGAAGGAGTGAGTACCATGAAACTTAATGAAAACAGAGTACTCACTGTTTTTATTGTCACAGACAAAGCCTCTTTATTGTTTGAGTGTCCTCAGGAATCATGCTGACAGTGAGTTTTGATTTTGCTGTCCCTCAACTAACAGAAGTGCTATATGTATCTTATATAAAAACTGATGGAGACATTTTGTCGCAAAATTTGAAGACGCTATCTTGTAGCTGACATCTTACCAGAAACTCGAATTTTCATTATTTATAATTTTCCCATTTGGCTCATTTCTTTTTGATCAGCTGCACAAAAAAAGGCAACAGCAGGATTCTCCAGGTGCTGCCATCTTTTCTTCATCACTTTTGCATTACTGTTGTTACACTGATTTAAAATGTGTCTGATACATGCGAGTGTTCAGTATCTGTGCCAGCGAAATAAAGGGTCTTTCAAAATGCTACTTTTTTTTCAGGTGATTATATAACATGGCTATAAAAAACACCCTTTGACACACACAAAACCAATTTTTGACTGGGAACTTTATGCTGAGATTTAGCCTGCAGCAGATCTTTAGAAGTGAGCTAGAAACTGAGCATTTCCATTACAAACAGGAAGAAAAGGATGCAGCAGTTTGAGGGTTATAGTTAGAGGAAAATGCATTCCCTTCTTTATACAACCAAAAATGATTTTGCAGTGGTGTCCAGAATTTGCTTCCTATGACATTTAGTGAATTGAAAACAAAACAAAACAAACAGAAAGACTGAGATACAGATGTTATAAAGCTGTCTACAAGCAAAACCTATTTCCTTTTCCCTCCCTGCTAGATAATTGCTCCAATTTTTCCTCCAGCTGAGTTCAGATTATGTTTCTGCCTAACAGATGAGAGAAGCTTCATGGTATTGACTATATAACAGACGTTTAATCATGTATTTCCTAGAAGAGATGAGAAAAAAGTCCAGAAACAAAACTCAAATTGCTTAGAAAAAAGTAACTGGCAAAAGAGGCTCATGCTCAAATTTGTGCCTTATGCCAATTAATGTCATGATTTAAAAGACATTTGCAGAAGCCTCACACACTTATAGAAGCAATGTGCCTTCGAAACTATGACAAAGAAGCAAATTTCTTGTGACATAGCACTTTGTCAGCCAGAGAAACCTGTGACACTGAGACCAAGGGGAGAACCTAAGCGCTTACGGTGTTAAATCCTTCCCTGATTCAACTGAGAAGTGGCTAAATCCGGAGTTGCGTACAGCTGGCAAAGCCACAGGTCAGCAGAGCAGGATGCGGCCCCCATTGCCTTGCATGTGGCGGGCACGCAGCAGAGGGTGGCAGTGCTGCAGCACGCAGAGGGGCAGGTAGGGGAGGTGAGCCAAAGGCCACCCTGGGGCACCACAGTGCTGATGCCCCTCCAGCACACGGTGGGAGGCAGGACCTGGCGGTGGGTTGCTGTGGTCACAGGGATGCTGTCACCCAGGGATTAACCTGTACTGCCAGATCCTAGGCCCGTCAATCCCAATGTTACAACAGTGTTTTTGGATGATTTGTCCAAGGCTCCTACAGAAATTTTCAGATATTCACACGAGCAATTTGCGTAGCACATTTGTTACGAGCGAATTACTGCAGCCTTGTTTCATCCAGTGGGACCAGATCCAGCTAAAGCCTCTTCTCCCTCAGCTGAGGTAGAGGGCTTGTACCTAGACTGTTAATTTATGCCAAAGCATAAATAATTACATTACTTCCTTTTCCCTCAAACATCCTCCCCTTATAATAGCCCAGAACTAAGCAGCTGCTTTCCTGAACACACACAGGTGTTTTTATAGACTTTTAAGAGCCACACACTGATTTAGCCACATGCTAGAGGGCTCTCTCATTCGGTGAATGTCCACAGAATTTAAAGATAAAATTCTCCAGGATGTTTTTAATGCTTTTAAAAACTTTTCTACAGATACTATGAGAAACGTGACAGCTGTGAACTAGGACCTCAAATAAACATATTTCAGATTAGTAGCCTTTTCTATTCCATTTTCTCAGTTTGTGGAGAAAACGATACTTTCTCCTATGAATCAGTTTATCATTTGACATAGCCAAGCCTGCTGTCCCTGGGGCTGCAGCCACAGCCGCCTTGCCTAAACAGAGTGCGGAGCAGAGCCGGATGACGGGGGCCAACGCAGCGAGCTGCCCCGAGCAAAGGGGTGCTCCACAGAAAGCAGCCTGGCCAAGGGCATGAGGTTGTAGACCTGCCATCGTCTCCAAGGAAGGAAAACAAAACTTTCTTGATTAACAGCCTTTGGGGTTTCTGCAAATCCAAGAAATGACAGACGGGGTTACAGAGGAAGGGAGAGTGGAAAGACGGAAAAAAGAGTGTAAAACAAAAAACATGTTAGGCATGTGTCTGAAAGATGAGTAAACCCAGTGTGCTAGGGTGCTCCTAACGAAACAGAAAGATTTGGGACAGAAAGGAGTGTTACAGTCTCAGGCATTCACTTTTCAGGGTGTGGTTCCCTTTGAGAAAATGGGATTTTTAAAATTAAGTGTTACTATCAATTAAGTACTAGCACCAACTATACTTTCACATTAGACATGAAATCAGACATTCAGATATTGAAATTATTGCTATTATTAAAAATGCTTAAAAATATCTCTGCTGTCCTTAAAGCAATAAAGAATACAAATTTGGCTTGATTTATTCAAAAAAATTTTCCTGCCAAGATGCCCAGAATCACCCATGGGAATGCAAGACTGGAAGCGGACTTCTCGAGTCTCCCAAGATCAAGTCCCGCATCAGGATAAATCTTGTCGTAAATTTATTAACTCCATCTAAAAATAGGCAAGATTTATGCCTCTGTTGCTGTGATGAAAGGCAGCCCCAGATCCCCCTCCCCAGTAGCTGGACCGTGTCCAGCTTCCAGGTAGCAAACGTCCCCAACCAGTCCTTGCCTCCTCATGTGAGTGAAAAGTGAAAACAACTCTCAGAAGGGTATAAACATTCGTTTTAAAATGCAGAGAGACTGGGATTTGGCCTTTACTATTAATGAAGTTACAATTGCCTGATGCGAAGACTGTGTAGGTGGATAATTAATCTGCAGTGAAGCTGGTTGCTGGGAAGCCATTAACAGCTCACTTAGTTCGTGAGAAACAGGGGCTCTGCAACAACTTTTAGTTTGGCTGGCAAAGATTAATTTATTCAAAAGACACAGAGCCTGTTTGTTCATTTTTGGAAACATCAGCTTCTGCTCCATATCAAAAGACGAAAAGGACATTCCTTTTTCATTTTTCATGGAATATTGAATTTTTTGGTTTATGACATGACAAAGGCTTTAAAAATGTTAGTGTTTATTTCTGCAAATAAATGTTAAGTAGTATAACTTTTTCTTAAGTTTATATACCCCTTAATAAAAACTTCCTAACTTTAACACAAGGAACAGTAATTTCCTTTCCTTCCTTGTTTTTCAAAGTTCAAATTATGTGTGAAACCCAAAGCTTCTTTTCTTTCTATTTTAACTCATTTTAAACCCCCAAAACTCTAAATAGACATTAAAATACCATTATTAAAACTATTTAAAATTAGGTAAGGAAAATCAAAGTATGGATCAGCAGTTTTTAAAGTATACTACATATGTTTTTACATGTTTACAAATTGTGTATAATATATTTTACATCATTATCTGTAATACATTGTATCAAAAAATGAAAAAGAAAACATTTCCTATAAAATTAACTACCTGTTTGGTTTCAACCTTTCAATGAGTTCATATGGCAACACTAATGCAGTCTTTGGAAACTCCAGCTTTTCTTTTCCTAATATTTTGTAATTTTAAATTTGTAACATTACTGTTACAACCAATAAACTGTTTGCTTCATTCAGGTTCCTGGTTCGGGATGAATTTCTGTCACAAAGAAGCACAAAGAAAGAGACCATACTGACTTTTAAAAAATCTATCTAAACCTCAGCTTCTCTCATGTTGGAGATATTCACACCGTATCTGAAGTTTTCACAGAGCTCTGAGAAACAGAGATAGCTTTAAAGTTTACTTCCACATCCCCAATTGCCCGATTTCCAGTGCAGCCTAGGTCCAGGGTTTCAACTGAAGCTCATTTCTTAATATTCAGCTAATTTAAATGCTAATTAGACTAATTTGTTGAATAAAATGTGGTAGGAATTCATTAACAATTTTGCTGCTATTGTTTTATGTCTATAGAGAGAAATTTTCTAAAACAGGACTCCAGGGACAGTAGCGCATCTGTTACCAGTTGAACAAGTTGGATTTTTTTGTAAAACTAAACCTTAGAGTTGGTAATATATTGCAGAATGGCAGAGGAGATGAAGGAGTGATTTAAAATTTTCCAGATCTAGCCCATCTTGGACATAGACCACTAATGAAGAAGAGGCCTTATGCTCTCCTGGGCCCATCTGCTTCACGGGTTTTGCTTTGAGTTTTATATACAGAGGAAGAAAATGTGTCTTCTCTCTCTCATTAGCTACTACAGTCATTCCAGCTGATACTATAGTTTTTCTGCCTGATGTTATTGCTGCCTATACACAGAACTCAAACCGTTCACCTCAAGTCTGATACTGTGGATAGACTTTCATGGTTTTGTTGAGCTCCATGAAGTCAGTGAGGCTCCGCAGAGGTGGAGCAGATAGACAGAAAAAAGGATGAGATGATCTCTTTAGAAGGACAGTCTTGGGTTTTTTTGGTTTGGTTTGGGGTTTGGTTTGGTTTGGTTTCATTTGCGTTGGGTTTTTTGGGTGGATCTTATTTTTTTTCCCTTTTTTTCTGCAGTATGTGCCATTGCCACAGTCAACAAGGTATGTAAGCAGATGTCAAATTTTCAAGATGTGACTTTGAATCTGTTCACAACAAAAGTTGCTCTTGGGCTTAATTAGGTGACCCAACTTTAGTCAACAGACAGCATTATGATGCAAATGAAAACCCAGCCATTTTTCACAGGGAAAATATGTTTTCCCTGCTAATCTGACTAATAATCAGATGTTCAACTGAAAATACCTTTTCTCTGTGATTGAGGACTGAAGCTTATTTCCATCTAAATCAGCAGCATTTATGTTGTGCCACCTTCTCTGATTCCTACCCCATTAACTATTCCATGCCATCTTAAATTGAACTTAGAACTTATGAAAACTGGTAGCACTACAAATTATGAACTACTTGTATCTCACTGAATCCGGTATATCTGTCAACAAGCACACGCACCTCACAATACTGAGCCTTTCCTATTCTTCAGGTGTTTCTCAGCCACAATTTACCTGGAGGAGGGGTGAAAATGTTTTGCATCTGGTGTGTCACCTGAGACTGACGATGAGGAAAGCACTGGTGATAAAGTTTTGATGCCATGGGGATGTTTGTATAATATTGATTGCAGAAAGCATAAACTCATGTTGTCTTTTGGAAGTTTTGTATGATATGGAAGCTTTTTGTTCATAGTGGTTTGTTGACCTGAATGTACTACAAGGAACTGAAAAGGTCTTAGAGTGTGGCAAAAAGTAAAAAGAAAAATTTTGTTAAAAAATAATCTATTTTGGACTCTGATCTCCTCCTGTGTCAGCTCCCATGGCTGAATTAGTCTGTGGTTATTTTGATTTGCATGTAAGGCAGCTGCCCCCAGAGGGCCATCTAAAAAATCCCCCAGATTTGGGAGGAATATGGAATCAGGTCCCTCCCTGCTAAAGATTTTCTGTTAGTCAACGTGGAATATGTAACTGAGGCAACTCAAAGGCCTGTAAACATCTTTCTTCTTCTGAAGATAAATATATTTCATGTATGACTTTTGAGTTCACATATGAATTTAGATACTTAATTCTGATTAAAAAAATAAACAGTGGCTGATAGAAACCTGAATATTGTTGTGGATCTGGGCATTACTATTTGTTTGCCTTAGTTTTCCACCTGTAAATATTACTCTACTCCACAAAGGACCCAAAAAGAAAAACGTGTTACAGCTAGTGAGTGATGTGTTCAAGTATAGCAGTGGTGGGGGCTATACAAACATATCATGATTGAAAGGGGATAGGAAGGAATGTAAAGGAGGTCATCCGTATTGAGAATACCATTTATACGTGAAAAAGCTCCAAATCTGTTTACCACTATTTTAATTTAGTTCTGTGCTTGTTGTTTTTTTTGTTTAAACTTTTGTTCCTGAATGCTAGAAGTGAATGTAATTAAGTTTAGAAGTATTTCAAATGGAGGTCAGTACTCACTTCTACATGTTGACAGGTCTGAATGAGTTTTGCCAAAAGAGTTTCCAGTTCAGTATTCCTCTTAATAAGGTTGGTGAGGTTACTCTCCAAATTTTGCTGTCAAAAAGAAAGAAAATAACACATTAGCATTTTGAAGAATTTAATGTTTAGGTGAACAGTGGAAAAATTGATATATTTTCAGGATCTGAATTGTATAATTACACAGGTATGAACACGAGACTTTCATTTTGATATGCTCCATTAGATGTTTTGTTTTTGCATCAAGTATGGCAAGACAAGAGAGCAGAAAAGTTCAAGATAGAGCAAGTTCTATAAAATAGTGTTTCTAAGGACCTACTAAAAACTAGATTAAGCAATTAGTTTTAGTCAGAGGGAGAAAAAATGAGTAAGGAGAAGAGCAGGGAAGGTAAAAACATTTCACCAAAAAAAGTGGTTTATTTTGGCTGAGAACACTTTTTGACTCCTTATTTCCTGCTCTCAGTCTAGCATTGGCATTTAAAAGCCTGCTGCTAACTGAGGTCTCTGAGCATGTGCCCCTTTGGGACTGGGGGAGATTGATCTAATTGATTCAATTCCTTAGTTCAGTAGAGTATATTTTTTAATAAATAATTCTAAAGAAAAACATCCTTTCTATGCATAATAATGAATTATCTACTTGCAGATTGTGCCTTCACTAATTGTTGTCAAAAGAGAACTTGTGGCTTGTGTCTGTGTTTATCAACTGATTAGGGCTGCAATAAATATCTGCAACTGTGGGAGCTTGGAGTGCTTTCCAGCTTCCAGATTTGATGTTGCATCCTGGCCACTGTACCATTGCATGTGAAACTGAGGTCTAGAAACAAATGTTTCAGCCTCCCTTCTCCCCTCCACATCCACAGAAAGGAAATCCAAGCGCATGAGAAGGAGGAGGTTTGTGATCTGCTCAAGGGTCGGAAGGCTCTGCAGAGGGATCTGGACAGGCTGGATCAATGGGCTGAGGCCAATTGTATGAGGTTCAACAAGGCCAAGTGCCAAGTCCGGCATTTTGGTCACAACAACCCCAGGCAATGCTACAGGCTTGGGGACAAGTGGCTGGAAAGATGCCCTGCAGAAAAGGACCTGGGGGTGTTGATTGACAGCCGGCTGAAGATGAGCCAGCAGTGTGCCCAGGTGGCCAAGAAGGCCAACAGCATCCTGGCCTGTGTCAGAAATAGTGTGGCCAGCAGGAGTAGGGAGGTGATTGTGCCCCTGTACTCGGCTCTGGTGAGGCCGCACCTCGAATCCTGTGTTCAGTTTTGGGCCCCTCACTACAAGAAGGACATTGAGGTGCTGGAGCGTGTCCAGAGAAGGATGACGAAGCTGGTGAGGGGTCTGGAGCACAAGTCTTATGAGGAGCGGCTGAGGGAAGTGGGGTTGTTCAGTCTGGAGAAGAGGAGGCTGAGGGGAGACCTCATCGCTCTCTACAGTTACCTGAAAGGGGGTTGCAGAGAGGTGGGTGTTGGTCTCTTCTCCCAAGTGACAAGTGACAGGACAAGAGGAAATGGCCTCAAGTTGTGCCAGGGGAGGTTCAGGCTGGATATTAGGAAAAATTTCTTTACTGAGAGAGTGGTGAGAGACTGGAATAAGCTGCCCAGGGAAGTGGTGGAGTCACCCTCCCTGGAGGTGTTCAAGGAAGGTGTGGATGTGGCATTGTGGGACATGGTTTAATGGGCATGGTGGTGTTGGTTGATGGTTGGACTTGATGATCTTACAGGTCTTTTCCAACATTAGTGGAAATTCTGTGATTCTGTGAGTCTGTGAAGGCTGTGACCTGCTCCCTAGTCTGGCTGTCTTAGGACCAGGACCCTGTGGTGCACCATAGAACCTGCAACTACCAGCTCTTTGCTTTTTACTATATATCCTGTGATAGCTGCTGTTTGACATGAAATTCCATCTTCTGGAAGCACATAGGCATGAAAAAGTCCATGAAATGCAAAGTTTCCACAGAGATAAAAAAGCCCTGTATATATAACCTGAGTCCATGAAACAGAAGAAGAAGAGTAGTCCTGCCATAAACACTCAGTTATTTCAGTAACTTCAGGGGCATATATTTAATTTTGAAAGTCCTGGGGACTGCTGGTGTGACAAGCTGTTCCTCATAGTTATTCACCTATGTAAGTGTGTGAGACTAGTCCCTTGCTTAGTATTCTTGACAGTCTGACAGTCCCTGCCTTTTAATTGTAGTTTGTCCTCTGAGCAGTCCCCAGTACCTAGGAAATACTGAACAAGAATACCAGAGCTGGGCCCTGTGCTTCTCTCCTCACAAGGGCTGTAGCATCTCCGCAGAGCTCTCATTAATTTCATCCCTCCTCATCTTTTATTAATGGGCTTCTTTTCTTAACACTGTTACTTTTCCCCCCGATGTATCTATTCTGTCCCTTAAGACCCTTCAGCTACCATGAACTCACCTGACTTCTCTCATCCTTGCCCCCCTGCTCTTACAACCTCCGTGCACGCATTTAATGTGCGTGTGTGTGTGTTTTGTGGTGCTGTTACTCCCTGTCTATTTTGTGCTGTTTTAAAACACTTTGTTCCTTGCCCTCCCTCCCTTTCTGCAGCCCTACAGTCTCCTTACTCCATATTGCATATGGCTAAAAATGAGTGAAGCCAGCAGTATTTCACTGCTGAACCATACATACTTTGGCATTTACCAGGGCTGATTCTGTAAACACTGGAGGAGCAGTCAGTCCTGTTCCATTAACGATAGCACAGGATTTTGATGGCTTTACGTATAAAACCCTTCTGAGAAGCGTGATGGGTGTTTGAAGTACATAATTTTGGCATTTTCTTCCCAGCACAGCCATACGTATCATGTATCACAAGCTCTGACTGTAAAAATACCTTCTACACTGCCTTTATTTTATAGCCCATTAAAACAAAGAGTAACAAGAATGGGCATTCTTTACTGAACAGTTTGAGCTGTATCTTTTATTTCCATAAGCTGTACTGTGAACAATCATTTAATTGCAAAGGCATGTTTGCTGTGCTGTTAGATGTCCCTTTGTAGAGCTGAGACTCACATGCAGAGTCAAAATGCCATATATAGTTAAAGTATCAGATAACCTTTGTCTTTAAAAAACAGTTTGTTAAGAGGGGACCAAATGTGCAAATACTCAAAATGATGTTTACATACCATCTTATTGCCCATATATTCATTTTGTACATGTTCTAATGTTTTATACCAAAAGATTTAAAATGAAAAATGTAAACTATTGATTGGCATTGCCTAATTTCAAAATGTATTATTGGACATAATAAATGCTAACAGTTGGGACCTTCACATACTATGAAGAAAAAATGTTCTCAAAGCTGTTATGGAATACTGCAGTGATTTTCAATAACCTGAAAGTGCCTTGAACTAAGGCTATTAATATATGAAGAGTAAATATTTTTCTCCAAAACAGAAATTTATTTAGCCATAAATTATATACAGATAATTATATCCAGGGTATTTCCAAATTCTGGATAAAGAACAGAATTTTAGAATAAGTTCTCTATCCAGTGAATATAAACATAAATCCATATATATTATTATGGTTTCACACAGGTCTCTTGATGTCCTCTGCATTTCCTAATTGTGAAAATGGAGGATAACTACTAAACAAGTGAGTTGCCTTACAAAAGGCAAAGACTTAGTGCATTCCTGAGCTCTAGCTCCTCGAACTGTGTCATTTTCAAACTGGAAAGCCTGGAATTTTGTTTCCTTGCAGTTTGGTATGCAAGAAATTGGGGTCTTTTTAAGTCAAGAAGTATCAGAGTTTTGATAAACTTCTGTTGAAAAACATCAGTTTATATGAATGCTTTACTAAATAGCAAGGACTTGACAGCTGCTTTCTGAAATTAATGTCAATCTTTCCAGTTTCACTAGGGCAAGTACTGAATGGCAGCTCTTAAAACTGGCCTGGCTTGGAAGTTTTAAAGGTCATAAAACTAGATCAATTCTTGCAGTATGTTTACCCAGATTTTCTCTTGGCATTATTTTCCTCCAGTTCTTTCCCCTATTCCATTCCCATACAGACCATGGCACCACTTTGGTTGCCACATGATAATATGACCAGAAGTGGAGTTCAAGCCTTGCACTCTTTCTTTACTCTGTATAGGGGGAGCTGGAAAGGGCTTGAAAGACTTTATATTTCAGAAGTACTTTAACTTGCTCAGACATTCCAAAGCGTCACAAGCTCATTTCACATCCACACACATCAGGTTGTGTAAAACTTCAATCCCGAATTTGGAGCTCTGGCCATCATGAAAAATCAATCCAGTGGTGTAGACCAAAATTCCTGGCATAGTGAATTGTAGTCAGGTTTTAAGTTTGGAGAAAGGGTGCTCCCGCATTATGATGAGTACATGTGAAAATGAGTGGCAGAATAAGCTTATTCAAAGTAATGCCTTCCTCCCACCTAATCTTCTACTGTCATTCTCTTAGGTGAATCAAATTGCAACTGTATTTTTAGAAATGTTGTAGATAAATCATAATTTCTTAAACACTTCCACCTGCCTTTCCTTATCTTTTTTTGTCACTTGTTAATTTTTGTCATTACCTGTCTATAAAATCTAATCTTAGAAATGCAGGGATTGGTTTTTAACAGAGGGAGAATAGTTGCTCTGCATTTTCTCTGTGAACAGGCTTCATGCATGTTAACTCCGTGGATGCAAACTGCTCACAAAAGCTAAAAGGCAGGCTGAATGCTTCGTGACTTACCAATGCAGACCTAGGCCAAGATCTTGACATCCCATGCATGCTTTGCAACTGTTTTTACAATATCGAGTATAAAGTGAAAAGAATGCTTACTGTCCATTTAGCATGGTCTGACAACTATACAACATAAATATTCCTATAATCTTGGGATAAATCCAAGTAGGTGGAATCACAGAAATGTAATTGAAAAGGACAGTTGAGGATGATGTTTCATTTTGACTCTGCATGCCTATAAAATGATATGATCCAGGGACTGGAGTCTGAAGTTGGAAAAATTAGTGCTAAAAATTAGAGGAAGGCAACTCAGGACTGAATGCCTTCTTTAAGCTGCTGTCTAGCTCACACTGAAGTCATGATCTTCTTGTAGTAACAATTGCGTGAGGCTTGTGCTCTGATTGAAGTGGGAGGTCAGACTAGGTGATCATAATGGTCTCTTCTGGCCTTTAAATCTATCAGTCTATGAAAACCAAATGTGAACCCATGCCCTTTGCCAAATTAACAGTCTCATGCAAAGCATCGCTTGTCTAAAATAGGAAGGTAGCACAAACAGATAGTCCTAAGCTACTATACAGGTTGAAAACGCTGTCAAAATAAATTAATGTAAGCTTCTTAAGAAGAAAAACGCTGACTTGTGTGATCCTGCCTTACATCACAGCAGAGAAAACAACATCCCAGAGATGATCTTCTCAGAGGCATTTTCCCGGTCCAGAAAAAACATCTATTCAAAAGGCCTCAAGAGAAAACATCCAGCTATCAGCTACAATGAGATTTTAAATTCCATTTGAAGTAAAGGCACTGTCTTTTTCTCATGAAAAATATTCTTTTTCCTGCCATTGTTAAATATAAGGATGCATTTATATTTTCCACTCACTGCTTACTGGAAGGTTTTGAGAACCAATCCACTGAAACTGCAGCACGTGCTAAGACTCACACACTGTGGGACAGTACTTTGTAACAACAGCCTTGCTCACCGTTTACATCAAATCCGTCATGATCAAAGTCCTTTGGAAGCAAACATTGACAGCAGTTTGCATTTCCTTTGCTCCTGGTGTAGAACTGACCAGGGTAAGGCATATTATGAAGCTACCTCCTGGTTTAAAGAAGAAAACAACTTTGGAGAGCCTTCTGGGCTTATCAGAGCCCTGCATAGTGGAAATTAGGTCAAGTAATTATATAAGTTTCATGAGAACCACAGCCACCCTCCCATCAGCTCTCTTTACAAATGGCCACACTGAAACAGAGGTCATATATTTTCAGATTTGTTTGGTTAAAGCATGTAACCAAAGGCCACACAGTTACACTGCAGTAAAACTGAGATGAGGAATAAAATGCCACAAAGCAGAAGTGTGATTGTACCCTAACTTACTCAAGCTAGCAGGGCAACCAGAATGGTGTTGACATGGCAGATCAGTCTTTAGTACGTGCAGGCTGGCTGGAGATCATAAGTATACACCCTGTCGCTCACAAAGTCCATGCAACCACATCTTCACTGCAACTGTTTTTCCTCCTAACTCAAAGAAGTTGTGCTTGTACGTGCTCCGGTTACGTTTCCATCTCGTCGTGGTGACATACCCTATGAACTAGGCCTGTTGCCTCCAGGACTTTTGTCTAACCTATTATAAAAGTTGCCAATCAATTCCAGAAGAACTGCCAGAATACCAAGCACGTTTTTGAGCCAGGTTTTTGGTGTATGCGAGATTAATGTTTCCTTTGGTGTTCTTTATTTAAATGGACATGCCAGGTGCACATGGAAAAACTTAAGCAAATTTTTATTCTACGTATTTGTCCTGAAACAGATGACTACTCTTCTGTAGGATACACATGCTCGAACCTGTATTTCTCCAGCCAGGGAACGGTAACATTTGTGGTTAATAGGAATGATTGACCTCAAGTCTCAAATGTGCAGAGCTTGACAACTGCACTCCACATTTCTATGTGAAAAGAAATAACAGCTATGATGTTGATACACTCCTGGGGACTAAGATTTTTACCTCAAGTGATTACAGTATATCACAAGGAAAGACCCATGAGATACTGCACTGTTAATTAATTGTCCAGGACTATTTTTATTAAAAGTGCAATAAAAATAGCTGCATTTGAATCCACTATGACTTAAATGATGTTAACTAAGTTGGGACTATTTCCATATTTCATAGGAATGTCGCTTATTGTTTTATTAACCCTTATTTAAAATGGGATATTGTGAAAATTAAAGGAAGTCCAAGCATTTCCTGTTCTTGACCACATAAAATCCTTATTAACTGAGAGGGCAATATTCTAGGCAAAACCTACAATTGCGCTCTCAGTTCTCTGCAAAGCCATGCCCTCAAATACACCATGGTGCTTGCCACTTGCAGTCATGGCTCTGCCCTTTGATTTAACTACACTAATCTGCCTTGTGAGTTGCTTTACTGCCATGCCCTTTAGCCTTCCTTCCCTGTTTCTTCTCCCTTCCTCAGAGCATAAGACAAATTTTGCAGCTGGAGCCTCTGAGGAAAAGGGACAGGACAAGAGCCATATATATAGTACAATACAGCAAAAGTTTTCCTTTGATGTGCAGTACTAGGCTCGGGAAAGAAACAATATATATACTTTAAAACTATATATATTAAAAACAGGGACCATTACCAAGAACATAGGCCAATGCAACTGACACTGCTTAGTTATTTTCAATATTATAACATGAAATGAACATATGAAAAATGAAAAGAAAATACCATTTTCTTTTAAACAGAGAAAGCAATTTGTTTTCTCAGGGCATTCAAACATGTTATAAAAACTTTGTCCCAGTTTAGACAGTGACAAAACTGAATATAGGACAAGTAACTTTTTTTTAGAGATTCCCATTTCAATCAAACTATTACAAGATATCTAAATGTTGGCTTGGCTGGGATCTGGGGGGTTGCTTCAGCGTTATTTCTAATGAATCATTAATCAAAGAAGGACTAGCATAATCATCAGGAATCAAGGCTCAAGAAAGACTAGATTAAGCATTTGACTAAATTAAAACCAAAGCCAGTCTCAGACTGATATGTGAGCTAATCAAGGTTTACAAAACTGTAGATATATTTGAGGTCCAAATATATTCGATTTATTTTTTTTTCACTTCAATGCAGTAGTCAAACTGGAAGCTGAAGTGTTAAAAGAGCACAACAAATACCAGACACCCTTCATTTAAAGAATGGCATTAAAGACTTATTGAGGAGAGTTAGAGGATTCATAAGTTCATTCTTTTCCCCGCAGGCTAATCCAGTGCAATGAAGGGGGTTAAGGAGAACTTGAACTTTTGCACAGCTGTCCTTGCAGCATCCTGGCTGCATCCACTTCCAAACTCCCAGGACGTGGAACGTACTTAAAACCAGGAGTTCAACAAGAGCTCCTCCTTTTTGAAACGCCTAATCTTATATTGCACAAGCAAGACATGGGAAGTATTCTTTCCAAAAACTGAAGTTCTGAGGTTTGCACATCACTAATGACAGACATTTATAGGAAGAGAAAGCAAAAAAAGCTCATCCAAAGAACCACAATTCATGCAGTGTTATTAAAGTCCTGGCTTCTACAGATGCCTGCCTAAACATTTCTGAAAGTTTGTGTTTTATTTAAGAGGTTATATTATGGAAAAAAATGTTTTTAATCAGTCTGTACATATTACTGCATTTTGCGTTTGAAAAATTCCATCTTATCCAACCAGGTATGTATAAAAAATAATTCAGTATTCTGCAAAACTGGCAAGTTGGAAAGGATGGCTAGATAGGCGAGGAGTAGAGAAGGTCCACATGGTGATTTGGTCTGTGTTAGGTAGCAGATGGGTGGAGCTGTCACAAACCTGATTCAGCTCTTTCTGCTGGCCTGTAGCATTTATGTTTCTCAGTATGGCAAACAGCACTTTGAAGGACTCCTGAGGATATTAATTGTCCATCCAGATAATGAAGCTGGAAGTCCATCTCCTGGCATGGCTGGATGGAGTGGGATGCCCAGGGCACACACTGGCTTTGCCTGCTACTGGCGCAGCAACTAGCAGTTGGGCTAAACAGACCACCAGCAGGATTCTGTTCAAGAAATGGGATTGACTTTCTTTGCAGTTCCTCTATAGAGAGGAAACAGGTGCATCTGTGAACACAATATATTCCCAGCTGTTGCTCTGGCAGTGTATTAGGAGCCATATAGGCACCATTGGTAAGCCCAAGTGAAGCCAGAGCACAGCATCTCTTTTGGAAAATGCCAATCCCACTGTCCAACAGCATGGTGCATGAGGCAAGTGTCAAGCAACCACTCAATCAGAAAGATCCAACTCCGACTTAGGGTAATTCATGCTAAACAAAGACCCACTTACAATTACATATTATGGTATTTTTTTGTGCTTATAGACTCTCCAGCATTTTGCCAAGAAGTACACCATGAGCTAATTCTTCCACTCTGGAGCACTCTGGTTTTGCGCCACTGAAGTCATTGGTGGTTCTGCCTTTTCCTTCCAGTGAACAGGCTCCAGCTGTAAGAGGTTACTCACAATAAAAAAGTTGGCATCTGTCCAGTTGAATGCTCATTCTGGCACATGCTCATTGCCTTGCTGCCCTCAGTAAGAGCTTGGTCTAGACAGAAGTGTAAATCTCTTTGTGTTTTCTTCTCTTCATTTGCTCTATTTCCTACTCAGTATACTAAACCCCTCTACTATATTGAGTAAATGCCCCAAAAGAAGTTTGGCATGGTCAACCTGAGTTACTCACATTTTTAAAGTTTAGACATGAACTTAAGTACTTTTTTTGAAAAGAAGGCTTAAAAATTCATCTAAAATAGTTGTCAATCTGGCCTGATAATATACTTTGTCAGTATTTTTCTATACAAGCACCAGATCTTGAATTTAGGAGTTAGGGAAATAATCACCCTTGATTTAGATTTCAGCTACAGAGTTGTTATTATATTTAAATCTTTGACTTTACAAGTTGTTATGGATAAAACCAGAGAATAATGTTAAATAATCTCAGTACAATTACATACTTAGGGACTTATTAAAACAATGTGATGGTGATGAGCTAAGTTTAAACTAAATAGTGAGTATAAATTGCAAGGTACAGTTCATGATACGGAGTCAGATTTTGTTGCATATTTCTGTCATACTCAGGTGAAGTTTCTGTTCTGACCTGCCGAACCCTTATTGCCAATACTTCATCAGACATCAACTCCAGATTTCAAATTCACCAACCAACAAAAAAAAAAAAAAAACAAAACAACACCAACAACAAAAAACCAAACCAAAAAATAGAATAACTAGACCAAAACAACAATAAAAAATTAGGAGCTTTTGGTTGGAAAACCAGGTTCAGGTCTAAGTATAATTTAAATATCCATCCACTGGAAAAATAACCACAACAAAAGTAGCACTTCCTTTTTGCCTTGTATTTGCAACTGATATATCAAAGAAAAGCATACCAAGGAAATAGTCAGCAGGCAGAAGTATCATCCTCTCTCATTTAATGTGCAACACTAAAAGCTATTCCTCCCCTTACTTCAGCAGTGGACCCAACCCCATTCCCAGACATCCTGATCTCCCTCACCACTCTTACCTCCAAAAAACGTATGTATTTTGCCCCTTTTTCTTTGGTCATGCTGTGACCTGCCCAGCTGCTGCTACAACGCGCCCCTCACCTCCTGCTAGATTTTATGAACCTCAGTTGAACCCAGTTGCTGGCTCCTGCTTTGCTGGCAATGCACAGTGCCAAGAGTTTCTGGGTGGAAGGCCTGAAAGTAACTTGGATGCTCAAGAAAATGCTCAGGGGGTAAGGGATGTGTGCTACAGCCAGGGGAGCACCCAGAGAAATAATTTCTTTCTTTCCCCTGCTAAGATGTTATTTTTCAGTCCCTATTGGAGTGCACATTCACTCAGATTAAAATGCAATAATCAATGTTAATCTGAAAAACATTTAAGGGGCCAATACATGAAGGACAGATTATTATTTAACAGCCCTTGACAATGTATATGGAATGTATATGGAATGGTTAAAAAAAAACACAACCAAAAGCAAATAACCCATGTGGAGGCCACAGCAGGCTTCTGTATTTCACTTATTTCAGCATTGCAGATAATAACAGATGTGTTTCATTTTACTAATATGAACTAATCAATTAGTATGAACTAATCAATTACTATGAACTAATGAATTGTTCATATTAATATGAACAATTGCATGAGGATACTTCAAAATAGTGAATTCTAGCTCAAGAAGGCATGTTCGCATGATTGTGGACCGAGTACTTTTGTAGTTTATTTTTACTATGCTCCTCTGATAATAAATCACTTGTAACATGCCAAACCAGAAACGTAACTCAAGTCAGTTCTACTTCAGCAATATTTGTGGTCCCATCATTATATTCCAAACACTATTTTCCATTTGTTGCTTCAGTTTACATACAGCTTGAAAGCATATACAAGGTAAAATTTCTGTCGGTAAGAATCAGTGGATTGTGACAACATGTTCCTAGTAGCAGCATAGAACTCTGATCTCTCAAGACATTTAAAACATACCATTAAAAATTTAAAATTCTGCTGTAGTTTAGCAAGGAGATAGATCTCATGATATGAATTCAAAGGACATTTTTAGAATAAAAGTGTAAATAGAAGCCCAAATATGTGTACCTGTAAGATCTCAAACTCACACTGTGCCGGCACAAGCTTATCTATCACTGTTTCAATTTCTAACACATAATTTTGTACTTCATCTTCTGAGTTGAAACTTTCCTTTCTCTGTTTTCTTGACATTTCAGATTCTCAGCTGAAATGCAGAGCACTCAGGAAAGATCTACATGTTCTCTTCATAAAAGAACTGGAATGATTAATAAGAGATCCACATATTCTAATAGCAAAAGGCTTTGAACATTTTACTAATAAAGTAAGGACAAGAAGCTTTGTCTTTGATGTCAGCATTAAACATCCAAATTTGCATTAGTAAATTTGGTAAATCTGGCATCAGAAAAGAGAGCATTTAATGCACAGAAAACCAAAGCAATATTTAAGTACATATATATCCTAGAATTTCATAAATGCTCATGTAAGAACAAAAATCATATGAAAAACAGAGAATAAACCATCTGAATCCACAGTCCCTTCTCTACAAGTAGAGCAAGCAATACGTATAATCCAACCCTTCTTTAAAACCTTAGAAACAAGAAAAATCAAGATAATTTTTTGAAGCGCCATTTTTCTGTTACCTCTTCTTCTTCCAAAATGCCAAATTCAGAACTGATGGTTCCCTAGAGGAACTCATGTGTGAGTAATGAAGCTTTCTAACTTACCTTTGAATGATCTACAAAGAATCTTAAACCCTTTCATTTTACTTAATCTAGCATATCTAAATTAAGGATGCAGAACTGAGCTAGTCTTACATGGCCTGCTGATCATTTTCACATCAGGTGGGCTAACAGCAGGAAAATGTAGAATCAGCCTGCCTGAACCCTCCCATATAGCTTTGGCCACTTTTCTGTAACCGTTTATCATGACAGGCATTCAGGCAATGAAAAATACATGTGCCTACATTTTGGTGAAAAGACTAGCAATTTAAGAGAGATGTGCAAATCCAATTATTCCTGGAGAAAGAGAGAGGGACATCTTAAAATTTCATTTGACACATTTAGATAACATGACCAATTTATACATACTTCCTCCAGACAAATTATTAATTTGATTTATCACAGCCTTTGAAGTTTTCCCTACTATCAAGGCTGGCAAACTTTTACTACTGAAAACATGAGCCAGTGCTGATTATATAACTATGCTTTGTCACTTTGGGAAGATATAAAAACTGTCAAGCCTATGGAAGTATGTATTTGGGGCCTGTAGTTAACTAATTTTGATTTTGATCTCAGACAAAGTTTTCTTTGGAGAAGAGACGTGGACTTGATTCACCCAGTACATTACTTCAGGTTTGTATTTTTAACATCCATTGTTTCTGAGAATCAGGTATACTGACTTTGTGAGAAACACATTCTTTAGCTGTATAAAACAGACACAAACAAGCACGCATTTACATAGGTACTCATACATGCTCTGTAATGTGGAAAAAATAAGTTATACAATGTGCAAACGGAAGGAGAGCACAGCCTCCTCTGGTGTTTCTGTGCATGGTTAACAATAACGTTTTGAGGTCACACTGATTGAGGGCTGAGCCCAATTTTGTACGCTCAACAGTTTTTAAAACACCCCATGAAAATATAGCTCTTTAATGTCCTTTGTTCTTTTCCTTGACTGAAGGAGTTAGGTCTTTACTCCCTTGAAAAGAGAAGGCTCAGGGAGGACCTCATCACAGCATTCCTGTACTTAAAGGGCAGCTACAAAGAGGACAGAGGCTCTCTCTTCACAAGACGCTACAGGAAGAAGACAAGGGACAATGGGTACAAGTTGCACTGGGAGAGGTTTCATCTTGATGTAAGAAATTTTTTACAGTGGGAACAATCATTCACTGTAACAACCTCCCCAGGGACATGGTAGTCCTCATCACTGGAGCTTTTCAAGATGCAATTGGACAGATAGTCTAGATAACCTCATCTAGGCTCTCTTTCCCATGAAAGTTTGCACCAGATCATCTTTCAAGGTGCCTTCCAACCTGGGCTGTTCTATGATTGATGATTTATTAAGTACTTTTATTAGTTGAAGAGCTGTATCTATTATCAAAGCATTGTTTTAAGTGTGGCTCTGTGTGCATGGGCGTGTGCGCACGTATGGGTGTGTTTTAGCAAATGCTATTTGGGCTCCATACCTGTATTTTGAGCTGATTTGCCTAGTTTGAGCTGATTTCAATTATGCAACTCTTCCCTGATTTTGACCATTATAGGGTCACTAACAGTCAAAAGTGAGTTGTGTATGGGAGAGGAGAACTGACTTCTATCTAATTTCTACTGACCTGGTCCACTCTTTCCCGTATCACCAGGAGTTTGGAAAGCAAAGCCTGGGAACACTTGTCAACCCTCAGGACGTCAGGCTCTCCCAGACTGAGGGGCTTCAATTCCTCCTTTCTGCATACACCCCTGTTTGCCCTGTGCATAAACATGCAAGTCTGTGAGATGGCCAAGAAAATAATTGTGCAAATAGCTGAGGAGATGCCAGGAGGACAATGCCATATATTACCTGCATAACTGATGTCAAGAGCATTTCTATTTTTCCAATTGCTCAACTGTTTCTAGAAGTGTGTACATTTTGCAGTTACACTGTGACAAGAATAGTGAGTTGGCATTGGTAAGCCTTTCACTTTGTTGTAACTGTTCATGCAGGACATGGGAATTACATCTGGGAAATTGCATATGCTAGATAATATTATTGACTATTGAAATGACAGCTCCATTAACTTTCATTTTTTTCACTTGTTTCTGCCAGAGTGTTTCCTATTCTGCATACTTACAGTATAAAACTAGCTTTCAGCCAGGATTTTTTAATTAATAAGGATCTTATTCTACTTTATAGTTCAATATCTCAGGGTTTTTTTTGTTTCATAATAATGTATTTGTTCTGAAAGCTAACAGCAACTCAAGTCATGTAATGTCTTTGTTTCCATAGTAACCACCTTGATTCAACTGAAAGAAACAAATGAAACACCAAATACCTGAGGTATTAAAATGCCCTAAATTAGTCATTTAAGTAATGAAATAAAAATTGATAAAAAACAGTTTTCTTAAAAGAGATAAAACAGTATAAATAAAAATACTTTGTACTTTCCCTCTATGAATTTCAATTACTTTTACAAGAGATTATGATCCTTATGATCCAACATTATGATCCTTATGTTACAAATTATTCAATTTCCTTAAAATCAAATGCCTTTAATCCAAAACCCACTGAAGGCTATACTAGTTTTTCTACTGAGTCAATGGGCTTTGAATGAGATTCCTCAGAAGCCAGTAAAGCTAAGAAGAAGGTCCCTCTCGTCACAGATACCATGTGCTCGTAACACGTGCTTGCACAGACAAGTAATCTGGACGCTCAAGATATTGATTAATTATTACTTTGTTGTCAGAGTAGTATCGGTATATTTGATATCACACTTTGGCTCA
The DNA here is from genome assembly GCF_030936135.1 of Gavia stellata. NCBI lineage: Eukaryota > Metazoa > Chordata > Aves > Gaviiformes > Gaviidae > Gavia > Gavia stellata. The sequence continues at coordinate 81,472,003 of NC_082594.1, forward strand.
AACAACATGTACATGATTACCAATGACAGCACAACAGCAATGACTCAAAGATGCCTAGGTTTGACATAACAGAGGTACGTTGCCCTTGCCACAGTCCATCGATACATGATCAAAGTGAAAACTTAGTGGATAAACATTCCCAATTCAGACTTCTAAAACTAGCACCTCAGAAACATTCTATGAAAAATTACTGTCTCACAGCTGAATGTCATTTTGAAACTGCATGTCTGAAAAAGGAGATTTCAGTAGTTCCTGGTGGGTTTGTCCAGACCTTTAAGGCTGTACATTCCCATTACTAAACATGTGCTGCGGTATGTCTCCAGTGTACGACATTAGCTGCTGGGTGCTTTTCAAAGTAAATAGAAGTCTGGTTTGTTTCATTTTGCAGGTACCTTCAGAAACGTCTTAGGTAGAAATGAAATTTGTACATCAAAAATGCTTTTGAGACTCGGGGCCGAACAACTAGCACTAAAATCAAATGTGAATGAAGGAAAAGGAAATCTGTAAAAGCAGTGCATCTAGTAGCCCAACTTGGTGATTTTCTTTAAGAAAACATGATGCTTGCAGAAAAGGCCCCACAGATCCTGGTGGACAGCAAGCTGACCATGTGCTCCCACAGCAAAGGTGGCTGTTGTCACCTTGAAGGCATTCAAATGCTGGAAGAGCTTGCCCAAAGAGGCTGTGCAGTTCCATCGTCAAAGATATTCAGAACAGTTAGTTCCTAAGCAACCTGGCCTCATTGTGCAGGGGGCTGGACTAGATAACCTCCAGAAGTCTCTGCCAAACAAAGTTATTCTGTATTTAAGATGCTGATCTTAATAAATAATATATTTTACTAAAATTGTAAAAATCTGAAGATCTTTTAAGACAGATAGTTGAGCCTTAAATAATATTCATATAAAGAATTTAATGAAGTATATTTATTTATTTAGAAGCTTTCTTATACCTTGTTTTATGTTTCATCAGAGCTATGAGAGCTGTAATATCCAAATATGAAGTAAACTAATGTGCTTTTTATAAAAGTACAAGGAACTAATAAATATCTATGATTTTAAGATTTTGTTTTAAATATTCAAGGAGACAGATTTCAGGAAAATCAGCTTTTAGGATTTTGATAAGCTTGTGAGCTTTATCAGATATGCCTAATATGCCCATCATCATAGTACATAAGTGCCAGCTTTTTGTGTACATTTGGTAACACTATTTAAAGTACGTTGTAAACCACGAGTGAATAATATGGCTACATAGGTTGTTCTATTAAGTTCATTGAACTTATTTTTTGAATTCTTATGTTCTGCAGGATATCAAGTTTCAGTGAATAATATACTTTCTGGGTAGTGTACAATTACAGAAACATCACACCTTTTCTACTTCACCTGGAACCTGTCACAAAGAAAGAGACTAATTTATTAAGGGATGTTTTCAGTTTTCAGGTCAACTGTGAGAGATGATAAATAAAACACAACAGGAACTCTGAGACATCTTCAGCCTTTGCTATTTCATATACTCTACTAAAAAGAAAAATCTGATTTATTTTCTTCCATTCAGCATTGGTTGGGCACTCTAAGAAAGGGTGGAAAAATTGCCACCCTTTTTTCAAGACTTGGTCTGTCAGCATGTGGCACCAGACCATTGTGGTTTAACGCTCCTGGGCTGCACTGATGGGCATGAAAGTTTCAAAGAGCTTTAATTTTAAAATTCATCAATGGAGAGAATAGATTCAAGCCTGCTTTTAACATTTGCCTGCTTGATATGAAAGCTGTAGGGCTAAAGGAAGAAAAAGCCTTAAACTGTGTGTGGGTTGCTTTACATAGAAGTACAAATTAAATTAAGAGAATTTAGTACTATACATTGTTAGAAAAGCATAAAGAAAAGAGCACCACCTAAACAAATTACAAATCCTTATATAAAACTTGGGCCTATTTCTCAGTTTTCCCTGAATAGCCTGGCTGCCCTGTTTTTCTCTGTCCCATTAAATTGTGCTTTTTTTCCACAGTCAAAAATGCCACTTAGCTGAAGTGAAATGCTTAATTCTTTTGAGGGTATACAGTATGGGTTTCCTAATTAGGACATCCTGTGGAAGCTCAATTTAAAAAAAGACTGGAGAAGAGGAAAGAAATACTATATAATACTTTGTACTGAAATAATGCACCAATTAAATAAAAATGCCAGCTAAAAATTGCATACTCTTCATTTTTCCCTGGAGGTCTTGCAAAAGGCTGAGAGCATTTTCAGTTTAGACCCACAGATTTAAAAAATTGAGTGCTATTCTGCATCAGAGTTGTAATTAGTCATTTTGATACTAACAATAGAGTTTATAATTTCACACCAGGCTGATCATCACTTAAAACCATTTATTTCAGCTCAGTACATCCCCTGTTAATTGGAATGTTTTGCTAGTGGTGTGTTCCCATTAAGATACAGTTGTGTCATTATGGCCATTAGGCTCAACCTCTTCTCTTGAACCCAGGGAACAGCCCCCCCCTTCCCCCCCCCCCCCCCCCCAACACATGCATATTTATAGCTGGATTTAGATACACTAACAGCTATCTTATTGTTCAACTATGAGTTTTAGGTGAAATAAAAGAATTAGTATGCAAAATGTTGCAGTCTCTCTTGCACTTGAGGTCAGATTGTGCAATTACTGTGGTCATGCCTGGCCTTAGAAAGCTGAGAATTTATAATGTCTGCCTGCAGCAAGTTTTAAAAAGTAGAAGTTTTGCTATACACAAAAGGCTAAATTCAGCCATTAGTTGAATGTAAGAAACAGATGATATCCAGAGATGTAGCTCAGTTCATAATTGATCCTCAACTATTTAGAACATATTTCAGACTTTTTAAAGCTGTTACTCATATCAGCAGGGATTGCAGTTTCACCTATGATATGCACATTTGACATTTCCCATTACTAGATCCTGATTTCACATACAGCAACGTCAAACTTTAGTTATTCTAGATTAAATTTTCCAGTTACAGTGTTTCCTTGGCCTGATTTTATTTAAGTTTTATTTTTATGAAAATGCCAGATAAAACAACCAGCTAATTTTACAAAACAGGCTAGGGGAACTATGCTGCTGTCAATGATAAAAAGTCTTGCTCTGCTGCCTCAGTGCTTTGAAAGCTGGACTTAAATTTGGCAGGAGCGGTTTCTGTGCCAGGTATATGCCTTTTTGACTTTTGGTGCCAGTCCTTCCAAATTCAGGCAAGATCTGAAAAAATTGTACATCACAGTTTTGCATCTAAAGTCTCTGAAGATTGTCAATGCTAGCTGAGCTCCAGACTCCCAGCTGACCAGACGGTATGCGTACCATCACGGTACAGCTCAGGGCTAGCTACTAAAACCAAATTACAATAGCCTTGTAATGACTACTACCACCTGATGACCCAAGGCAGAGTCTTATTCCAGATTCAAAAACAGAGAGTTTGTCTCTCCTGTGCCCTGAGTTCCCCTCCCATGTGGATCCACTAGTTAATGCAAAGAAGTTCAATTGAAAATTGAAATGAAGCAAGTGCCATTGTTTGATTAGAGTCAGAGAAAGGAGCTCGACAAAGACATGGGAACTGGTACACTAGGAATGGATAAAAATTGCTCCTGGTGAGGCTAGATTGGAAGGAGGTGCAGGGAAAAAATAGGATGGACAGCTGCAAAAGCAGAGCGAGCAGAGTGACTTTGGAAAAGGATGCTGAGACTGGGAGTTGGATGAGCTGGAAACTCCTCTGGAAGTGCAGCCAAACAAGAGACCCTGGAGGTGAGAGGGTGAAATAGCAGGGTAGCTACTGGAAATTATAACCCCAGGAATGAAAAAGGGGCAGAGATGGTTGAAAAATAAGGGGAGGGGAGGAAGAAGTCGAGCAGAAGAAGGACCAGGGGAAGGTCAGCATGAGTTAGATGAGAATCTGCATATGGGAACTACTGTGGTGGGGAAACAGCTGGAACTGGGAAAATAAAGCCTTGCAGGGCAGAGCCATTGGGGCAAGAGACCAGGGAGGGCAGAGCCCTGAGCACAACAGTGGTCCATGTGAGGGGGGGGCTTACCAAAAATAGATGAGAATCCATGGAGATCCAAGCAGTCTGGGAAACAAAGGAAAAGGTTCAGAATAAATACAGAAGTAGAGCTAGGGAAAAGGTACTCTTGGGGCACGGATGCTGAGCATATACAACTGGAAAAGGATCTGAGCAGGCAACGAGACTGAGACTGGGTGTCAGGAGAGGGGAAGACTGAGTCTATGGAAAGAAGATGAGAATTATAAATTAGTCTCCCTCAGAGGGAGAGGACTTTAGGTGAATAATTTTGCAAGCCTTTGTGTGGGCTTATATTGACAGAGAAAAAGGTCAGGTCCAGACAGCATTCTTCTAATTCTCAAATGATCCCTATGATATCAGCTGTACTTTCCCATTTAGCATTTCTGCTAGCAGAAATGTAATCATATATTACAAAAGAATCACATAAATGAGACCAATAGAGGCAACGTTCTGTTTTTAATTGTTTCTCACAGTTCTTTTTTGCAATCTTGGGAATTCAGCTTATATGCAAAAAGTGAGAAGTAAAAAACATAAGCAGTCCAATAGTTGTCTCTGGAAATGCTGCTCTTTTGTAGACACTGAAAAAGGGAAAAATTAAAGGATCGTTCACTCTTCTAAATTACCAACCTGTGATTTCTGTTTCTATGAATTTTGCCATTGATTTGATTTAGGTCGGATTTCACCCCCTTTTGTTTGAAAAGGAAACTGAAATAAAGCACTTGTTCTCCTAATCCAGCTTTTCATTAATAAAAGGCTGCAATGTTTATATGATTGTTTGGTTTCCATTTTTGTTAAAGATATTTCAGTGTAAGGATCAGCTTTTTAATCTCTGCAAGTTAGCAGGGTGTTAGAGGACAAGATTATTTCTTTCTACCTGCTACCAAGGGTAACGTAGCATACAATGCAACTTGTCATCAGCTTTAGTTAGGTTGCGTGTTTAGTGTTCTTATTAATAAGTTCTCCATATAGAAGACTCTGTGGAGTTTGTAGTTCTTTTTTTTTTTCTTTTTCTTTTTTGACATCACCAGTCAAAGAAATTAAAGTGGTTTCATTTCCCATATTACAATTATTTCACAAAATATGTTTTCTCACAAAATGTGTGACAGTTTTGGCCTACAGCAATTTGTTGCTTTGGAAAGTGTCTAGAATTTTAAGCATCTGCTTTTAAGGAGCAGATCCTTGGTTGAGGTAAATTGTGGTGATATTTACTTTGAAAAAAAGGTAAGGTACCTTATTATATTTATCATGAAAAATCTCCCACAGATAGCGTATTTTTGAGGCTGTGCTACTTAATCTGACATACAAGCCTAAGGTTCTACATGAGTCACTTAAAAGCTTATGTTAAAAACATGAAGAGCACTGAGTTTTCAGGCAAATATAGGACAGTCAAGTATACCTTTATAGGTATACTTTATTCCTTTATAATGACAGGTCTGAAGTGTAGGATTTAGCAAAGCAGTGGTATAACTTGTCATAAGAACGGGAAAACAGACCACAAAACTATAGGAGGCATTTTTTAGTGTGCTATTCGGTGGATACACATCAAACAGGTTTAAGGTGGGCTAAGCTGTAGCCATCGCTCGGGAGCAGCTCGCTCTGGCACCTGGAGTCACAGTGGGAGAGACCTTGCTCTGCCCTGACACCAAGCCATATACTACATTGCAGGGACTTGTCCCCAGATTAGCCCTATTGCTCGCACTGTCCTGGGTGTTGGTCTCTTCTCCCAAGTGACTAGTGACAGGACTAGAGGAAATGGCCTCAAGTTGCGCCAGGGGAGGTTCAGGCTGGATATGAGGAAAAAGTTCTTTACTGAGAGAGTAGTGAAACATTGGAACAGGCTGCCCAGGGAAGTGGTGGAGTCACCCTCTCTGGAGGTATTCAAGGAGTGTGTGGATGTGGCATTGTGGGATGTGGCTTGATGGGCATGGTGCTGTGTGGTGTGGGTGGGTTGTTTTGGTGTGGGTTGTGGTGTGTTTTGTGGTTTGTGGGTGGTTTTGGGGTTTTTTTGTGGGTGTGTGGGTGGTGGTGGTGTGTTGGGTTTTTTTTTTTATTATTTTTTATTTTTTTTAATGGTTGGACTTGATGATCTTACAGGTCTTTTCCAACCTTAGTGATTCTGTGATTCTGTGACTAAGTCACCCTGCCCTCATACCCCTGTATGTCGTGTGGAATTTACTAAAGAAAAATGTAGAGTCAGCATCTGATCCTACATGTGATGGTAAAAGAGAAAGGGAAGGAACGGAGTAACTGTATAACTGGTGCCACTTCTCAGAAAAGCATAAGCTGAGGTGTGTGACCATGTCTCCTTGGTCAAACATTGTTCAATCTGCAAAACAGCCAGTCAACTCCAGCTGAAAATTAATGTTACTTACTCATTAAACCTGACAATTTAATGATGTTCTATTCACTTATTTTGAACTGGCATGACGATGTCTGCTATGAATGTGCCTTGCTTCCCTTCTAAGATCTATTCTAAATTTACGTATGTGGCCAAAAGCCTTGCTCTCCTTTAAATTACAAAAAACGGTGCCCTCATTTATTTCCATTATCTGACACCATTTCTTTCACATGACCACTGAAAACGTACTCATCGCTGGGTGTGTATATGCTCGTGTTCAGGAAACTGAATTATGAATGCAGGTTTCCTTACCTGGCCTATCATGGCACTACAGAGAGATACTGTCACAGCTCCTGAATTCTCAGCAAGGTCTGGACTCCAGGGTGGGGTTAGTTCCTTGATGAGAAAGAAATTAACTGACACAGGTAGAGTTTATGGCATCCTTGCATCTTCTATTTACAGTAGATGCAATTTTAAAGAGAGGAATTAGATAGCAAAGTCAGTGTGTGGTATGTGACTCGGAGACAGAAGAGAGTCCCTCATACAAAACCCCACAGTGTTTCTCTGAGTAGAGGACGAACTCTGTTTAAGCTCCTTCCCCCAGATATTTAGACAAAAACTCTTAGTTTTACTTGCCTTACAATTTTTTTTTTTGGCAGCTAGCAACTTAATTTCAAGAGTTATTAAAATAACTTAAGAACCTGCCATTGCTGAAAGGGGCATTCCTGCCCTTACCCTTTCATCGGCACTACAGCATGTGGGAGCATATAGTCAAGTGCATCAAAATATCAATCTTGCTGAAAACAAATCCTTCCCAAAGGTGCATGATTGTAACAGCCAGCACCAGTGAGGCAGTGGATAACAAGTTATCTTGAAGCAAGTGGTGAAGCAGCACCATTTCTCCTATTGATGAAGTCTCAGATAAGCTGAAACTTCTCACAAAACTTCTGTAAGTGACATTTTCCTCAGAAGTTTCTACAGCCTAGACTATTTTCTTGAGGCTTATGACTTTTGAAAGTCTTACAGCCCCTCTGAAAATTAAGCAATTTTTACTTAGAAATGTTACTGATTTGTTTTTCCAGATGCCTCAGATTTGAAGGACACATTTACAAGGCATGAATTTTAAAAAACATTAGAAAAATTAGGCTCCCATTTTAGGCACCCTAACTCCTGAATAACTTTTGCAAATCTTGCATAAGCTCAACATAGTTGATTTACATCTCCCATTGTAGCATCTATACGCTTTGCCACACAAAGAAGCATCTTACCGCTAGCTCTATGAGCAAAGGGTCAGTCAGATTTCAGCTAGTCAGAAATATTTTATTTGCATGCTATTGCAATAGTTTGTATTGTAATTGTAAATGCTATTGTAAAAGTTTGCTTATCTTTCTGGACAAACAAGTTACAACTGTAGAATGGGAAGGATCCCCAGAACACGTATCACTAGAAGCACGGGGGTCACTCGTAAGTACAGAAAAATACAACAGCCACTCCTTGCAAAAATTTGGTCCGACTAACTGTGTAGAGTTGTGTTGGGGAAGGAGGGAAGAGCAGGGAATGAAAAAGTAGCTTTTTAGCATTCTGGAGGGAGAGAATATATTGAGGATAGAAATGGGTTTGTTTCCAACAGGGTTTCATTTAAATTCAGCCTTCTCTCTAACTTTGACCTGACTGCCTGTTACACCTCCGTGCAGCTATCTGCCACATCTACAGTCGCTTACAAACTGAATGGCTAGCTTCCGAAAACACAGAGACAGAAGCCTTGGATATGTTGAAGTCCTACAAAGTTCATTAAAATTGACTGCTGAGTAGTGGAGTGAGGACTCAGTTAATGACCCTGCTGAGGAGGAAGACCGTGGTGTGAACTGAGCTGACCCACAGGACCTACTGGAGCATGCACCTACCCTGGAAGCACCCTCTGTGCTGCACTGCTGCTTGCCCCGAAGGTAGCCTAAGGAAGGGAAAGGTACTGAGGATGCCCATGGGTTTTCAAGAAAGTATTGCAAGGAAGGAAAACTGAATCCACGGAGCATGGGAGAAACCTGGGCTTTTTTTGGAGGGGTTATTGAGGCACAGGCCACCCTACCTGTAGCTTTGTTAGTCCTGTTGCCTGTACAGCCTACTTTGTAACACACTTGCCACCTTTCCAGAGTCTCTAACCTAGACTGGGGTTGGGTTATGCACACCAGGAAAGGAGCTAACCTCTGGCCACAGGAGAAGTAAAAGCAAAGAATAAATTCTTGGCTAAATTCTTGAGCATTCACCACTCTCAAAATAGAAAGTATAGTATCAACCTCAGCTGGAAAATGCTATAATAATACCGGCTGTGTCACCAGCAATACTGCAGGATACTACCACCTATCATTATGTAGTGTACTAAAATACATATGATACTATATACTATACATTATTACATGGTATACTATATTGCAATATTGCAATATACTATTGGAAAGGATTATAGTCAAGCATTAAAGTGAATACAGCTTTGCATTTTTAGCATATTTGTTGTGTTACCAGAATTTCACATTCATGTTTGAAGTATCTGTGTGCCTGTCAAATTTGTGAAAAGTGTCAGTGTCTGAATTAATGAGAAAGATCTAAATTATCAAAATAATGCAGTTAGATCTATAGAGTGGCACACTTCCTCTAAGCAATTTTTAAGAAGGTTCCCAAGAACTGGTCTATCCTAAAAAGCTGTTCTTTAGCTAATTCCTTCCAAAGAATAATGCCAAGAACTCAGCTAATCCATCTTATCTAGGTAGGTAGACTTTGTCATTTGCAATGATAGTGCTGTTTCTACATCTGCTGCGCGGAAAGGGAGCTTTTTTCTCAATTCCTACAGTGGTTTGGAGGACTTAGGCTGGAATTCATCAAGCTGCATAAGTATGTGCTCACCCTTAAGCTCCTTCGTAATTATGCAGTTACCCAGCACTAGGAATCCATTTGAACTACACCATTTCTACAACATGCAAAGACCGATGTGAGCCTTCAAATTATAAAAAAAAAGCACGCGAGATAAATCAATATTCAGAGAATCAGCTAATATACTGACTATCAAAAGAGAGGAAAGGACAAAACATTGAATTTTCAGCCTGCTAGAAACCCTTTCCCTCTTTAGTGCTTGAGACATTTATCTGTAAATAAAATGTCACTGGTGAAAAATTGTGAATTTAAAAGAAATTTGTAGTAATTAAAGCCAGAGCCAAGCAATGAAACATTCCCTCCAGGGACACTTACTCAAATACTGCCTTGTTTAAACGTTGGAGAATTTAGGCTAAAACTTAAATAATGATAATTATCCATAACCCACAGATGACTAATTGATTACTGAAGAGTGATAGTTGGTCAAAATTAAAATAATTTATCAACTTTCTATGTAAATATTACAGAGTATGCTTTAAAAACAGTAATTTGTGATTAGAGAACAATCCCAAATGTTTGTAAGTAAAAAAATCATAAAACTAACATTTAAAAATTTTCCCTGAAGTCTTTAATACTTACTGTATTGTTATATAGCGGATCCAAGATTAAAAGTGAATTCGTCAGTAATTACCCGCAATAAAGCAATCATAAGCAATTGAAGCGACATACTGTATTCTTTCCTCTGTCTCCTGCTGCAGAGTCCTGTCACACATCAGAACTCTGCTCTGCTAGATACTGTATAAATGTAAGACAAAATATAGTCCCCGCCCAAAAGTAGTTAAACATTACAAGCAAAGATCCTAGCATTAAAAAAAAAGAAAAATAAATATCACCTTTTAGTAACATTATTTTTTAATTCCTTGACATATGACATTCTGAACAAGCAAAAATACAGCCTTCACTGCTTTGGAAGTGCCATCTTAGAGCCTGAAGTGACCTCGCCTTGGATCACTGACCTTTGTTCTAGCTAAGGGGACTAAATGTGAGCAATGGATGTGTATTTGGGAAATGACAGCACTGAGACAATGAGAAGAACAGGGAAAACATAGGAGATGCAGCAAAAGTACCACTATGTAGGCAGTTCAAAGGAACCATGGGAAGCTGCAATTCAGGACATAGAAACAGGAGGATACTAAAGCAATGGCAAAGTAACACGGCTGAAGCAATAGCTGGAACATACAATTTTGACATTAGTACCTTGGACAATGAGGAGGAGTAAAGCAAGGCTGGAATCAACATTCATGAGGAGCCTCCTTGTAGGAGCCTATATGGGGACTGATCAGCATATGGACAACCAAGGACATGAGCATGTGAGCAGCTGTATCAGAAAATGAAAGGCTGAAGATATGAGAAACTTCAGCCTGTCTGAAACCATTGTTTTAGACAAATGCATATGTAAGCATACATATACGTATGCATATGTGTGTATATATACAGGCACACACACACATATATATATGCACGTGTTTGTCAGTGGTCAAAAATATCTTGACAAAATTAAATAACTTCTGTGAATGTGCATTATTCAACCCATGCAATCGGCTGATTTTCTGCAGATCCCAGAGATTTTTATTTTTGTTTCAAGCTGTGTTTTTTTCTCCCCAGATCCTTCCCCTTCAGAGCTTGCTCCTGACTGATCTCAACTGCAATAAGCTAAAACCAAGCATACTGACAAGAAGTACTGCCTGAGTGTATGGGATGCTGAGATATGACTCTCAGAGAAAGATGTCAAGCCCAACAAACGTCATTAAAGGTCAGAGTGCCAAAAATCTTAAAAATTAATTTCTTAGATGTATGTTCTCCGAGGGAAAGTTTTAAGGAGAGCCGTAGACAGATGGGGACAAGAGAACAGTTGCAGCTATTGAGAAAGGAAGTCCACATGGTTTAAGGAACAAAAGAAAGTGTGGGAGCACAGGGAGGGAAACGTGATGAGGAAAACCACAGCTGGCTGAATGTATTCTAGCAAACAATGAGTGAAGACTATAGAGCTTTGGAAGAATGATGGTAGAAAGATAACTGTATTAACTGAATACACTGGTCAGAAACTTCACGAGATAAGCAAAAACATAGGCTTTAGTTTCTACATTTCCTGTTGGCGCCAAGATGACTCTTTCAACATAGCTACACATATAAGGAGCTACGTTTTCTTTCCTGAATTGCAGAGCAATTTTCTCATCATATATGAATATACTAGTGTGTGAGGTCTGTGTTCCTGCCGTGATTTCAATGTTTATAAATAGTTACATATTGAACATACATAACATTGAACATGAACGTCAGTATCACATACTATTGATTTGAACAAGTTGCCTTAAATGTCAGTTAGCAGCTTACCTGTTAACTGGAGCGTGCAGTTCCTATCATCCTCTTTCACAAAGTCCCCCCTTACGTGTATGTTCACTTACAGAAAGAGTTACAAACTTCCAACATGGAGTTGTCCCTAATCATTACTGAAGAACACAAAGGTTATTCTGAGATGGTTCTCCTTTTCTCTTTCCCTCAAGCAATTTCTGGCTCTCTCCACAGAAATTTTATTAAAAATGGACTATTCCTGGAGAAAAAAAAAAATTATATATACCAGTATATACAAAAAACAGAAATAGAAATTTTGTTCCCAAATTCCTAATTATCCCTGCTCCCAATCCCCTACACAATTATATTACCCTGATATCTATAGATCTCTGTAATAACAGTTCTGTAAAGATAGGCAGGGCTTATCCTTGGACTAACTCTTTTCTTTGCAACACAGTTTGGAATGCCTTAATTAAGAAAAAAAAACCCAACCAAAAGTGTCTCTATTTGAAAGTTTACACTGGAATGGAAACTGAATCTTTGTGACCTAATAATGTGTATAAGTGACAGGAGGTTCAGTTACTGGTTCTGAAATGATCAAAAACTGTTGAAGCGAATTACAGCATTAAAAGTGGCTCTGTGCCCAGGCATTAGACTATATTTAATGTAAATTTTTTTTCTTGCAGACTGAAGAACGGAATAGACTATTAGACAGCAGATGACAAAAGATAAGATGATTTATTAAATATTAAGAATAAGGATGGGAGGAGAGTATACAATTGTATTTCATTCCGTCTTAGCTTTGTTTTAAATAGAGAAAAGTAATTTAATAATGAATTCCCCTGTTAACATAAATAATAACTGTTTCCAATGCTTAGCTCATGTTCTCTATGAAAAGAAAGAATACAAAATTACTATCATTATTTTCCTGATGCTTTTGGCTCTTGATCAAAGATAAACCTGATCTGATCTGCCTGTGCCCTATACTGAGATTTTCTATTGGAAGTTACACTGCAGCATTCATTACTTGTGAAGTTTCAGGTTGCTCTATTTGTTCCACTAGGACATAATGCTTTGTCAGGCTTTTAAGATACTTCTATCTAACACAATTAAAAATAGAACATTTGTTCAGCTTCCTTGTTTGAAATAAACGTTGAAGCATTTGGAATAAAATAGGTAATCCAAATCTGAAACCTAGACAGGAATTCAGAAATGTTTTTTCAGTTACTTGAGGCAGCATTGTTTACTAGTTAGAATATGAGCACAATACTCATACTTGACCATTGACAGAAGAAAAAAAACCTAAGTTCCATCTCAAAGCTTGGCAACGACTGTGGGTGAGACGAACACAATGCTTTCTGTTCTCGCTTTAAACTAAGGGTACATTCACAGAAAGTGTGGGAGTAGATATGAAGTGCTTCAAGAGGAGAGAGCGCAACAGAAGCAATGAGAGAACATTTGTGGTGCACTGCAGTGTCACGTTGCTTCCACTTCACGCTGTGGTTTTCTTTCAATTTCCAACGAAGCTTTTCTCCCACCCTGCCTAAGTTCCGCTAGTACCTTAACTCAAGTTTTAGATAAAGAATCTAGATTAAAAAGTCCAGACAAAAATCAAGAGATCATAGTTATACATAGAAACACAGAATCACAGAATCACTAAGGTTGGAAAAGACCTGTAAGATCATCAAGTCCAACCATTAAAAAAAAACCAACCAACCAACCAACCAACAAAACCCAACCCCCCCCCACACACCCACAAAAAAAAAAAACCAAAACCACCCACAAACCACAAAACACACCACAACCCACACCAAAACAACCCACCCACACCACACAGCACCATGCCCATCAAGCTACATCCCACAATGCCACATCCACACGCTCCGTGAATACCTCCAGAGAGGGTGACTCTACCACCTCCCTGGGCAGCCTATTCCAATGTTTCACTACTCTCTCAGTAAAGAACTTTTTCCTAATATCTAGCCTGAACCTCCCCTGGCACAACTTGAGGCCATTTCCTCTTGTCCTGTCACTTGTCACCTGGGAGAAGAGACCAACACCCACCTCTCTGCAACCTCCTTTCAGGTAGTTGTAGAGAGCAATAAGGTCTCCCCTCAGCCTCCTCTTCTCCAGGCTGAACAACCCCAGCTCCCTCAGCCGCTCCTCATAAGACTTGTGCTCCAGACCCCTCACCAGCTTTGTCGCCCTTCTCTGGACGCGCTCCAGCACCTCAATGTCCTTCTTGTAGGGAGGGGCCCAAAACTGAACACAGTATTTGAGGTGCGGCCTCACCAGCACCGAGTACAGGGGCACGATCACCTCCCTACTCCTGCTGGCCACACTGTTTCTGATACAGGCCAGGATGCTGTTGGCCTTCTTGGCCACCTGGGCACACTGCTGGCTCATCTTCAGCCGGCTGTCAATCAACACCCCCAGGTCCTTTTCTGCGGGGGAGCTTTCCAGCCACTCGTCCCCAAGCCTGTAGCGTTGCCTGGGGTTGTTGTGACCCAAGTGCAGGACCCGGCACTTGGCCTTGTTGAACCTCATACAATTGGCCTCGGCCCATCGATCCAGCCTGTCCAGATCCCTCTGCAGAGCCTTCCTACCCTCAAGCAGATCAACACTCCCACCCAACTTGGTGTCATCTGCAAACTTACTGAGGGACCACTCAATCCCCTCATGCAGATCATCGATAAAGATGTTAAGCAAGACCGGTCCCAAAACTGAGCCCTGGGGGACTCCGCTTGTGACCGGCCGCCAACTGGATTTGACTCCATTCACCACAACTCTCTGGGCTCGGCCATCCAGCCAGTTTTTTACCCAGCGAAGAGTGCACCTGTCTGAGCTACGAGTCGCCAGCTTCTCCAGGAGAATACTGAGGGGAACAGTGTCAAAGGCTTTGCTGAAGTCCAGGTAGACAACATCAACAGCCTTTCCCTCATCCACTAGGCCGGTCATCTGGTCATAGAAGGAGATCAGGTTGGTCAAGCAGGACCTGCCTTTCATGAACCCGTGCTGGCTTGGCCTGATCCCTTGGTTATCCTGCACGTGTCCCGTGAGCACCCTCAAGATGAGCTTCTCCATAATCTTCCCCGGCACCGAGGTCAGGCTGACAGGCCTGTAGTTCCCCGGATCGTCCTTCCGGCCCTTCTTGTAGATGGGCGTCACATTGGCAAGCCTCCAGTTGTCCGGGACCTCCCCCGTTAACCAGGACTGTTGATAAATGATGGAGAGCGGCTTGGCAAGCTCCTCCGCCAGCTCCCTCAGTACTCTTGGGTGGAGGCCCCATAGACTTGTGAGAGTCCAGGTGGCATAGCAGGTCGTTAACTGCTTCCTCTGGGATCATGGGGAGCCTATTTTGCTCTCCATCCCTGTCTTCCAGCTCAGGGAGATGGACACCCTGAGGATACCTGGTCTGACTATTAAAGACTGAGGCAAAGAAGGCATTAAGTACCTCAGCCTTTTCCTCATCCTTCATGACAATGTTACAGTGTCCAAGATAATTTTCAGTCTCCAAAATTCTCCAAGAGTAATGCTAGCCCAATGACTAGAAGAGTTGATTTTCAGGTGCAATCCACTATACAGTACAAAAATTGCATGATCTCTGTGATCTCTACTGCAACCTTTGATGGTGATTCACAGGAATAAAGTCACAGCCAGTAGTAACAGGCTGCGTCCCTGATTTTCAGGTTGTTCATACATTTGGGACATGCTACACTCCTACTTTGCAATGGTGGCTTACAAGACGCAATAATGCTAGCTGTAATGCTTTAAATGGATCCTGGCCCAGACAACATTTAAGACTCAATCATTTTTTATTTAAACTTAGGATACCAAAAAATTTGGAGGATAAAAAATAGACTTATCTATTTTTTATTTATAAATAATTTTCAGGTGAATCTGTCCTGCTTTATGCAGCCCTACATTGAAAAGAGTATGTTTTTTTTCTAACATGTCTATGTAGCTTTGTCATGTGGTGGAAAATATGCCAGAGAGAAAGGGATGCTTTCAGTTCGTTATTTATTGTAGTGCGGTAGAAAAATGCTGGTTGGAGGCATTCCTGGAAAATACTATTATTTATCAATTCTGCTTAGTGCTTTGAAATGGCAGCCCTCATATAAGTGATCCTTACTTTTGCCAGTAGTACAACTGGAGATAGCAACAGATTACTGTGCACCACATATTTGCATTACATGGGGCTGATACACTATATTGTTTTTACTGTTCATGCCTCTCCCTTCTTAAAACCTTTGAGATAACATGTGCAGTCTTTAAAAGTTCCGTTCCGAATCGTACCACAAAATGCAGGATAATTTTTATATGCAAGCAACACGCATTGGACTTCTGTGACCTCTTCCAGGTAGACAACCCGTCACAGTTATCCTGCCTCATTGGGACCTAAGCACACTTAAGGGCAGGTTACCCATAAGGACAGAATAAACAGCTTCCCATTATCCCTAGCCTAGGCCAACAGATAAATGCCACAATTTATCCAATACATGTATTTAGAAAAGTTGACTTTATTTGAAAACATAGCCTTTTTTTGATGATGTCTTGAGTTAATGATGATCCTGAAGGTTTCTGTATTGTACAAGTGCAGCATAAAATGATACATGAAGTAATTATGAACCTATCAAACAAATACTGCTAGTAAACATCCATCTCTAAGAACCTCAAAGCAAAGGTCTTCTATAATTTGTGAAAGACATAAGTGTTAAATAAGGAGGTCACTCAGTCTGGCTGCTGAGGAACCAAGTCAAGGCACCTGATGAATCTTGTGAAAGTCAATTGACCTCCTTATACCTCAGTCAGACTACAAGGATAATTAAGTAAAGTAGAACTGCACTGAAAATTACATGCAGCATTTGCATCAAACATGCCTGAACTAAAAAATTCACATATGAGACCCTGATCCTGCAGGCAATTATACACCTGGATTTAATAACACATAATATAATAACACGTTCAAGAAATGTGTGGACATGGCATTGTGGCACATGGTTTAATGGGCATGGTGGTGTTGGTTGATGGTTGGACTTGATGATCTTACAGGTCTTTTCCAACTGTAGTGATTCTGTGATTCTGTGATTTCATGGGCTCCTGTAGAACCTTACCTGTGAAGAGCTAATCTTAGAATTAGACCCTTCGTCACCTGTATATGGTAAAAGTACCCATGGATCTTTACAAAACCAGAGGAGACATGATCTCTGCCTTGTAAAATTTAAAACAAACTGCCAAGAGCAAATAGAACAGAGAGTAATCTGAATGAGTGTGTATATATATATTTTTTTCTCCGAACGAAAAATAGAAAAATGTATTTTAGAAAAAACTAGTATTTTGAAGGTTTCCAGACATATTTTGCATGGAATGAGACAAAAAATATGTGAGAAAAATACTATGCAATGACATCATTAGGGCTCGTAGAGGAGTTAAATCAATAAATAGCAGTCAGATATCTAATTCACAATGCAAAGTTCATGGTGCTTGGGCATTTAATTGCTCGATTAAGTGCTCAGTCAAAGCACATGGGTTTTGCTGCTGCGCTTTTAAATGGTTTATACACAGTTTGACTCCATGGACCTCACCTGAGACTTTAGTACTCAGACAAAACAAATTAATCATGGTAAATTTTTTATGGGTATAGCCATCGATTCCCTATGGTACTTGTGCAGCGGCCTCCAAAGACATCTAGGGCCTTTTCTGCTGATGCCAACAAGCCCTGAATAAGGCCTGCCATCACAGAATGATGTTAATACCCACTTCAAAAGAGTAGGGTACAGAAACTGAAGCACAGTGCTAAAAATGGATGATAAAAACTGGATGATACTTTGTAAGGAGTCACAATCAGAGCAGACAGAACTAGGGTAATATTCGTTCTAATTTCCTAAACATAACCCATGGTATTTACAGTAAGATTTAATGTGGTGATTCTGGATACATTTTTTTTAGGTGAAAAAAGTTTTAAAAGTCTCTCATTGAGTGTCACATCTATATTCACTGAGTTCTTCAGTGTCTTTCGGAGCTGTAAATACATTTCACACCAGTACCTAAAGGGTAAAGTGGGTACTCAGTTGAGCTAGACATCTCCTGCTGTACTCTGAGGCCCAGAACAGCACAGAAGGAAGAAACTGCGGTACTTTTAGTGAGTTAACTTCAGATTTGACCTACAGAGGCAGGTTTCTATGGGGTAATGTTAAGTAATTCACTATACGCTCATTTAATCCTAAAATCTCTTGCAAACAAGGTTGCCAAATTGCAAAGGTGCTTTGTCAAATCACCTATTGTACATCAGATGCCGAACTGAGACTCCAGTGTTCATCCTCTGCCAAGTCCCCAGACATGAAAAGTTCATGTTTTACCTCACTAAAGACCCTTTTATTGACAGCAGAATGAGAGCTGCAACAGACTGCAGGTTGCAAATAAATATACAAGGTTTACTAAACTTGTTTTAGACATTAAATGCTAGCCTGGGGGTCTTTAGCTCTTGGGTGTTTTCATGATGTGAAAAAAATATAGGAAATACACAAAATCATTTTACATAATGACAGTCCCATATCTTGTAAGCAGTCATTCTACTAAAAAGCAAGTTCCTGCTCCCATTGAAATCAACAGCAAGATTTACACATAGAGGACTGGGGCCTTTACGCAGCTTTTGTTTACCTTTTCTTTCTTTACATATTTTCTATACTAATTGTCATTCTTTCCTCTCCTTCTTCCTTTTGTAATTTTTTACAAATTAACTCAGTAAAATACATCTGTCTTGAAATATTTGCAATTATTAAATTACATTAAAACCAGAATTTTCACCAATTAATTTATATGTCATCAAAATAAGCAGCCCTTCACTTCAATCAAATAGCAAGTCATAGTGTTCAGAGAGATCAACAACTATAATGACACCATGAACGCTGATGTTCTCCAGAATAAGTCAATAAATAACAGGCCTACCAAATATTTGACTCAGTAATATCTTAAAATGTATTAGAACCATTTATTTCAGAGATATAGCAATTATCCCCTTTTCACATGCAGTTTGAAAGCAAAAAATGCATTAGGATACTCAAAAGATATGTAATTACATACTTTAAAAATCAAAATAGTTGAGTAGCATTATCTTAATTCAGGAGGAAAAATACTGTCTCAGAAGGAAAAAAAGAGTCTTCAGGATACATCGATTTTTGCTCTTTAAAGTAGGCACTAAATTATTTTGTGTCTCTTACGACTCTGTGACCAGAAAAAAAAGATGCAGATATAGTAACAATTCATGCCAGAAATTCGAATTCCTGTTGAAATAGTGTTGCATGAATTGGAATCAATAGCAGAAAGGCAGGACAGATTTTCCAACTATTTTCACCATAACTTCGTAGGCTACTAGTTCATGAATGAAATAAAGAAAATAAAGAAGAATGAAATGGAGAAATAAAGCATGAAATAGAGATCAAATGCACAGTAGCCTGGTGACAGATTTTCCTTGCATCACACAGGCATTCTTTTACCTTCAAGACTAATATAGCCAATATGCTTGCAGGGCATTTATGTAAATTTTAAGTACTCACTAGAGATATTTCCCCAACAGAGCCAGTTTTTCTAGTGAAGCATCAACACACGGTATTAAGTGAGTCAGCAAAAGTAAAATGGATCATTCTCACTATGCAAAAACCTCTTCGCAGTTAGAAAAAGCTGGTGATGGTTTTGGTTCCACCTATATCTACCATCACCTGGATCATCCAGGGAGGCAGGAGCTTGGGTTACATAGAAGAGGACTCTGTTATTGCTAGTCAAGATTTCCTGTTCAAAAGGCTGTGAACATATGCTGTATATTCAATAAATCTGAGGTATTAAGGGCATATAGAATTGCTGGGGCTGCAAAGGCCACCTGGGCCGTGTGCGACCCTTCCCAGGGACCTATGAAGGCTTATCATGCAGTTGAAAGTGAATATATAATATAGTGCGCGTTCAGGAAGGCTGCGATGTCCTGACAGCATCAGAATCCTGTGCACGGGTAAAGAGCAACGTGCACTTGCCTGGGTGATGATTGCTGGAAATCCCAAAGACGTTTAGGATTCCAGATGAAGAGCAGCCAAATTAGAAGCGTGTGATCCATTAGACTTACCATCTGGAAATTCTGAGCACTCTTTTACAGTCTTTAAAATTTGCACAATCTGGAAGGAGAGGACTCACCCGAGAAAACCTGGGTTCATGGAAGCTTTTTATTACAACCTTGCCAGGGATAAGAATGTGAAAAATATATCATCATAATGAATGCTGATGAACTTCAGTTAGCCAGATTCAGCGAATCACAGTAAGTTTTCTGAGCCCATCTCTCGCATGAAGTCCACTTCAGCAGAATGGACAAGGCTAATAGAAAACATCCTTCTGATCTGATGCAGAGTTGACACATAAAAGCTGTGTTGTTAGTATACAAGCAAGCTAAACTCAGCTGAAAAGCTGGGTAAAAACTAGTACTATAGCTTGTTAATCCTTAAGAAATTCCACTTTAACTAGTAAGGTGTTATTTTCCAGAAATGGATAAATGCTTTTTGCTGCCATCAGCTATCTACTAGAGTATCAGTATCTGTATTTTGCAAAAAGTGTTAACTTCTTACAACAGAAGTTCCCTCACTGGGAATGGACATCTGGCTCACACACAATAACCAATGCAAAGAAAAATTTTGCCCATTCTAACTTAATTCTGTGATTGAAACTTTGCAATTGTAAATTTCTACTTAAATAAGAACTAAGCAATAGAAAGTAACATTTTGGATGAGAGTCCTTGTAGAATCTAAGCTCCAGTGCTTCTCAGGAGACATTCTTTAGGAAAGCAGCTAGTTTTAATGAAGAGAAATCAATGAAAAATTTGACCAAATCAGAAACACAATTTTTCCCATATTGCTTATTATTTGAATAATTTTAATTCCCAGGACTGCACTCCACAGGCTGTTAAACAAACCTCCCCGCTTCTGGATTTTAGCTGTAACCAACGTGAAAGTGTAGAAGAGAGCAGCGCTCTTTTGGCATTTATCACTTGACTAAATCCTAAAGCTACCAAAAATCAGTGGTTGGAAATCAGCCCTTTCCCAAGGCATCACAGAACTTACTGCCATTTCTTGATTGTTTTGAAAACCTTGGCATCAGAAATCTTCCTCTCCTTCTCTGCCACATTGGGAAACCTGGTGTTGGGTTCCACAGGACTTGGCAGCGTCTCTCCTAGTCCCTTCTGCTGTTAAACTGCATGCTGCCCCAGGGTTTCCAAATCAGACACACATCAGACTTCGTAGCATGCCTTCAATGGAAAAACCTTGGAGCAATTCAGCTCTTCTACACCGTGTGGTTCGCAAACAACACAAGCCGCTCAGCACTCTGAGGCTGAAATAACGCTTGCAGGGACAAGTTGCTAGTAGAGAGTTTCCTAACGCTGGTAGGACAAAATGGGCCACAGAAGCCACATGCTTCAGTAAAGAAAACCTCCCTTACATGAACGAATGAAACATTGCTGTGTTGCTGGTGGCGTACAAAAAAGAACAGTGTAAAATCTTTCTTTCTTGCTCCTCCAGTTATTATTCATTTGTAATGCAAAAATATACCATTCAGTAATCAGAGTGATAAAACTCATGCAAACACTGAAAAAGCTGATAGCACGGTATAGTTTTTTCTTTGAACTCTGTGGTAAGCTTCTCAACCTGGAATTTAACCTTGGGATTTGAAAACTACAGAAAGCTGATTTAAATAGCCCTGTTCAGAGAACCTGGCCCACTAGTGCTCTCACTAAATTACAGCGGGTCAGTTGATTAAAGATGAAGGTCTCCAGAAATGACTGGATTTGAGGAGCACAAAAATCCAGCTGCAACTGCTGGGCCAGGATAGCTCAAACTTTGATCATTACTCTTCAGTAATAACTGTCCTGGTTAATG